>NW_028258297.1:11226250-11532812 GCF_053883595.1 Heterocephalus glaber | reverse complement strand
CTCATGTCTCAGAGACTCCACGTAGCCCTATTAAACATGATCACACTGATCCTTCTCAATTACTCTCTTACTACTGAAGGTTTTAGGACTCACAGCTTCCTCTTTGAGCACTGCTCCACACATCATGGAAAGCAAACTTGCTTTTCCAGAGCAGTAGATATCACGGGCTGAGGAGTCCTGGTTTCTTTGAGTGGAGACTATGTCCCTATGTCTGTCTGCAAGGGACAAAGAGCTTCTAGAAAATAGATCTTTTCAATGTGAGATCTCATTCTGATTTTTCCATTTTACCAGTATATCTCATTCTCTTAGTTACTTTTCTCATTGCTGAGACAAAACACCTGACACCCAGAAGTTAAAGGAGGAAAGATGCATTTCAGCTCACAGTTTGAGTTTCACTCTGTGGTCAGCTGGCCCTCCTAAGGCAGGGCAGGATGGCAGAGGACATCACAGAGGAGAAACTGTCCATGGAAGGGCAGGCAGAACACAGCGAAGCATCGAGCCTCATTTTCCTTATTTCCCATCCAGGCTACAAGTATTTTGGTTGGTGGCACTAACACTCAGAGTGGACCTTTGCATTATCCACACCCAGAACTATGATAAACCAATCAGTGAACTAATCAAGTACCACTCCCCCTTACTCCCAATAGCACACACCCCAGATCCAGCACCTCTTAACAGCCCCACCTAGAGCCCACGAGGCTTTGAGAAGACATATAGATGATGCCGTAACAGTGAGCATCCCTGCTTTATTCTTAGAGAGCTGGGATTTAGCAACCAGTAAAGTTTCTCATAAACTGACATTTGTCACATCAGGAGTCATCCTAATTCTTTCCCCACAGTTGTTCAAACTCCTTCTATCATCTTCCAAGTGCTGGCACCAAAAAGTAGAGCTTTACTGTGATTCCAGTCACTGACTACTAAAAAATGACACCTGTTTTCTTAAAATCAAAAAGAAATATCAAAGTATCAAGTACTTATACTTGGGGAAAATCAGTTAGTAGGAAGGGCTTTGCTCACACTTGACCGAAGGAAAAGCTGTTACTTTCATTTTTTTACCTTTTTCTTCAGAAAGTAAGTCAGTGTGTGAGTGCGTGTGTGTGTTACTAAGGCAGATACAATATCTGTGATATTCTTTTGTGTTTTTTTTTACAATTTCTGGGGTGTATGGGGTTTCATCTAAACTTTTACTACACTGCAGGTACAGAAATATATGGACGCATTTCTGGAGAATTGACATTTTGCAAAATGCAGCAAACATTTTTATTTATACATGAGAAAAAGAAGTGTTCAAAAGGGTATGCATTTCCAGTTATCGCAGGCTATTTGTGAGAGGATTTCTGGAGGTAAAACACGTTTAAGTTTAACCAACAGTAGCATGTCAGTATATTTAAAATCATGACAAAATCTTCTCTCATGTTGCCCATGACAAATTACTATGATGTTGTATGTTTGCAGCAAGATGTTGATACAGCATAAATCCCGTGGTGTTTTGGTTTTCTTCTGGAGATTAAAGCTGTTTTTCTTGGGATAAATGCAGCAGCAAAACACAAACCAGTTGATCAAAAAAGCACTTCTTCCATAACTCCAATCATTTTCAGGACACATCAACGGACAGTCGTCTTGCAATCCCCAGTTCTTTAAGGGTTACGTCTCTGCACGTAAGCAGGTCTGTCCGAGCTTGCTCTCCATCAGGCCAGTTTGCTGACGACAGCCTGGTTGAGAGCTGTCAGCTGGTTGGTCCACTTATCTAGTGCAGAATACCATGCATCGCCTCGCCTCCGAGGATCCAGTGCGAGGAGCTGGCTGACTTGATCAGTTCGGCCGTGGATCGTGTTATCCAATATGCACTGCACCAGCAAGCTTTCCACATCAGCTCATCCATGCTTAACTCCTTAGAAATCAAAGGAATATGTACTCTTGTGGAAGGCTTAATTAACTTATGAGCACTTGTGTTCTGATGTGTAAAAGCTCTTCAGTGTGTTCTCTTATGAAAGGACCATGCACGGTGTTGCTGTGATTTGTTTTCAGACTCGTTTCGAATTTGGTGATGTCATTATTCTGATAGGCACTTGCTGATCTGTCATTGTTGGAATTTCTGGATCATTTTTGTATGGCTTAGCCTCCTGTGAGTCAAATGGAGTTATCCCCGATTTCATTAGCATGTTTGCTAAGACCAAGTATTTTAAGCAAGTAGTTTGCCTTGGACTTCCTGATTCATCATAAGTCTTCAAGGCTTCAAAAAAACCCCGTGTGTGCCTTTTCAAATTCACCTTCTCTCCAGTGCATCTTCCCACCATAGTCTCTGATGACCCCGTGATCAGCGGGTGCGGGATGGCGGACTTGATGTCAAACGACTGTCCATAGAGTGCTTTCAGCCTTTTTGTTCTTTTTCTGTGCTGTGTATATTTGAATTTCCAAGGCATATATTTCTAATAACTGTGTACCTTTTTTCAGGTCATCTTCAGGTCATTCCTCTCATTCTAAATATAATTTTCCAAGCATTGTGTTTGTCTTAAACCACAGCCTATCATGCTTCACATCTTTCAATGCTTCCAGTGTGGCTTCATAGAATTCCTGCAGTAAACCCATCTGTTTAGAACAGGCGATATAATCAAGAATAGAATTAATGGGTTTTTTAGAATAATTTCTCGTGACTGCACTCCAAATATAGGTCAAAAGTTGTTTATAGCTATTCATCATTTCTGGAACGTTTGTCAACTTGAAATTAACTTTAATCATTTGTTTTAGTGCTTTAAATCCCCATTCTCCTTTTTCACCTTCATGTTCCAAAACCTTTTGAAAGCTGCTTAAAGCTGCTTTCGGGTCATCTTCTTTTAGTCCTTTGGGATGATAGTACTGATTTTCCAAATCCACATTTCTCTCAGAGTTACTGTCTTCAGCGTATTCCAGGTCACAGTCCTCCTCATCACACATGAAATCACCCTCCCTGTCAGACATCTTTTCCGGGAGGGGGGTTGTGAATAGTATTCGTATTCTAGGAGATGGAGTGGTGTGAGAGTGTGTGTCTGGAAATGATTGATTTAAATTCTTAACTTTGGGTAAATGACTTTCTGAGCGTCAGTATCTTCATCTGAGAAACAGAGTTGATAATCGTGCTTTTCTAACAGGATTGTGGTGCGAACTGAAAGTGAGTCCCTCCAAAACCATTGGACTGTACCTAGAAAATGTAGATGGAGAATCAATATTAGTTTTTCCATTGTTTTTTCTATTTTGAAATCTAAATATCGTTTATTTACTCTGTAGTGGGATAAAGATTTGACTTATTTTATATTTTCTCAGCATCTACTAATGACTCTAAATCATTACTTTCTTACACTTTTACTTCCTATGCCCTCCTCAACAATAGTCAGAGTTCCTTGATTCCTCTCTTTGTGAAAAGACGATTTAATCCTCCTCTCCATCCTTCAGTGCCTCACCTCTTGACCCCTTCCATTGATCTTTCACTTTTCACTGACCATCATAACGAGTATGTTTGTTTCTAGGATTTCAATGGTCTGTTTTGTCCCGAAGTTAATAATCAAACACAGGTATTTCCCCTGTTAGGATCACGTAAATATGGCCTCCCGGAAAGCTGCCTGTGTGGTATGCCTGCACATGCTTTCTTGCAGAGCCTTAGTTTTCCTGGGGATTCTGCCTGACTCCCTCACTCACCCCTTCCGCTTGTGCTCCACCAGGCACTCTTCACTTTCTGTCTTTGCTCTATTTCTTCTGAAATATGAATCACGTGAGGTGTTACATTAAGTCTCCTTTCCCTACTGATTTTCCCTTGTTCTGCTCTGGAGTGGCTGAGTTTTGGGCCTGGAACACGCACACCGTGACCTATATATTCTCTTCTCTCTGGGTTGGTTTTCCTTTTTCCTGGACACTCTTTTTCTCTCAGTTATCCAACCCTTCCAGTGCACACACAACACACACACACACACACACACACACACAAGCATGTACACAGACACACAGAAACATGTCCATCACACAATTTTTCTTGCTTTTTTTTCTGTGCAGTTTTTTCCCAATAATGTTCTATGATACACTTGTATGATAAATACATGATTCCGCATTCAGCTCCAGATTTTTCATTTTTGTACTATTCTCTAGAGATTTTCCTTTTGTTTCCCCATCTCTTTCTAGCGTTGTTTACTTTGTCAATCACTTTTTAATTCTGAAGACCTTTTTGTTCCATAATGTTTCCATTTCAGTGCCTCTTGTATTCATTTAATGAATAAAATTATCTTTAAACTTCTCTAAAGACATGAGTTCAGGTTTTTAAAAAAGTCATTTTTTGGTTTCAAAATGTTTTCCTTCTGGAATGATGCTGCTATGGCTTGTATCTAGATGTCCTCCCAAAGCCTCATGTGGTCATAGGTGGGGCTTTCCGGAGGTGGCTGGATCTATGGTGTGTGATGCTGGGATTAAGAGTGTGATCTGGAGATTAAGGGTGTGTTATTATTAAATTAGTCCATTGATTTGTTTAGCTTTGGTCTAAATGTGGGTAATGGAAAGACCCACCTTGGGTTTGGGTAGGTACCACTGCAAAAGCAGGTAGCTTGGAAGGGATAAAACGGAGAGGCAGGCTGCTGCTGCTGCTTGCTGCTTTGCTGTATCTTGCTGGCTTGCCATGCACTTTTTCTTCTCTGTGATGCCTCTCTGCCATGCCACCCTGCCTTGGAGGCAGCAGACTATGGACTGAAACCTCTACTAAAATTAACCTTTCCTCTTTTAAATTTGGGTGCTGCATATTTTGTCTCAGCAATGAGGAAAGTAACCAATACACATGTTTTATTTGCTTCTTTTGGCCATGTTTCTACGTTGATGTCTTCTTCATTCATCTGACTCCAGACTGCCCATTCATTTTCAAGAGGGGACTAGGCATCCTTGTAGGAGGATTGAATGGTGACTCCATAAATGTCTGAACACCAAGGTACATTTTGCTGGGGACATTCAGTTCAGTCCGCACTCCCTGATTTTTTTGTCCTTCTGGGGTAGAACACAGGCTGCTATAAACTCTGTGTGAAGAAGGACCTGATGGTTTCTACTGACTTCCTTTTCATCTCTCCCTCTCTCATGATTTGCCTTCCAGACCATTCTTCTTGGCCATGAGCCTGCTCTGAATTTCTCTACATAGCAGCTCACTGAACTGTGCTTTATTCAGTTATCACCTCTTCATCCACTTCTGTCTCCCAAACATCCACTAAAGTCTTGGATCTACTGTTGAGCTCATTCCACTTTTCACAGATAGTAGAGTGAGGAGAAGCACTGTGTGGATTCCTGAGTGGGACCCAGCCTTCATCACTACTAGATTTCTGATTGGGAACAAGCTGCTTCACACCTGTCTTTCCATTTACTCACCTGTAAACAAAGACATGACTGGTGGACCCTTGAACGTTCACTGGAAGAATAGTGTGTCATCATTTATAAAGACTGAGCAATTACTGGTGTGGAGTGAGACCCACCAACTCAGTCACTATTATTATTAGCTATGATCACATGTGGAAGGATCTTTAGTAATGTTTTTGAGTAGTAGCAGAAATAATTAATAAATGCCTTTATGTCTTCCTAAATCATGACCCACCAACATCCACATTAGTTTTCCTACCTCCTCTCCAAAGGCAAGATAGTGACAAGAAATTGAAGAAATTCCATTTAAATGCAGGCTTGTTTTTCAAAGAAAAGACTTCTGGTAGCTGACAAGACTGAAAGTATCATATATGGCCCAGGTTTAAATTTAATAACATCTGACCCTCTCATGCTATTTCTACACATTTCTGAAGGAAATAATTTCAAATGCAGTCAAGGTTCTATCCAAGGAGAATGTTTGTGCATTATTATCTATATAGATGAATGGAAACAACCTTAGGTCCAACAGTTAGGGGGAGACAGGAAAGCAAGCCAGGTTCTGGCAAGTCTCCAGACTCTAATAGGATGAACAATCTGCAGAAACAAAATGGTGCAGGCTTTGGTGATCGTGGGAGAGGACACATGAAAATTTACCAATACAGGGACTTGGACAGAGGGTACCAGGCCTGGTTTTGGAAGGAGAGGGTCACTGACAAAAAACATATACACAAGCAAGGACTTTTGAGTACTTAAAAGAGTAGAGAGCATAGTCTTCAGAAACATGGGATTTGCATGAGAAAGATTTGAGGTCAAGTCCTGGCCCCAGAACTCCTGTGAAAATGCACATGTGTTCCCTGACCTTCAGGGTGCTTCCCTCTGCTTTAAAATGGGAGCCACAAAGATGCTGGCTCCATGGGGCCATGAATGAGGTGTGTAAGGAGGGTGCACAAGACAGACCCTCAAGAAACACTAGCCTTTATCACTATGAACTCAAACGTTTCCAGCCCCAGTCACTCACCAGAACATTCCTTGCCATCTCCTCCTCTGTGTATGAATTCTATCATTTCTATATGGCTGTGTCCTCATCCCAAAATCTCCTCCCTGTTCCCTCACAGGACCTGAGGACTGTGCCTTGGTGAGGTGAGGGCAGAGGCAGCTGGATGATGGCCTTTCTCTAAATAACAACCACAGAGCCTGGTGGACGGAGAACTTGCTCAGTGACGTCCACTGGTAAGTCTGCATCCCAGAGAGATACATAGAAGACCTGACCTCTAGCTGCTGATCACTGTTGCCCCAGCTGTCCCTAGTCTACTCCATAATCTCTTTCCTTCTCTCCTCCAGCCAGGACACCCTGGCAAGCTCTAAGGAAAACCTCTCAGAGACAACATTGCCATCACCATGGCCTGCGCACCATTCACAGGTATTTGCTCTACTTCTCTGGCTGGTTCCTGCTCATGAACTGGCGCTGAGGTGGCTCCTCTGAAGCCAAGGTAGCTTGTGAAGGAGACAAGGATGGAGAGGGGAGACCAAAGGAGAACCCATGGATCTCCACTCTCGGAGGTCTGTGGCTCCTCCCTTCGGGACCTTTTCCTGGGGGCAGAGTCCAGGTGCCCACATCCTCCCTGCGCTGCATTTAGTGAAGACAGCCCTGAGGGAAGAGGACAGGAGGGGAGGGGAGAGAGGGAGAGGAAAAGGGGACAAGAGGCAGAAGGGCAAGGAGGGGATGTGACAGAGCCTGGAGACTCCTCTTGCCTGTCACCTGTCCCTTGCTAGTCACTGACCCTGCAACACTTCCCACGAAGTGTCCCCTCAGCTCCTGCCCTGTGGGGTCCCAACTTCTCTGAGTGACTCAGCAGCAAAAGTGACCCAGTCCTACTGCATTGGAACCCAGTGTGACATTTGCCATATATGTGACCTGGAGCCCTTACTTCACCTATCACATGAGAACAATGTCTCCCAAGGTTTTGTGAGGATCAGTTGTAAGGAGCACACATGGCTAGGCCAGCGCCCATCACCCAGCAGGTCATCTAGAGTGTGGGTCTCCGTCTTCCTTGTACCCTGTAAGACCCCCCTCCTCCCCACACTTCTAAAGCTGTGTCTGGGGCCTTGGTCTGGCTGCCAGTGGCGGGCACCTGCCTCCCAGGTGTGACTGACACAAGGAAAAGAAATATCAGAAACTGTAATGAAAACAACCCTCCCCCAAATCAACACCCTTTTCAGTCCTGTTTCCTTCACCCATGCTCAGGTGCCTCGGAACCAAGTCCATTACTCAATTCTTCACCAGCCCTGGAGAGTAAGGTTGGGGTGAAGAATAATGGAGCTAGGAAGACTGGAAGCCAGGAGCTCCCAGCAGGCCTGGGATTTAGAAACAGGGCTGGGGTTGTATTTCTTGTGATAAATTTTTCTTTGTGTAGTAACTGGAGTCAGTGGTGGCCCTGGGCAGCCGGCCTCTGCCACTCATAGCAATGAAAGGGATCAGTGCAGAGGGTCCAGCTGCCCCCTCACCACCTGCCAAGGAGGATCCTCTCCACTGCCAGTCTTAGAACCTCTGTAATTATCAGGCAGGTCGACTTCCATGACAGATGCTGTCAGTAAAATGGAGTTTAAACCATTATTTTTCAATTTAAGAAACCTCAGGTGTATTATAGCATACCATGCAGAAGTCACTTTTAGTTTGGGGTTTGATGGGAGAAATTCTAAGTTGGAGTCAAGCTGATGTTGCCCAGGCTGATCTCAAACTCCTAGGCTCAAGCAATCCTCCTGCCTCATTCCCCTAGAGCTGGGCCTACAGGCCGGTGACACCACATCGAGATAGGCACTTTTTAAACATGGGAATTAACTGTAGTGTCCAAGAAATGTTGACAAGTTAGCCTTGGATTCAGTTCCTGAGCTTTCTGCTTGATGACTTTGAGGAGACATTTTTCCTGTATGAGTCTCTCTTCTTTGAAAAGAGAATAATGGTTCTCTTGTTTTTACAGAGTAGGAAATACATTTTTAAAAAATTAATTTTATTGGTACATTTTAGGTATACAATATAATGACATTCATCATTGGAAATTTGCACCTTTACATAGTCTCTCTTGGTTCTTATTTTTTCCCCCTTCCCCTGCCCTCCCTTCAACCCCTCCATCCCTCCCTATTTACAAAGATTTTGTTTCCATTTTTTTCATTTTCTCATATTAATTCCATTCCCTTCTTTCCTTTCCCCTACCCTTCTCACTTCCCCTTCCCCTTTGCCCCTTTTCTTCCTATGGAAATACATTTTATATCGTGTTCAAGTACACACATAAATTTGTTCTGGTCCCCAATCCTTTATCTGCAATTCCATAGACTCCAGGTCCATGTAAACTTCACACTTCCATGGTAATCAACAGGGCAGTAACCCTGGCCTCTTTACTGGCCTGAGGCTGTTTACAGCCTTGTCTCTATTTGTCTCATTTAATTTGAATACCTATTTGTTTCGCTGTCAAATCAGAAATGGATTTGACTACTAGCATTGACTTGTAATATTCCATGTTTGTTCTGTGTTCCCTCTATGAAAGATTGAAAATTATATTTACTGTATATTTAAAAGTAACTATTAGAGAGGATTTTGAGTTTTCTCAACCCAAAGGAAATGAGCACTGCTTAAGGTGATGAGGTGCCAGTTTCCTTGAAATACCACACTGTACCCCATAAATATATGAAATTATTTGTGTCCATTAAAAATAGAAATTGAAAAATATTTTTAATATTTTAAAAGATTAAATTTTGGAATTTCTAGGCAATCTATGTCATATAATTTATAGATAATTATTAGATACATATGAAATATAGGAAATGTGATAAAAGTACAGTGAATTTTAAAATTTGCAAGAAATTTATTACGGTGAAAAACACATTACAATTAATCCTCTTCATAATACTCCCCCTTGCTTCAAACACATTTCTCCTATCACCCATCATTCTTGCCACTTTTTGAAGCTATTCTGGAAGTCATCTTACACGAATGGATTCAATTGTGCTGTCCTGTCTTCCTTGATGTCCTAAATGGATTCAAACCATTTAACTTTCACCATCATTTTGACTTTGAGAAGAAGCAGGAGTGGCGTGGCCCCAGATCTGGTGAATAAGGTAGAAGAGGACACATGGTAATGATTTTACAAGCCTGCCTTTCCATTGGATGGCACTCAGCAGCAGCATTAACCATATTTTAATCACATTCCATTTAGACACTGACAAAGGAGGATTTCCAGAAATGCTTCAGAAAGTGTCAAGAACAATGGGAAGTGTGTTTGAAGTGAGAGGGAGTCTTCTGAGAGGGGCTAATGGCAATATGTCTTGTATTGTAAAAAGTTTTAAAAATTTTAAAATTCACAATATATATTGATCACCCTGGGTATGAACTTAAAATAATTCACAAAACAATGCACAACCATTCTATGTCCAACACACTCTGATATTGTCAGTTATATTTCTTTTTTACAGTGCCACTCTTGACCTAAACTAATTTCAGAACCCACTGATGGGAGGAAAGTCACATTTTGAAGATGCTGGTACACAGTACTTGACTCACAATAAGTTCTTGGGAGATGGAAGCCATCATTGGCACTGTCACTGTCTGAAAGCTCTGTGCAGTTTACAAAAAAAAATCAACTGGTTTTCAACAGTTTCTCAGGAAAGCACAGTAGTACTTCTGGCCACAATGATGCACACCTGTAATGTCAGCCACTCAGGAAGCAAGGCCAATCTGGGCAGTGTAGCAAGACCCTGTCTCAAAATAAAATAAAAAGGGCTGAGAATGTGGCTCAAGGGTAGAGCACTACCCAGGTACGTATAGAGCCCTAGCTTTTATTCCCACCACCACAAAATAATAACAAAAACCCCCAAGGCAATTCTTGGTGAATTCGTTATCTGGTGCTGCTACTGAACATCACAGGTTGGTGGCTTGAACAAAAGCCCTCAAGTGGCTTTGCTTATCTGTCTTCCTTATTGGCCCTATTTCCAAGCACAGTGACTGGGGTTAGGCCTCTAACTTATGCATGTGACAGACACAATTCAGTCCATAACACTGGAGATTCTATCAAAAGTTTCCATGCGACAGCTGCTCAGGAAGGTGAACGTTTAATCACGGCGTACTCCAGCCATTATCACTGTATTCTAACTTTTTCCTCTTTTTCTCCCAACTAGAAAACAGCTTCATTGAGGCTGTTGTTGAGTGTCTCCAGGACATAATGAGCAGAGAAGATCTGCAGCTACTGGTAACTGAAGATGAAGCCTGGGAGACGGTCTTGGCAGAGGCAGGATTGCCCAGGTTACAACCTTAGGACATCCCAACGATGCCACCCAGGGCTCGGCTGCCTTTCTCAGTACAGAAAATCCTCCTCCAGGCAATTTTCTGTGGTTGACCTTGAGGGTGCTTTTTCCCAACAATCCCTGTGGGATGTTTTATCCATGTCATTCCCTGGCAGTGAATGGCCTTAGGTCAAAGGGACATGGTGACCCCATGAAGAAGGGTCACTTCTGCCATCTGCTCATTATGTGAACTTTGCAGTTACTTTACCACTTTTTGCCTTAGTTTCTTCCTTCAGTTTAATTGTGAGAAAAATAAGATAATGCAAATAAAATGCTCAGCATACAACTGACACACATTAGGTACTCAGGAGAAGTTAATTTTTTTTTTTTTTTGGTACCAGGGATCGAACTCAAGACCTTGAGCTTGCGAAGCAAGCGGCGGAACCACTGAGCTAAATCCCCGGTCTGGGAAGTTAATTTTTAAAAGACCAGGTGGTAAGAGAACAGGGACTAGGGTCTCCTCTTTGGAGAAGGGAGCCAGAAGGACTTGCTTTTGAACAAGTCAGAAAAATCTAGACAAGACCAACTTATGTTCCAGGAATTCTTCCTTGGGCCATTTTTCTCCCCATCTGAGAAACTGTACAAACACAACAGGCTCTTTGTTGCCTAGGAGGCAGAGAGACCAGAGTGAGGTTGCACAGAGCTGGGTGACACCCTGGCTGTCCCTGCTAGCCCCAGGACTCCAGGCTTGTGCCTTGGAGACTTGGATCATCATGTGTCCCATGGGAACAGGAGAGTTGAGGCCAGAAGGCTGGGAGCAGAATGAAGCAAAGGAAGGGCTAAAGGTGCAAAGCATAGGAAGGTCATGGGCTCGACAGAGGACATGTCAGTAGGAGAAACCATTTCCTCCCTCTTTTCATCATCCATCCCTGACGGTCACTGAGGGTTTACTTGTTTGGTCCATACCCTACTGGGCTCTGGACAGTTCTCAGCTGCCCAGGGGGACCCTTGCCAACATAGAGTAGCCTGTGATCCATAGGCAGGCAGTATACCTTAGTGACAACTTCCAGTGTCGGGAGAGCAGGCTGCCTATTTTGTGTAATGTGAGAGAGTCTGAGGACCTCAAAAGTCCTTACTGCAGAAGAAAATATGTCCCGTCATGTCTTATTCAAATTAAGGTCTTCACAGGCTTAGTGATTTCTGATAGCTGGGTCTCAGTGTCTCGTGAGACTTTGCACGTGGCCTTGGCTGCACACAGGTGACGCTGTCTCCAACTATGGTGTCCTTAGAGGGCTGACATAGGAGTAAGACCCTGAAAGTTGGGTGCCGTGTGGTGTGGGTCAGGAGACAGCGAGGTGAGGGGAGGGGAGTCAGGGTGGAGCCGAGTCTAACAGCCAGGTCTCCTGCTTCCCTGCAACTGGGGCAGCACTGACCTTCCACCTGAAAGGACAAAGAGCATTGAGCATTGGAAGAGAGCAGATAACAACTTTTTAGCTTCTTTCTGGCTCTGAAGATTTATTACTTACATTTTAAGTGCCCAGTATCAAACCAAGCAAAGACTGAGATGCAGATCAAAGACTATCTTGTTTTTTGTGTATATGTTTGTTTGTTTGTTTGTTTGTTCTTACTACCTGTAGTACTAGAGATTGAACCTAGGGCTTTTGCACTGAGCTACATTAAACCGTTTTAATATTTTATTTTAAGGCAGGGTCTCACTAAGTCACTAAGTTCCCAGGCTGGACTTGAACTTGTGATTCTCCTGTCTCAGCCTCAGAGAGTGCTAGGATTGCATGTATACACCCCAACACCCACATTCTACCTTTACTTTTGACACTAATTGCAAACCCCAGGAATTCCCAAAACCAAATCCACATTTTCTAGTTTACTATGGGGACTCTGAGCTTACTGAAGATGCTCATTACACAGTTATGTTTTATTCCAGGGAAAAAACACAGCTTCAAATCTGTCAAAGGAAGAAATGCATAGAAGTGAGTTTAGAAGGGTTGCAAAATAAAGCATCCATTCCTCTCAGGACACAGTGCATTGCATTAGTTATGTGTGGCCATTCACACCAGGAATTGTCAAGCAGGGGGATCACCCTTTGAAAGATTCTTATTCTGATACATGTCAGAGCAGTGAGGAAGACATCATTCAGCACTGCTAAGCTGGAAAGGGGGACGGGGAACAATTCTGGACACAGTAAGGACAGCTGGAGCGTAACAGCCAACAAGCAGAGTATGGGGCAGTAGAGAGCAAATTATTAACAAGAACATGAGGATTAGGGGAATTTGTGATGGTGACTTAATGAGACTCTTCCTGAAGCACGTCAGGGATGAATACATCAGAGGTTGGTGGTGGACACCTGCTCAGGTATCATTGTGGAGGTTCTCACTATCCCAACTTGGAAGGATTTGTTCTAAGAATGGGTAATTCAGGTCCACAAGATACAAGACAGACCTGGAAGGCCAAGGTTGATGCCCAGTTGAGAAAATGTTCAGAAGAGCTTAAGTACATTATGGTCAAGGAAAGAGTTCTTTTTAACTCAAGCCTGTGACCTGGAAGTTCTTTGGGGGCTGGATCACATACTACCTTCACTGGTGATCTGGGGTCTCCCTCCCACACCAGAGGTCAGTGCCTTTTCTGTCCCATTAATCTGGATGTGCAAAATTCTCCTAAAGCCCCATCACACACCACTTTGTTAATGTTGAGTATCCTTCATGGGCAATACTTGGGACCACAAATCTTTTTGAGTTCTGAATTTTTTTCTGATTTTCAGATATTTGTAGATACATAGTGTAACATCATGGGGATGATATCCAAGTTCAAACAGTAAATTCATGTATGTTTCTTTATAACTTATACACATTCTGTAAAGGTAACACTATACAATATTTTTAGCATGGTTTTTTCACTGTGACCCATCTCATGAGGTCAGGTGTGGAACTTTCCACTTGTGACATCTTATCCGAGATCAAACAAATCACTTTGGTACAGTTCAAATTTAGGATTTTTGGATTAGAGATGCTGAACTCGTGTGCTACTATAGCCAAAATCTGCAGGCAAACAAAGACATTCCTAGAAGGGAGGACTGTTCAGAGGCTTACAGGTCATATCCTAGTAAAAGGTCAATTTCCGGTAGCTGAGGCCAAACAGAACACATTTTGGATAAGACTAATCCTTCACTCTACACTAATGTGCCATGAATTTAGGTCTCACGAGTCCCACTTCTCTTTTTCCACCTTCAGAACACCCACTCTGCAAATATCTTGGTAGTCCCGGCATGGACTTGAGTGAGGAAGCATCTTTCTCAAATGCTTCCCACTAAAGAGCATCTTCTGATGACTTTTACTCATTGCCCTCTTATTGAATAGGGACCACAGAGCACTTGAGATGTCCAAAACATGTTCAGCATTGAAGGGAAAATTCTGTACACTCGTATGTACAATCATTTTTTATGGGATTAATAGTTAAAAGCTCTGTGATTGGGCAAACATGCAAGTCTGGAACCCATTTTACACATAAAGGAATTCCGTTTCTTAATCGTGTGAACTTTGCTGTTACAGGGATGAAGCTGACGCGCTCCGTGAAGCTCTGAAGGGGCTTACAGATGACATGGACAAGGTGGACGAAGAGAGGCAGCAAGAAGGCCGGCAGGCTGGAGAGAGGTTTCTGGACTTGTTTCCTCAACTGAAAACTGAGCTCTTGGAGGACATAAGAAAGCTCCGTGCCCTTGCAGGCCAAGCTAACAAGGTGCACTGGAAGTACATTCTCACTACTGTGCTGGGCATCCCCAGTGGCACAGCCTCTGATATCTTGACCCTCCTTGACCTAGTTCTAGTGTCCTTCACAGCAAGGGGCCATCCAGCACCCCCCGGACCAGGTGACAAGACACCAGCCAGAAACAATGTAGTTGATTTGTCCTCTATCCCGGTGGAACATTCACACACATCACCAGATCAAGAGGAAGCCAGAGATTTGATGTCAGCCATTGTGGAAAAACTGACAAGGTTTACAGAGTCTGTGGGTCGCTTCCCACCCAAAGTGTTTTCCCCAACTGAAAACTGGAACCAATTCCTGAAAGGCATTGGAAAGAATATCAGTGCTATCAAGCTGGCCAACAGTGACCTTGAGTTAATAAAAAAGGTCAAAGTGGCCATAAAGATGGAGAATATCATGGTCCAAGGTGGTACAGGGGTAGTACAGTCAACCTTTGGACACACTGCTATGGCAATAAGCAGAGAAACCAAGATATTTTGTACAGCCACGGGAGCTGTCTTCTTGGGGTTAGACTTGTACAACCTTGTGCAAAGCTCTGCACACCAGCAGGAGGGGGAAAAGTCAGTGCTGGGGGATGCACTTCGGGAGCAGGCTCAGGAGCTGGAGAGCATACTGGAGCACCTGGACCAGGCCTGTGAGCATTTGAAGTCAGACTCAAATGAGTGACTTCTTCTTCGCAGCAGCACCCAGGTCAGGGAGGGTGTGCGACACACAGACATGGACAAAAAGAGGCGTTTTATTAGAGGGGAAAGAGGGTGAGGTGAAGGGCATGAACCGAGGGTTAACGACTTCATTTTTTTTCATGGCTGAACACTGCAAAGGAGGCATTAAAGCAAACAGCAAGTGGGTCAAAGAGAAGGCAGGAACCAGAGCCTAAAACAACTGACAAGAAGAGAATGGTAAGTGTAGGAAATGAGAGGAAATAGTTTATTTTGGGCTAAAGCAAACATGGGGAACTACACAGAGGCAAGTATAGGAATAAACAATGGAGATGGTCAGAAAAACCGAAAAGTTGAAAATGAGAGGAAGCCAGTGTTCAAACCACTAAATATGAGAGAGGAAATAAGTGGCTACCCTACAGAACATCCCCATGATCTGAGGTCTTAGCAATAGGAAAGCCTATCTCTCGCATTCTCTAGCCCTGTCCTTCCATTGTCCACTCTCCCTTATGGCCATCAGACAGTGACTTCCACCGATCGTAGTGATGGAGTCCATGGTGGTAGTAGCAGTGGTGACAATAACAGTGATGGCTGTGCTGATGATGACTGCAGAAGTCGAGCACAAAGCAAGGTGCCCTTACTTTTGGGGGCCAACGTGCCAAGAGGGATCAAGAAAATCCCAATGAAACTTCAAATGCTGTGTTGGAAGAAAGGAAGGTGATCTGGGAGTGGGGACAAAACCCAATTCAAACAAAAGGCGAAGGGACCTGATGATGTGTAGACATCAACCTCCTTGTGGTCAAGAGTCAAGGCCCTTCTGAACCTAGCTGTTGAGCTGTTGCGGGGCATGTTGGACAAGATGGTATCTCAGATCCACCTGGCTCTTCCTGTATGTGTTCTATAAACTTTGGTGCAATAAATAGTCACTAGTTATGCTGGGGAAAATGGGTGTAAAGAAGAGAAGTTTATAAGCAAAAGCTGCTATAAAATGAAAGAAAAAGGCCCAGAGATTCAGGATTATACAGAATGTCATTTTTACTGGAGACCTTTGCATGGAAGCCTGTGGAGAGCCAACAGCTCTATAAATATTAAGGTGGACAACTTGGATTTCCTATGAAAGGGTTAAGTGAAATATTATAGAACTTGCTGCCCAGCTCTGAAGAAGTTAGGCATAGGAGGAAGTGATAAGAATAGCACAAGGACACGAAACTAGGGAAAAAAAAACATGGGACTGTCTCAAGGCCTGGGGACTTTCCAGATGTGCCTTATGTAAGATGTTTTCTATTCTTAAGTACTATAAAAGAGAACAGTAAAGTCAATAAAGAAGCTCGGATGCTGGGAGCTCCCCCAACTCTGTCTCTTTGCCTTTCTTTTTCTTCATCCTCATTCCTCCATTCAGGTGTTGTTCGACAAGTGACTGCGGGCTCCGTCAGAAGCCTGGTAAAAGGCAGCCACAAAAGGCATGGGCCTTGCAACTTGGGTCAGAGGGAGGAGCTTAGAGAGTAGTCAGGACAAAACTAAATTCATCAAAGCTGGAATGTACCTGGTTTATCTCATGATAGCATAAAGCACATCAGACACATTGCTGATATCTCACATCACTTCAGTGATAGTGATTATCTATGGCCTTATGGGAAATGGTGCAGGAAAAAGCAGGCCACGGTTACTAGGGAACAGTCATGTCAGTCCCATCTGGAGATGCTGGTCAGGTCAAGCTGGATCCCTACACTGACACATGGCCCTGCTGTGCTGACTGATTGCTTCACCTGGGCTCCAGATGCCTGACTTCCCTTCCTCATGACCTTCTCCAAGCGTCTCAGGGAGCCGGTCCTCCCAGCCAATCATTTCCATCGGACTCTGGTCCCTGCAGCCCCACTGGCCACCTGAGTGAAGTACATTATGTCTGGCTGGGGCTGAGCACGGGTGCATTCCCCATTCAGCACCCGGGACCCAGGACTGACAGGAGGCACATGAGCTGGATTGAGATCAAAGGGGCCTGTGTGCAGACGGTAGAGAGGATCAGAGGTAGAGGAACGGAGAAAGACACCTAGACAGCAAACATCCTCATTTAGATGCCACCGTCATGCTTCCCCTAGACTCATGGAGGAACATCTGTGTCCCATGGCCCCTTAACCTGTCCCTGGCCATTCTCCACACTGGGCCAGATGGGCCATTATGAATATACATTATGCACTTGGCTGCAATGCCACAACAGACCTTGAAGAAATTCTTCTCATATGCAGACCAGTTTTTAAAAACAAAGCAGACTACAAACAACTGGCAAGACTGACAGAATGAACACCATCATACAGTGCCCATGTTTAAACATTAATAGTTTCTAACCCAGTCAAACTATTTCTAAAAGTAGTAAATAATCTCAAATACAAGGAGTTTCATACCTAAGGAAAATGTTCATTGTGCTATTACTTACATAAAGAATTTGGAAAAATCTAAGGTCCAACAGTTAGGGGAGGACAGCAGAGAGGACTGGACAGCCCGTAGCCAACCCAAGTACAGTGTCAGGCAGGTCTCCAGGCGTAATGAGATGAAGGATCTTGCAGAAGCAAGGAGATACAGGAAGGCTTTGAAAACCATTAAGGGAAGGGGCTTCAATAAATTTAGTAAGACAGAAACTTGGGCACAGCATGCAAGACATAGGATTTGGAATGAAGAGTCATTGACAAAAAACATATATATATATGAGTAAATACTTTTGTGTATTTAAGGGAGCAGAGCATAGTCATCAGAAACATGGGATTTGGATCAGAAAGACTTGGGGTCAAATTCTGGAACCAGAACCTCTGTGAAAACTTGGGCGTGTTACCTGAGGTGGGGAGAGTCATGGCTTTAAAATGGGGGTCACAAAGGTATTCACCCTGTGGAGTGTGTGTTATCATGAAATGTGGGTATGTGGAAGATGTCTGCCCATCACAGACCTTTGGGATATACGTGCTGTTATCAGGAATGAACACAAGTGTTCCCAAGCCCAGGTGATCTGCAGACCATTCCCTCCCATCTGTCCCATGCATGGCTTCTATTGTTTCTTCATGGCTGTGTCCTCATCCTATTATCCTCTCCCTGGACCCTCTCAGGACATGAGGCCTCTGCCTTGGCTGTGTTGAGGGAAGAGGGCGCTGGTGCAGAATCGCTGCCTTTCTTTAAACTGCCACATAGTGGGTCCTCCCCAAGTGTGGTTCTTTTCCCAGCCTGGACACTGTAAGTTCCTTGAGAACTTCCCCTTCCTCCTGCCCCATCCAGAAGCTGTGTGGGGGCAGCTGCCCTGCCCTGCGAGTGCACCTCCTTATCAGGTGTGAGCCCCCACAGGTGGGGAATGACCCCAATGATCTCAGGAAAAGAAGTCTGCATCTTAAACCAAAGCAACATTAGTTTTCCTTCAGACTTGCTTTTTTTTCCTCCCACCACTCAGGTGCCTTGGAACCAAGTCCATTGCTCAACTCTTCACCAGCCCTGGAGATCAAATTGTGCAACCAGTAGCCCTGGTGAGGAATAAGGGCCTTAGGAAGATTGGAAGCCAGGGGCTCCCAGCAGACCTGGGATCCTTCAGGAAGGGCTCTGGCTGGTGCATTCCTTGGGATAAACTCTCCTTTGCTTACCAAATAGACTGGCCTGAGGTCAGAGGTGCCACTGGAGAGCCGGGTCCCCTGAGACATGGAGAGGTCACAAGGCTGACAGATGGGGGTGCAGCTGTGCCATCACTACACCCTGAAGAATTCCCTGCACTGCCTGTCTCAGTGCCTCCATCATTAGCAGGAGGAATCCTGTTGACAAGACAATTTTTATTCAGTAGTGTACAGTTTTTAAAAACTTTTTAAACCTCACAGGTACATTATATAGGAGTCAGAGGCTACTCAGCTCTACATGTAGACATGGGGATCATTTGGGAGACGTCTGGATAAGAACTAGATTCCAGGGATAACTCAATTGAGACTTTAACTCCACTTCCATCAAAGCCAAAGACCGATGCGAGCTGCCATGAGCCACCAGACCGTGACAAGAGTGAAATGAGATGTCACCTGAGTTCCTGGAAGATGACTAGTTCCAGAAAGAATGTGACTCTTCCTCCTCCCATTAGCCTATCTCTTCCTCATTCATCCTACCCCCCATCTGTGACTTCCTGACCCATCACTGTGGTGAGAGGTTCACTGGTAAGCAAAGTCCCCACCTCTACACACTGGCCACAGAGTAAATCCTTCTTTCTCCCCAGCATTCATCTCTCAGACATTGCTTTTTCCATTGGATAGGCTTCCTGATCTGAGTTCTGTAATGAAGTGTCCCCACATGGAACTCAGTTTGATTCATGAGAGAAGACAGGAAGAGATCAAAGGAAACTCAAAATCTGATAGAACTGTCCAAAGTAAGGTGGGTGAACCCCAAAAAGGCCCATGGATGGGGCTGGGCATTTAGCTCAGTGGTTCTGCCACTTTCATTACAAGCACAAGGTTCCAAGTCCAATCCACAGTACCAAAAAAAAAAAAAACATGGTAGAGGGGTAGAGGGGTGTCAAAACCACAATGCAAATGATATGATAATTAAGTCAGGGTCACTTTCCGGTGTTTAAGATATTCTGTAGCTCATGCATGCCCTAGCATGGCTTAGTTGTTAGAACTGGGTGCTCAGGCTGGTTTTCAGAGAGCTTACTTTGAGCCCCCAGAAGCCTGTTGAGCAGGGGCTGTCTTGTCCTTATTGGCTATAGTCTGGCTGTGAAAAGTGGATGCTTTCTGTGGTTTTTGGAGAGTTTGCCCTCTGCTCCTCAGAACCTGCCTCCAAGGGTTTCTTTTCTCTACTGCCTGCCTCAGGAAGGGGTTCACTTTCAAGTCCTAGCAATGTGTGAAATAGCGTGTGGAGGATCGCACATGTCATTGGAGGCCGATCATTCTTCCTGAGGGGAGTATGAGTATGAGTGGGTTTGGCTGAGAAGAACTGGAATTGGGGTCTGAGGTCGCTCCTCTAACTGGGGGAACAGGAGGGTTCATCAGTTTCTCAGGAATTGTGACTTTCAGTTTCCCTTTCACTTCAGGGTGTATCTGCCTGGAGGATGCATCCGCTCAGTATGCAGCTGAAGAGCTGAGGACCAGATCCACACAGCTTAGGATGGCTGAGTGGTGTCCAAATGTGGCCAGAGAGCATTTCTTGGGAGGTTGTGGGATCCCCCATCTCCTCATCCTCATAGCATCCCTGTCAGCGAAGGATAAGGGTTTGGGTTTGGACTCAGGTTTGAGTCTGACTGCTCCCCTCCCCCTGTACACTCACAGAAGAGAGGGCAAGGGACTGCTCAGCTGGATCATGAAGCTTCTAGTGGCTCAACTCAGGTACCAGGCTTCCTGAGTCAAGGGCAGGTGACCTGGAGGGAGGATGGATATAGGAGTGGCTACATGTGTAAGAAATGTTGAAGAAGCACAGGAGGTGGAAGAGGGCATGGGACGCTGAGCCCACCTGTCCTTGGCCTGGTCCATCAGAGGTCAGCCTCAGGCTGTGCTAGTGAGGCTCGAAGGGAGCAAAGGGTTTCTTTGGAGAAACAAGGGTTTGTTTGTTTGTTTGGCCAGCTCTCTTTGAACACGTACACGGTTCCAGGGCCTGTAGGGAAACTGAGGCCCTGGAAGCCAAATGGCTTGCCCGGGGAGCTGGGAACAAGTTATGGCAGGCCCCCACCTGCTGCTCCTCACATGGCCCTCCCCTCAGCCTAAGAGGGTGGGAGGAGGGAGGCAGAGCCTGTCCTGGGTGCTGGAGGGGAAAGGTGCCCAGGGTGGGGACTGAAGGGCCGAGAGTGCTGAATGATGTCTCCAGCACCATCCTGGCTTTGGAATCCTGAGAGCAGAGGCCAGGCTGTGAGTGTGTCAGGCCACCCCGTTATGGAGAGGCACAGAAACTCATAGGAACCTTGGATAATTAAATCTCTCTTTTCACTTCCATCCCAGAGTCGGAGGCCAGTGTCAGCCTCCACTGTGTCCACCCAGGGCTGGGTGTTGCTGGGAGAATCACTTCCCCTCCTGAGCCTCTGCTTTTTCTCCTGGGAGAGGGAATCAGGGTCCCCTGCCCTGCTGAGGCCCCAGCTAGCTACTGCCCTTGTTTACAGTGAGGTGGATGCAGTGCAGTGAGAGAGGGGACAGCAAACATTATGACCCTAGAGGCCAAGGGGGAGGGAACAGGAATCCTGTGCTGGCTTCTCAGACCAGGGGATGCTCAGTGGGGAGAGTGTGGGCCTGGCTGCCACATCCCAGCCTTGCTGGGTGCTGGTTATGAAAGTGGGAGCAATTGCACTTCAAATATTGGCAGCCAGGTGAAATTTAAATCTCACATAAGCCAACACGGACACACACACGTGCACACACACAGGCGTGCACACTCACACTAGCTGGCTGGACTCTGCTCTACGGACCTGGGTGTTTTCAGCCTCCGTCATACACAACTCCAAGAGTGTTTCATCACCTGCCACTTTTTTCTGTTTCCTCTTCTGTTTAAGGGTGGCACAGGAATCTATAATAGACTAATCTCTGCTCCCTCCTGGTGGGACAGGAAGTTATTTCTGTCCTTTTTAGCATTAAAAACAAAAAGCCTTTCTGAACACCATCTTCACACCCTGCACACTTTTTCCCTGTGCACTTTGACTCTGCTGACTCTGAGGGAGGGACCTGGCCTGAGTTGCTGGCCACACCTGCAGCACGGTTTCAAGTTGGATGGAAATTTCAGATCATATGTATGAACTCCAGAAACTTTTACAACCTCCTAGACACTTCAGTGGAATGTGCCCACAGCAGGCCAGCCAAGGATGGGCTGCAGATTTTCAGGCTGTTCAATCTGCTAGTTTTAAAATGTATCTTTTTGTATTAAGGGTGATTCTGCATTGTGGGCCTGCAAAGGAGCATCTAGGGCCCATAGGAAATTCCCTGGCTTCCTAGGTGAGCCAGAAAGGGGTGGGGGGAACTACACTGAAATCTGGCCCTTGGCTTCCCTTGGGAGGAGCGGGGGGGCTTTCAACACTCTTCAGACTGTTGTGGGCTCCTTGATTTTTGAAATTATCTCTTTTATTTTTCCTCACCTTAAAATATTAAGGCTGATAGGGAGGAGACACAAAGAGATCCAAAGAAACTTTAAAAAATCTGATAGAACCATCACAAATAACTGCCAGGGAGGTAACTTGTGTGATACCAGAAAGAGACAGATCGTGGAGATAGATGATAAAATCAACTGAAATTACTCAGCTGGGAGGGGAGGGAAGGTAGGCTGTGTCCTCAGAGGCTGGGGGCTCCTGTGTCCACTATTTCTACCTGCCCATCTTTCCCCCTCTGCGAATGGCTCATGGTCACAAATGCTGTCCTGTTTCTGAGGCCACGCAGTCCGGGAAAAAGAGGGGGCAGCCATGGCTCCTATCACTACTGTCCTTTATAGAAACAAACCAGCAGTAGGCCCCTAGCTGACTTGCTCTTGTGTCTCACTGGTCAAGACTGAGTTAAACAGTCGCCCCTGGTGTCCAGATGCCGCAGAAACCAGACCTGGATGTCTGGTGGCCAAGAGGAGAAGCAGCCAGGGAGGGATAGCAGAAGAAGAGTGGCTTTTGCACTGGGCAGGCAGCTAGGTATCAGGGGACATGGGAGCTACTAGGTCACTGAGATAATATCAGAGGGCAAAAATGAGGAATCTGCTTGGATGTGACCTGAGCTTCTGTGGCAGAACTGGCTGGTAGCACTGCCCACCTTTGGTGGGCCTGGGTCACCCTGGGTGATCTCAGAGCTGCCCGGCTCATTCTGTCCTCATCACATGGAAGAAGCCATACATGTCTATTCAGGCAGGGTCCTCCAGCCACTCCCATGGTCAGAGCAGCAGGTGGAGTAGGTTGACCTTGGTAAGGGAGAAGTCACATGGTGGGGATTCATAGCCCTCAGGAAGGGGGCTCTAGGAAGATCCCATTGTAGGACTGGGGCTCTGGGTGGATGCTGTGGAGGGGGGTCTGGATGGGGAGCTGCAGAAACTGAGGGGCAGTTGTACTCATGAGGATCTCAGTGAACCTACCTACAGAGGGAGGAGATCAGAAAGACATTATAGGTATACTTGGTGGAGATATAACAGAAATCCTGGTAGCCAAGGCAAGGTGTCTCAGTAAATTTCTGTGGCTATAACAAAATGCCTCAGAGAGGATGATTTTAAGGAATAGAGGTTCATTTAACTCGAGGATGTGGAGGTTGGGAATTCTAAGAGCATGGCACACATATGTGTTTTAGTAGAACATTCAGCTCTATTGTTGCCACAAAGGAAGCATACATAATGGAGGAAAAATTTTATGTGAGGGGAATGCTCTCTGCATGATTATTTACATGAAGAGTGGGAAACAATTTAAGGTGCAGCAGCGAGGGAAGAAAAGCAGAGGAAGCTGGGCAGCCCACAGCAGGGCCAGGGTTGGGTGGGACTTAAGACCTTCAAAGAATGAAGAATGTTGCTGAAGCTCAAAGTCTGTGGGCTTTAGGAAAGCACAGAGGGCAGCAGTAAATTTACCAACAGGAACTTGGGCACTGGGTACAAGATGTGAATACGAACTGAGAGGAGTCATTAATAATGAACATATAACATATATACATCAGTAAATATATTCTGTATTTAAAGGAGTAGAGCATGATCATAGGAAACATGGGGTTTGGTCAGAAGGTGATGGGTTCAAGTCCTGGCCCCAGAATGTTTGTTAATATGGGTACATTGCCTGTCACCCCTGGTGGCTCTCTCTACTTTAAAAAGGGACATTGGTTCTCACTCCATGGAGAGTGTGGAATCACGTAATGAGTGACATGTAAGCAGCCTGCCCTTCATCGACATTCCATAAATACCAGCCATTTATACACAGATGTTCCCACCCCAGGTACTTGCCAGAACATTCCTTCCCTGTGTGGACTTTATTGCTTCTACATGGCTGTGTCTCATCCCATCGTCTTCTCCCTGTGCTCTCACAGGACAGGAGGCCTCTGCCTTGGCTGGAGCGAGGGGAGAGAGATCGCGCAGGATGACAGCCTTTCTTTAAATGGGAGTTGCAGACCCAGAGGACAAAGAAAACTGGCTGAAGACCATGGTGGTCTTGACTACTGTCTGAGGGAATTTCAGTCCACTTGGCTGCTCACTGAGTCCTCAGCTGATTCCCCTTCCATCTTACCATCTGTTTCCTCCTCCCCTCCAGCGTGGACACCCTGGCACTTTGTGAGGAAATCCTCTCGAAGACACTGCTGCTGAATGGTGTCTCACACATGCTCCCCAGGTACGTGTGCTTCGTCTTCTCTGGCAGATGCCTGCTCCTGACCTAGAAATGAGGTTGCAGCTCCAAGGCTGAGCTATTCTGCAGAGAAGTCAAAGATGGAGAAAGGGGAGCCCCAAACGGGCTGCATGGGTCCCCTGACCCCAAGTCTGTGAATTTCCCTTCTGGGTCCTCTTCTCAGGGCCAGAACCCAGGTGCTAACTTTCTTTCCACCCTGCCGCCTCGTCAAGGCCTCAGGCAGACACAGGACATCCTCAGGCGGACACAGGACATCCTCAGGCAAGGGGAACACAGAAAGTGATGGGATGGGGTGAAGACAGAAGGTGACGGGAGGCCGAAAGCCTGGGAGAGAATCTGATGGTGATCTGGAGGCTCCTTCTACCTGTTGCCAGCACCCTGCTCCTGCCTTTTCTTGGGGCCCTGACCCTGAGGAGACCACTTCCTCTAGCTTCTACTTTGTAGGACCGAAAGTTCTGTACAGTTTGGCAGGAAGAGCGACTCATTGTGCCTCTTAACTGACCCCAGTGTTACCCTTGACACCTCCCAACTGTGTGACCTGGAGCCCCGCATCTCTCCTCCCCTGTCACACGAGTACAGAGTCTCCTGCATTGTAGTGAGGATCAAGTAGAACATGCGGACTTTGCCAGGCCAGTGCCTATCCCTTCATATGTCCTTCCTGAGTGTGGGTTTCTCCCCTACCTGGACCCTGTTAGCTTCAGGTGAAAATGGCTCCCAACATCGGTGCCACACTTAGAGCTGTGTGTGGGCACCTGGCCTGCACTGCCAGTGATGTGCCCCTGCTTACCAAGTGTGACTGTCTCAGGCAGGGACTGACTCAAATTATCTCATGGAAAATAAAAGTATGCACCAGCCACAATGACCCACACAGGTAACCCCAGCACTTGGACAAGCTGAGGCAGGAGGACTGCAAGTTAGATTCCCACCTGGGCAACTTAACAAGGCCCTGTCTTTTTGGGGTTTTTTGTACTAAACCCATATTGACATTTTCTTTATTATTCCCTATACCATACAATTATTTGCATAACATTTGCATTGTATTAAATATTATAGGTAATCTAGAGATGATTTAGAGGAATACCACTTTATATATGGGACTTGATCATCCTCAGGTTTTGGTATCTACAAAGGTCCTGGAACCAATCCCCCACGAGTATCAAGGGATGACTGTTTATCATACTTTGCATGGCATATTTTGATGCTATATTAATTACATAAAAATTGTTATATTTTCTAAGAAATATGACTATTAATATTAAATATCCTCCTTTGTTCCTTTTAGTCATTTCTTCCTGAAATTATAAGTCTTCCATTGTCATTTCTTCCTGAAATTATAACACCAGATGTCCTTACAATGGCCTGCAAGGCCCTATGTGATCAGTGCACACCACTATTCAGCACCAATCCATGTTGTGCATTTTTCTCCAACCTTCTTACTTTCTCTTCAGTCACTGAACTCCAGTTCTACTAACCTTTTGAGGCTGTTCTTTTCAATGACCTCATACGGTAACAGCTCCTACCTTGGGAGGCCTTTGGGCTTGCTATTACCTCTGCCTAGAACATTCTTCACCTGTGATGCCACAAGCCTCGGTCACTTAGTTCTTTCCGGTCTCTGCTAGAATGCCGCCTTCCCAAGGAAGTTTTCTCTAATCATCTATAAAATAACAACACACTTATTCTTTTTTCCCATGGCACTTACTATATTGACATATTTATGCATGTATTATCTACCTTTCCTAGCCCCAACATAAGCTCTTCAAGGTCTACAGCTATTCTTATTTACTGCTCAGTCCCTGTCACTAGAAACAGTGGCATGGTGTAAGCACTTAAATGTTGGTTGAATTGTGTTTTCATCATGATTTGTAAAAATTTTCTTATAATACCTATATGGGAAAAAGGTAAAACAGTGACTTAAGTCTCCTAAAAATGTGTATTTGCATGATTCTCAATGGATGTGTACCAGAGGCTCCCAACGAGTAGTTAAGCACTTTAGTTCTATACTCCATTTTAGTAGAATTTGAAGAGGAAGGGAATACAGTCAATACAAGTGTTCTAATGTACTCAGGGACTTAACTGTTCACACAGAATTTCTTTCTCCTCTATCTTATCTCAAGATTCCCCTTTCCAGAAGGTCAGGAACCACTAGAATAGAGACAAACTAAATCTTAGCCTTGAAATGAGCCTATATTAAATCTCTATAAGTTGCAGATAAAAACCAGAATGGAATCAGGCATGGTGGTGCATATCTGTAATTAGCACTCGGGAAGCTAAGGCAGGAGGATCCCTGTGAGTTCAAGACTAACCTGAGCTATGCAGTGAGTTCAAAGCCAGCTCAAACTACATAGAAAGCCTCTCAATCAGATCTGAATCTTGTATAATTTTTTATTTCAGTGATCAAAAGAATGCAGCCAATGGAATCTATAATGATTGGAATCAGGCATACACCTATACATAAAATTGCTGTTAGTTTTTGACTGGCCTAAGTCTTTATAATTTCTTTAGGCACATCTTTGAATTTTTTGTACTCTGATACATAGGATAGGTTAACTTCTTCCTGTGGCCATCTAGTAATGAAAATTATGTTTACTTGCTAGACTCCTTTTGTAAATAAAGGCCTCTATATTCTCAGGCTGTCTGTCTACCTTGAACCCATACTTTAATATGATAAATTATGTAAATTATAGTATAGGGGAGGAAGATAACCCAGAATACTGAAATGTACTGTACAAATACTCCATAGATTTTTTTTTCATTACTGTCAATCACTAGATAAGATGGCCCATTTACTGCAACTGTTTTTGTATCTTACTGCTGCCCTATTTGACAGATACAAAGATCTCGCCAAAAATCTGAAATGAATTCATACAAATAGATTTTATCCATGTGTGGTCTCACTATCAAAACATAGAAAGCAGTCCCACTATCAAAATTACAGGAAGCCGTTAAGGGGTCCTTGAGAAAAGCATAGTCCCATACACAGTAATACACAACTAATAATTTCCCATTCATTCATCAATCATTTTCACAAGATTGGCATTAAAAATACAACCAAATACACATATAAATGAAAACCCCACATACAAATTTGGTCTTTTTCATTTTCAGATGATTACGGTGTCCGCAAAGGGACAAAGGGTGTGAGTCAATACACACATAGCCATTGCTTCAACCATCCCATCAATAGCTCTTCATTTCTTGAACTACCTTCCTTTTCCAAAGAGGTAATTGCTGAGATCAGTCAGAAAGGCTTTCTGAGAAGATTGGCTTGGATTTCTGGGTCTGTTCCAGTCGATTCAAGATGAACTGGCTTGTAGCGATGAAGCACTCAACGAAGTTCACGAAACTGGCCTCAGCCCGACAGTCCAACTTTGGCCCAGGTTTGTCCATGCACTGTTCCAACAAAGTTCAGTCATCTGGTGCACCAGCTGCTGGAAGCTCTGTGTCTGAGTCTACACTTCGATGAAATGTTGCAACTGCAGGTCCACTGTGCCCAGACCCACTGCAGAAAACCAGGAGCAGGAATCCATCCCAGCTCAGCCACGCTTGACAAAACAGACTCCGCACCAACTCGCCGATCTTCACGTGTCTCTATAAGGCCCTGTCTTGAAAAATAAAAAATAAAAAGGGGTGAGAATGTAGCTCACTTGTTGAGCACCCCTGGGTTCAAACCTTAGGAAAGAAAGAAAGAAAGCCCTCCACTATTCAAATCAATAGCATTTCCTTCATTTTTGTTTTCTTCCTCTTGCTCAGGTGTCTTGAAACCAAGTCTCTTCCTCAATCCTTCACCAGCCCTGGAGAGCAAATTGTGCTGCCAGTAGGCTTGCTGAAGAATAAGGGAGGGGGAAAGACTGGAAGCCAGGAGCTCCAGTAGGCCTGGGATTCAAGGCAGGGCTGGGGCTGGTGGACTCCTCAGGACAAACTCTCCCTCGGTCAATAAATGGGCAGTCTGGGGTTAGAGGTGCTACTGAGGGTTTGTATCCCCTGAGACATGGCAACATTGTTACTAAAATCTCAACTCTGAGAATCCCAACGATCTTGTCCAGGTATTGGCCCAATAACCAAATGGCAAAAGTAAAGTTAAAAAGCAGGAAAGGAAATTTAATTAGTATACCAGTAGGGATAGCAGGACAGGGAATCAGCCCTAGCTTCAGTGGCTCTGACGTGAGCTCTCAGGTTATACGGACAAGGGGACTAAAATGTGCACAGTCACACAATCTGGGCCATATGGTGTGGTGGATCATTACCTAAGCATTGCTCAGCAGGGCCTTCTCCAAAGAGAGAAGGAAGATGCTGTTGCCTGAAGAATAGTTTACATTCCACCAGACCTGCTAATCCAAGATGATACTGTTGGCGGAAGTGAGACAGTTCAGCGTTACAGGTCTGTGTTATAGCTACAGCAATTTGAAGACTTGAGAATCTGAAAGTTACTTGAAGACATGGAGAAAAACCTTTTATTAGCCAGCTGGCTCAGAGGAGTTTAATCACTCTGAATTCTAAGCCCCAGACTTGCAGTGAAAGTCAATTTATATACAGTTGGAGAAAGGAAATTGAGAGGAACCTTTCAGTGCAAAGACATTGCTAGAAGTGGGAACCTCTCAGAGTGGAGTTAACAGAACATTCTTGAAACATTCCATAGAAGCAGCAGTTACTAACAGTTACATTGCTTGAACAGAACACTTTCGATACATTGGGCACAAACAGTTACATTTTTGGAACAGAACATTTATGGAAAAAACATGGGGGACAAGGCAAATGCGTGCTCTGTTGTGTATTATTGCCTCATCAATAGCTGAAGAGAAAGACGAGAGAAAAGGAGACAGCTGCAAAATACAGGCAGACACTAAGTTTCATCTTGCCTTACTTGCCTATTGGACATTTACAGGCCCAAGTAAAGAGAAGGTTTTAACCAAAGCAGCTTCTAAGTGTTTGTCACAAGTTCACAATGAGCATACTTGAGGGTCCAGCCTCATACCCATCACCACCCAGCTGAAAGAATCCTCTTCGTTGCCAGTCTTAGAGGGCTCATGATCAGCAGGAGGTATCCTCCTTTCTGTAGTTTTACTCAATAGCGTGTTTCAAACATTCTTAAGTGTAAAGAGGGTACTCCATATTCACTCTTACTGTGTTCAAAACTCTGATATTTTTAACTCTATTTCCGTTTTTAAGCATTGCTCTTCAGTCAGTAAACTAATTTCAGAATCTACTGAGGGTTTGAATCTCACATTATGAATATGCATGAGTAGATAGCGTTGAACACACAACGGTCACATCAGAAAGGAAAGCCGCTGTTGGAACTTTGCCCCATACCAAGGTTGAAGCACTCACATACACTTCCTGATAGCTCTGAGTTAAAAAGGTTTCAGTTCTCTACATCCCACTATTTCACTTCCCCAATATTATACAGTTTTCAGGGACTACCATCACAGCAGAGCGCAGACTAGGTGCTTCGACAAAAGATGTTTATTTCCTCACACATCTGAAGACCAGTCCACGGTCAAGCTGAATTACAGTTAATTTCTGGTGAGGACTTTCTTCCTGGTTTGCAGAGGGAGCCTTCTCACTGTGTCTTCACATGGCCTTTCTCTGCATGGATAGAGAGAGGGAAAAGGAAAGAGACAGACAGACAGCTGGTGTCTCTTTCTGTTCTTACAAGGACATAATATAGAGAAGTACTACACAGTAAGATCGGCCCTTGCCTTTCCCTTGCCTTGCCTCCGTGCTTTTTTCCCACAAAATGTTTTGTGCCATAAATGTAACAGAATTGTAACAATTTGTGCTGCCTGGGCAGAGGCTCCGGCCCAAAGTGTCAAAATGTTCTGTGACTCTTTGCCCTGTGTGACCTTTCAGGAATGTTCTGTTAAACTCTGCTTCAGGAATGTTCTGTAACTTCACCCCTCTGCTTAGGTGAGCATGCTCACCTACCCTGTAGATCCCTATATGAGGAGGCTATCATTTCTGGTAAATCACTCAGACTTGGAGTATGAACTCTTCTGAGCCCACTCGTGTCATAAAGGTTTTTCTCCACCTCTTCAATTTGACCATTGGATTCTCGACTCTTCGAATTGCAAGTGGTGTGAACCAGAGTCGTCACACTGAGCTACAAAGCTCAGCTGTACCTTCTGAGCTGTAACCCTTAGCTGTGCCTCTGAGCTATAATTCTTGGCTACCGCCCAGAGCTGCTCTGCTTTGCTACAACAATAAGTCCTATGGATTTGAGCCCAGCACTTATGAAATAACTGAATCTTAATTATGCCACTGTCTTATTGGCCCTATCTCCAAATACAGTGAGTGAGAGTTTGGATTTTAATACATGAACTTGTGGGACACAATTCAGTCCCTAACACCACTGGATCCCTCAGAAATACCTTGGTTGTCCAGGCATTTAGGCACTTACTTGTAATCCAAATTACCTGGAGAACTGAGGCAGGATGGTGCCAAATTCAGGCTCAGACTGGGCAACTCTGAGAAATCATCACACAATAAAATGAAAAAGAGCTAAGTTCAGTGGTAAAGAACTTGCCTAGTATAAGGCCATTGATTCAACCACAAGTACTGAGAAAAGGAAAACCACGTCACAGCTTCTTAGGGAGATGAACATTTCATCCTTTATGCTCCACCACCCTGTCTTCTAATGTTGCCTTTTTCTCCAACTAGAGAGCAACTGCTTCATTAAGGACATCATTGAATATGTCCAGCACACAGTGAGTGAAGAGTATCTGCAGATTCTGCTGACTCATGACAAAGTCTGGGAGATATTCGTGGTGAAAGCTAAATTGTCCACGTCACATGCTCTGTAGTACTACCCAGACTCGCACTGGGCTGGTTTCCTCTGGGCAGTCACACATCCTTTAAGTGGTTTCCTGTGGCTGAGGTTGAGGGTGCCCCTTCTCCACAACCCTGAGGGAAATTTCCTCCATGTTGTTCTCTGGCAGTGAATGACCTCACTTTAAGGGGAGACGGCACCAAGAGAGCAGGATCGCTTCTTCCATCTGCTAGTTATGTCACCTATGCAAGTTCTCCACTGCTTTCTGCCTTAGTTTCTTCACCTATCTTGCTTATTTAGAGAAAAATAATATAATGTGTGGAAAGTGCTTAGCATATGGCTGACACATAGTAGGTGCTCAAGCACAGGTAACTTTTAAGATACCAAACGAGAAGAGAGCAGGGCCAGGAGCCTCCTCCTTGGACATGGGAGCTAAGAAACACTTCTTTGGGACAATGCAGAAAGTCTAGACATGATCAGCTTGTGTTCTTGGGGATTCTGCCTCAGGTGATGTCCTATTCTGAAGAACTGTTTAAAAATCAGGATTCTTCTTTGGACCAGTACACCCAGAGCCAGAATGGAGCTGGACAGAGCTGGGTGAGAACCTAGCTGTCCCTGCCAGTTCTAGGCTTATGCCTTGGAGACTTGGGTTGTCATATGTTCAGTGGGACCAGCAATCAGTGTATAGGATTGTGGTGAAGGACTGGGAGTAAACTGCAGGTCAGAGGTGTGAACCACATGCAAGCACCATTCCCAAATGCCCAGAGGGACCTGGGTGCAGGACACAGCTGGATGGGGCCATGTGAAGTGCTTTAAGAAGGCTGGGATGACAAAGTGGGGCAGAGTGAGGAGAAGAAGGTGCTGAAGAACCACAGGGTAGGGAGGCGCTGGGCCTAGCAGAGGACACATGAGTTGGGGAAATGTTTTCCTCTTTGCTGTGATCAATCCCAGTGGGCAAAGAGAGCTGTGGAGGGTTACTTCCCTTCACACACTGCTGGACACTGGGCTGCTCTCAGCTGCAATCTGAGAGCCTCTTCTATTCTACATTGGGCATAGAAGACCCATTGGGAAGGCAGTGTGCTCAGTGACAACTTCCAAAGTCAGAACAGTTGATTTTCTATTTGTCCAATTCCAGAGAGTCTCAGAGACTCAAAACCCCTCCCTAAGAGTGAACACTTTCTCTGTTCTCCAGTGGAAATTTCGGTCTTTTCCTGTTAGTGATTCTTATAGATGGGCGGGCCTCTGTGTCTGTTGAGTCTTTACACATGGGATTGGGTGCACATAGATTAAGCTGTCATCAGCTAATCTGTTAGTCAGGCAGGGGACAACAGACAGTGACATCCTGCATTTTAGAGTGTGGAATTAGGAGTGTCAGCAGGCAGTATGATGTATGCAGAGTCAGACTGGACCTAGGGTTAATAGCTAAGTCTCCTGATTCCAGTCTACTGCAACAGCAATGGGATCCAGTGACCATCAGTCAGGAAAGGCAAAGGGGACCAGAAATGGGTCAAAGGCTGATGACAGGCCAAATAATACACACAACCGTTTCTTGTTCTGAGGGTACATTTTTAGATTTTAAGCTCCAAGAGTTAGCTTAACTACACAGTCCCCAAGGCCCAATTTATTTTTGACACCACCTGCAAATTTGGTAACCTCCCAAAACCACCTGCAGGATTGATCACTCATTAGGACTCACAGAACTCACTGAAAATGGTTGTGACACAGATACACTATATCTCAGGGATATGACAGAGGTTAAAATCACTCAGTGAAGAGATACATAGGGCAGAGTCTAGGAGCATTGCAAGCATGAAGCTTCTGTTGTCCTCAGGACACAGTGCCATGCTATAGAGATCGGGAAAGGGGACATTACCAGAACCCCTGCAGTGCGTCCTGGTCTCCTATGAGCCAGGACACCACAAGGCTAATTAGAGAATAAAGACAGGAAATGGGACTTAGAGAAAAGGCTGGGTCTTGGGCCTGATCAGTGCTGCTCTAGACAGCAAAGACAAGGGCACTCCAAGTTTGCCACTATTTATTGCATTCATAGGGAGGATCAGATGACTCAGAGGGGGGTGATAATCCCAAATTGATGTGGATCTTATAATTAGAGGAAGTATCAGATGACTCGGAGGAAGGCGATATTTCTATGATGAGGAGGATCTTATGCTGATGAGGATCTAGGTTCATGAAGAGCTTATGTTGATGAGGATGGTAAGATGAGCAAAAAACATTCTTATAGCAGTAGGTGCGATGAGTTAAGCTGATAAGCATTTTGTCCCTCCCCAGGTGAAACCTTTCTCTTTTTGTATTACTACTCGGTTCTCAAAGAACCAGAATGTCTTCAACTGATGTAATCTTGCCCTTGAGCATCACAGCATCATTGAGGCCTCAGCTGTGACCAGAGGCAAAATGGAGTTATGGGGCCAGGGATATAGCTCAGTGGTGTTGCCACCTGCCTCACAAGCACAAGGTCCTGAGTTTGATTCTCAGTACAAAAAAAAATGGAGTTATATTTTGGCATGCGATAGCTGGCCCACAGGCAAGAAGGCTAGGCCTCATACAGCTCTAATCATATTTTAATTGTGAAATGATTTTGCCCCAAAATAATGTAGAATGGCTCCCAACACAGTACGGTATATGGGTGACAATTCTCATGGAAGATTGCCAACCAGGCCATTTCACCCCGTGGAAGAAAATATTGACTGATGCATGTGAAAGCAGGCAGGAAGAGTTTATTCAGGACTGCTGCACTGGAGGAGAGAGACGGGGCACAGCTCTGGACACAGTAAAAAGAGCTGAGATTTCAAGTCAACAAGCAGAGTGAAGGGCAGTAGAAAACAAACAACAAGCAGGGACATCAAGAGGAGGGAAATTCTTGTGATGCTATACTAGTGAGTCTCTTCCTAAATCAGGTCAAGGACTAATACATCAAAAGTCAGGAACGGGAACTTAAGCATATATGGATGGGGAATTCTCAGTGCTCTGATTGATAGGACTCTTGCTAGGCCCAAAATGAACAGAAGAGACATGGAAGGCCAAATCAGTTCCTAGTTAACAAGAGGTTAGAAGTTCCTTGGTATGTTTCGGCCAAGGAGAGTTTCATTTTGAACCAAAGTCTTGGTGTTCAGGGTTTTTGTTGGGGCTGAATTACACACTGCTTGTGGCTGACCCGGGCTTGCTTATCTATCCTGGATGTCAGGGCCATCACTGTGCAGTTTCTCTTAGTGCAGATTTCCAGCACATACCACATTGTTAAAGTTGGACATCCTTTATAGTTAGTAATTTGGATGCTGGATTTTTCTGATTTGAAAATATTTGTAGATACATAGTGAAATATCTTGGGGTCAGGATCCAAGTCTACACATGAAATTCACTTACTATTCTTCACAACTTATACACATAGTCTAAAGGTAATTCTACACAGTACTTTCAGCAGGCTTGTGCTTCAAGTGCAACCCTTCTAGTGAGGTCAGGTGTGGAACTTTCCACTCTTCTCATCCTGTCATTGCTCAAAAGTTTTCAAGAGTTTGGCCCATTACAAATATAGGATTTTTAGCTTAGGTAGGTTCCAGCTGTGTGGTCTTGTGACCAGAGTCTCCAGGAAAACACAGACACCCAGCACACAGGATATTCCAAGGGGCTGCACATCACTTCCCAGTACCTGAGAAGAAAGGTAAGGCTTCTCCTTGACTAAGGTTAATTTTTTCACTGTACACTAAGATGCTCTGCACTAAGGGTTTTGTTGTTGCACTTCCTCTTCCCTTTGTTCATCTCCAGAGCTCCTGCTTTACATATGTTTTTGTAGTGATGGCATTTTCTTGAGTGCCTATCACAAAAGAGCATGTTAGGATGACTTTTCCTCATTAACCCCACACTGTCTAAGGACCATGCAGCATCTATGATGTACCAAACACATTCACTCTTAAAGGAAACTTGTGTACATCTGTACAATTCATTCCTATCTGGTGTAGAGTAAAACTCCTGTGATTTATGCAGAATAGACCTTTCTGAGCCCATTTTATAGACAAACAAAATGCTTTTCTTAATCACTTGACCTTTGTTGTTTCAGTTGTGAAGCAGAGGTGCTGCATGATGCTCTGTCTGAGCACAGAGCCATCATGACCACTGAAGACAGAGACAAGCTCCAGAGAAACCCATGGGCTAGGAACAGGTTTTTGGAAATGTTTCCCCAGGGGAAAACAGAACTTAAAGAATGCATACAAAAGCTGCATACCCTTGCTGACCAGGTTGACCAGGTACCCAGAGATTGCATCATCTCCAATGTGGTGACCAGCTCCACTGGCACTGCCTCTGGTACCATGGGCCTTATTGGCCTGGGCTCTTACACCCTTCAGAGCAGGGAGCAGTTTCCTACTCTCAACAGCTGGGATGGGCCTGGGAGCACTGAGGAGGAACAGCGTTGCCACTACCATGAGAGAACAGTCAAGCACACTGTCAGCTGAAGCTGAAGCCAGACACCTTGTGTCAGCCAGCAAGGAGAAGGTGAAAGAATTGGGAGAGGTTGTGAATAAGATTGAACCCAAAATTCCTCATGACAGTGTAAACAAACTGATAGATGCAATGAGGAGGTTGAGTTAGCCGATACAGAACGGACCCTAACTTATTAGCCACTACCACCCGTTTCATTACCATTTGGGAAATTGCATCCCAAGAGGATCAGTGGGTGCAGAGAATTATTGGAGGCATCGCCCTGACAATTAACAGAGGAGTTGGGATCATGGGTGTGGTCACCAGAGGTTTTTCCCTAGTGATGGATTGCTGCTGTGACACTACACATGACTCAAGGGATTTTCAGGAGAGGAGAAGCACAGAATCAGCTGGAGAGCTGTGTCAGAAGGCTAAGATGCTGGAAAGGAAGTTGGAGGAGCTCATCCAGGTCCCTGAGAGTTTGGAGTCTGGGCTGACTCAGTGACCCCTCCCCCAGGCACTGCCGATGTGAGGGCAGATGGACAAAGACAAGGACAAATGGAGGCGTTCTATCAGGGGAAGAAAAGCGGGGAGATCAAGGCACTTCTTTGGCTCAGCATGCCAATCCAGGGGTTAATGAACATTCCAAGTGGGTTAATAGAATCATGAATGAAATCACCTAATCACCTCAACTAATGCAGAAAAAGGTTTTGACAAAGTTCAAATCCACTCATAATAAAATCCCTGAAAAAACTAAGTATTGACGGATCTTAGCTCTTCCTAATAGAGGCTATATATGACAAACCCATAGCCAATATCAGACTGACTGGGGAAAAACTAAAAGAATTAACTCTGAGATCAGGAGCAAAGAAATGATGTTCACTCTCACCACTCCTATTCACTGGAGTACTTGAAATTTTAGCCAGAGCAATTAGTCACGAGAAAGAAATAAAAACAACACAGATGAGAGGAAGAGGTCAAATTATCCTTATTTGCAAATGATATGAATGTATAGTTTAAGACTCTGAAGACTTCACCAAAAGACTTCGATTTGATAAACAAATTCTGCAAAAGGGCAGGACACACTATCATTCTGAAAAAAAGCAATAGCATTTCTATGCACTAATAATGAACTAGCAGACAAAACTTCAGGAAAACAATTCCATTCCTAATAGCTTCAAAAAATAAAAATATAATAAAATACTGAGGAATCAACCTAACCTAGAAAGTGAAAGACCTCTAAAATGGAAATTATGGAACACTGAAGAAAGAAATTGAAGAAGACACTAGAAGAAGGAAAAATAACCTATGTTTATAGATTGGAAAAATTGATATTGTTAAAATGACCATTTTCCAGAAAGCTATATACAGATTCAAATCTCGCATCAAAACACCAAGAACATTCTTCACAGAAACAGATAAACAATTCTAAAATTATGTAGAAATAAAAAAGAATCAGAATAGCCAAAGAAATCCTGAAGTAAAAAGAGCAACTCTGGAGGCATCACAATACCAATTATACTACAAAGTGGTAGTAACATAACATGGTACTGACACAAAATTAGACATGTAGGCCAATGGGGCAGAGTAGGAGACACAAAAATAAACACAGCTTTGGGCAACTGATCCTTCACCAAGGGGTTAAATCATGTGTTGGAGAAAAAAAACCCAGCCTCTTTAACTGCATATGGGTGTAGGGGATTGAAACTTGATTCTTATCTCTCCTCTGTACAAAAATCAATTCAAAATGGATCAAAGACCTGGGTTCAAGACCAGAAACTTTGAAACTGCTAAAAGAAAACAAAAACACTTGAATTAATTGCCGTAGGCCAAGACTTCCTGAATGAGACCCCATAGCACAGGATGTAATAGTAAAAATGAACAAATGAAACTATATCAAACTCAAAACCTTTTTCAAAGCAAAGGAAACAATCAGCAGAATGAAAAGATAGCCTAGAAAATGGGAGAAAATGTTTGCTATCTACTATTCTCATAGAGGATAAATATCTAGAATGTATAAAGAATTCAAAAAAATTAATACCAAAAAAGCCCAATCAATCCATAGGCAAATAAATGGAACAAAGCCTTCTCAAATGATGTAAATATATGAAATATAAGTATATGAAAAAATGTTCACCATCTTTAGCCAATATGGAAATACAAATCAAAACTTCTTTGAGATTCCATCTTACCCCAGTCAGAATGGCTATCATCAAGATTATCCAAAACAAGGAATGTGGCTATATACTGTGGTAAAAACACTTGTCTAGCACATATGAGACCCTGGGTTCAATCCCCAGCAGTGTAAAAAACAAAAAGAGAAAGAAAGAAATTATCAAGAATACTAAAAACAATAAATGCAAGTGTTATGGCTTGTATCTAGGTATTCCCCCAAATCCTGATGTGGTCATAGGTGGGGAGTTTCGAAATTGGTTCCATTCAGGTGTGTGAATGTGGAATAAGGGTATGATCCTGGGTAGATAATGGAAGCCTAGGGCCAGGGATTTAGCTCAGTGGTTCCACCACCTGCCCTGCAAGCGCAAGGTCCCGAGTTCAATCCCCGGCACCAAAACAAAAAAGAAAGAAAGAAAGAAAGAAAGAAAGAAAGAAAGAAAGAAAGAAAGAAAGAAAGAAAGAAAGAAAGAAAAGACACATAATGGAAGCCTCACCCTCACCCTGGCTGTGGGTGGCACAGGTTCACACCCTGTTTGGAATATAAAAGGAGAGCAGGAAGGCAGGCCAGCTACTGCTGCTGCTTCACCACTTCATTGCTTTCCTGTCTCCTGCCTGCCATGCCATGAACCGTTTATCCTCTGCGATGCCCCTCTGCTATGTTGCCCTGCTTTGGAACCAGCTGATTATGGACTGGAAATGCTACAAACTGTGAGCTACAATAAACTTCTCCTCCTTTAACTTTGCGTGTTGGGTATTTTGTCTCAGCAACAAGAAGAGTAACTAAGACAACTGGTAAGGATGCAGTCGGGGAAAGAAACTCTCATATAGTTTGGTGGGAATGTAAGTACAGCCACTATGAAAATCAATATGGCATTTCCTCAAAAACCTTAAAATAGGGCTGCCACATGACCCATCTATACCACTCTTTGATATATATGAAGGAATTAAAGTGAGCATACTATAGGAATACCTGCAGTTCCGTATTTATTGCCACACACTTTCCAACAGCCAAGATATAGAATGAATGAAAGGACAAAAACATACATACCCAATGAAGTACTATCCAGACATGGAGAAAAATGAAATTGTGTCATTTGCAGGAAAATGGATGGATCTGAAGATAGTGTTTTAGGTAAAATAAGTCAGACTCAGAAAGTATCGCATGTTTTGCTAATATGTAGAATCTTAAAAAAACATGAGAAGAAAAGATGATCTGAAAATAGAAGAAAGACTATTATGGCCTAAGAAGAAGGAAATAAAGACGGAGGCTTGTCAGGGAGGAAAATTGGGAGGGGGCGATCAAAATATGTTACATTCGTGTAAAAACTAGCATATTAAACTTCAGTGTTTTAAAGAATCAATGTGTACTAATTTTAAAAGCTCATTAAAAAAGAAAGCTGCAAGATGAAAAAAGAAAGAGAAGCCACGAACCTACAGCCCACAGTGAAGGCTAAGGGAAGCCTGGCAACGGGGTGGACAGAAGAACATGGTGTATTTGGAACTAGTACCCTGCGAGCGTGGTTAGGGAGGCAGAAGGAGGAAGAAGCAGTGTGAAGATCAGGAAAACCAAAGTGAGAGGAAGCCAGAGTTAGGACTGCCGGAACACGGATGGAGAAGCAGGGCCTCCCTGCCACCTTTTCCATAGTCTGCAGTTCCAGCGAGAACACAGACCATCTCTGGTGGCCTCTGGGGCTGTTTTCCCTCTGTCTCATCCCTCTTCACGGTCAGGCAGCGACTTCGTGATGATGGTGACTATGATGAAGGTGGTGATCATGGTGGTGATCATGGTGATGGCAGGGACCCCTCTTTGGGGAGAGAGTGCATTGATGGGCCAATGAAGTTCCATTTGCTGTGTTGGAATGTGGTTGAATTGGAGGGAAAAAAGTAAAACCAATTTTCAGAAATGGGCCAAGGAACCTGGGGATGTGTAGAGACGAAGAAACACAGGCTGCCTGAGCCTCGCTCCTCACCACTTCTGGAGCAGGCAGTGCTGGACAAGATGATATCTCGGATCCTTCAAGCTCTTCTTCTCTTGTGTTGTGTAGACTTTATTTATTAAATATTAACAGCTTGTTCTGTGAAAACTGAGTTCAAAATTTCCAGCTGCCATGGGCATAAGATTTCATGAGACAGGACAAAATTCAAAACTCCAGATTTCAGAGAGTGTAATCTTTACTGGGGATCTGCAGGGAATGCACAGGCAAGGGCAGCAGCAAGCCCAAGGGTTCATCACAACTTGGGTCCGAGGGAGGAGTTTGTAGAGTAGCCATGAAAAAGTGACTTCATCCAAGCCAGAATGTGCCTCATTTTACCTCAGGCTACCATTAAAGACGTCAGGCAAATTCCTGCAACCAATGTCACCAGGATCTGGGAGAAAGGCCCCAGACATCTTTCTAAGGGTTGTGTGTATCTGTAATAGGCTGGGAGTCTTTGCAGGGAAAAGGAGCGCAGGTTACTCTGGGTGGGGAAATCATGTGTTCAGGTCAAGCTGGATCTCCGCAATGACTCACTGAGCGGAGTGATGGGCTCGCCTGTGCTTGATTTCCCTTCCTCATGAACCTTCTCCCAGCTCTCAGGAAGCAAGTCCTCCATGGCCTTCCTGCTCAGTCCCTGACTGCCTCTCCCCAGCCAGTCCTTTCCCTCAGACTCCGGCACCTGCAGCCCCACTGGACACCTGAGTGAAGCTCCTCCTGTCTGGCTGAGGTTGAACACAGGTCCATTCCTCCTCAGTAGCCAGGGCCCAGGCCTCACAGGAAGCACCTCAGGTTTATGAGAATCAGAAGGACCTGTGTGCAGGTGGGTCAGAGGGTCAGAGGAGAATTACAGTGAGACAGCTGGACGGGAAATATCCTCATTCAAGCTGCCCTCACGTGTTCACCTAGATTCCTGCAAGAGCTTCCCAGAATGCTGTTCCTTGTCTCACCGCCCCTTCCCCAGGTCCTTCCCCAAACTGATCTATCCCTTCATTCCTCCATGGCTTCCCATTACCCTGAGCACAAAGCCCCAAGAGTTTGTCCTGCCCAGAGGAGCCTGGAGCAGGCTGGAGTCACCAAAGCCGGGCCAGAGGTAAGGCTCACCTTCAGAGTGATTCTGGAGCACAACTAAAGGACCAAGAGTGATGATTAGAGGGAGGGGACAAAGCTGCAATGACATGCTCTTGACTGGGTTCCATGTGAGTGACTGAAACTGCCAGGACCTCCTGAAGAGCCCTTGGAGAATGTCTTCAGAACCTTCCTCCTTAGTGCCTAGCAAAGAGCCTTACAACTCAAATTCATACTCAACTGATTCATTGATTACCTTTGAAAACTTAGATTCTTCTCTGTTCACTCTGCAAATGTGTCTGATTCCCAGGAACATTATACATGCATTTGAATAAATGCACATTTGTTTTGACTTTAAACCAGAATATTAGCATTGTGGTTTTGATTTTGTCATTGCAATGTTTAGGTCTAAACCTGCCTGAAATGGGCAATTGTTACTACAGGGTGACTTCTTCATCTGTGTATACTCAAGTAGGATTGTCCTGAGGATGGAGCCGGTGTCCTGGCTACAAATGTTCACAACCAGGGCCTGCCCTTCTCACTTGTCATGAGTTCACTAGGAGCTCCCCTGCCCTTGCTGGAAGGCCTAGGAATTTCTCTCAGCTCCCCACTCTGATGACTTCAGAAGCCACGTGGCCCAGGCTGAGGTAGAAGACCCTTTTCCCTTCTAATGGCCGCTATAGAAAGGGAGGACCATAGGTGGTGTCCCTGTTTTTGGAGCACCCAACAGGAGCATGACACATGTATGAGTCCAGCCCACCACTTCATGGCCAGGGCAGGGGTGGAGGGCGTGGGCCAGTGACATGGCTGCTGACCCTTCTGCTGAGTGATGCTGCTGTTGTCTGGTGGAGTCTTCTGAAGCACTGTAAGGGCTGCTTCCCAGTTGGAGTAAGATCATCTCAGTGGGTGAATATCGCATATGGACCAAAAAGTTTGCTCAAGCCTCCCACTTAAGCTGCAGACATCCTGGGTAACTTTTCTTGTGATATCACCTGCAAGCTGAGGTTTCCTATAGCAGATCTTTGAGTTTCCAGCTGGAATGATTTCTGCTCATGTCCCTGGAGGGGAGAAACCCCTGGCATTTGAGTCTGCAACTCCATCTAGGATGCTCCACCCTGAGACTGTTCATGTAGCTTATGAATTCTCCAGTCCATTCCACATTATGATCAGAGGATCCACACCACAGCAGGGCCACAGGTCACATGAGTCTTTTTACCTCTTTGGTCTTTTGCTGGGTTTTGTGTCGCTTTCAAGCTGAAATCTTGCTGGTTAAAACAGGGAAGAATTGGGAGGGAGAGAGGTGACAGAACTCAATACCAAAAACCAAACAAACAAATGAATAAAACCCAATAAATAAAAAGCAAGGAGTAGAGGTCCCAACTGACAACTTGTGACAGAGAAAAAAAATCCTAAATAAACCCTATAGATACACTTGCTCAATAAGTTTGGAGGTCAGACACCTGAGAGATCCATTATTAGGATTTCACTAGCTTCACTCTAGAGATCACCTCTGTCATGCAGATTATTATGATAACAGTTATATAGGTTAATATTAAGGAAACCAGGTCACTGCTGCTGAAAACACTGATCAACCCTTAGGCCTGCAGATGTCCAATGGGTAACGAGAATGGAATGAAAGGCTTTGTATCACTCTCTCAAACTGTGTCTGTCTCCTTTGTTGTCTGAACCTTTGGGTCAGATTCTACTCATCTCTGCGTGTCGATGTGTTGATCATTTGAGAGATGTTTTAGCCACAACGATAATCCAGTGTTAACTCGACCTGACTTGCCTGGCCTCTCTCCTCCAATTCAAGGCTAAAGACTCCTACAGCTTCCATGATAGGAAACACCAGATCATGAAAGGAATGAAAAGAATTGGCACCTGAGTTCCTGGAAGTTCTCTGTCTATTCCCAGAAAGAACACAAATATTGCTTTCCTTTATTAGCCTGTCTCTCTTCTTTATTAGTCCTATCGGATATCTGTGACTCCGCAAATCCATTAGGTGTCAGAAGTTGATTTACAAGCAAAGTTCCCGTTTCTCCATTCTTTGGGCATTGACTGAGCCTTTATTTCTCTGCACACTGATCTCTCAGGCATCGATTTCTCCATTGAATGGGTTTCTGAATCTGGATGTGGGTTCAGTAGCAAAGAGTCCAAAGGTCAAACTCAGTTTCAGTCTTGGCTCCTTTTGCCTTGCTGGATGAAAGCCACAGTCCCTCCCGAAGTCCCAGCTGAAGGCCACTTCTGCTGAAAACAGTGGTCTCCCCTTAGGGCTGCAGATCTCCAATGGTGTGACTAGAATGTCTGTCTCCTTTGCTGCCTTAGCCTTTGGGTTGGATTCTCCTCAGAGCACTCATCCCATAAATGTGTTCAACTACTACGTCTGTTTTTAAAGGGAAACTTTAGATCTTTAGGGAATGATTATAAAACTTAACCAAATAGAAAAATGAAGACATTTCAAACTGTGTGTGTTCCTGTGTAGTCACTCACTGTTCTTCCTGCAACAGGGTGACACTGGGCCCCAAGGATGTCGGCCCAGGTTTAAATAATTCCCGATGTGAGGGTCAGGTTGGCCTCAAGCATCCGGTTCCCCTCCTCATCACACCTTCTGAATTAGAAAACAAGAAAAGTTCCCCAGTGCTCCAGCTTCATGTCTTTTTTTCGTACTGGGCATCGAACTCAGGACCTTGCACTCACGAGGCAGGTGAGGTGCCACTGAGCTAAGTCCCAGCCCCTCAGCTTCATGTCTTACTGACTGGGACAGCAACAGAGCTGTGGGTTTGGTTCCTTCCCCCAGGGGCCATGAAGCAGAGCAGGGGGCAGTGGGGTCGGCCTGGGGATTGCAGAAGGAAACTCAGAGGAAGCTGTGCATGGCAGCTCCGGTTGGGGAAACAGGTGCTCCCAGAAAAAGAACCCACGGAAGGAAGCAATGTCCAGAGGCCACCTGAACACGATGTTCCACACCAGCAGTAGTACATCAAGTGTGCAGGAAGTATTCGAGGAGTGTGGGATTCTGTTCTGATGCTGATGGGGCACAAGGGAGGGTGCTGGGCAGTGGTGTGTATGAGGGGTGGGATTGGGACAATCCCTGGGGGTGCCTAGTGTAATCTGTGCAGGTTCCCACATCCCTCTGTGTCCTGTCTTTCTTTCTGTCTTTCTTCCTGTCTTTCACTCCAGGTGACCCCCCGCCAAGGGGCTGGGCTGAGAAGGATCTGGAATGTGAAGTAGGAGCTGGCTCCTCTCAGTGGCTCAGCATGGAGGATGGGGCTGAGGGTTGCACCCAGCAGGCAGTATATTTGGGGCCTGTGATCCTGAGCTGCTCAGAAGTTGTGAGTTTCAGTTTCTCTATCTAGCACCTGGCTCTATCTGCTCCCAGGATGCCCAGACCACCACTGGTGGCTGGATCCACAAAGCTCGGGACAGCTGGGCTGAGTCCAATTGCAGGCAGAGGAGGAGGCCTTGGTAAATCAGAGATGCCACCTCTCTTCTCCTCATAACATCTCTGTCAGAGGAGGATTACTGTCCCAATTTTATAGATGAGCTCCTAGAGGTGAGGGAATCAACTCTGGGACACACAGGTAAGCAGCAGCAGAGCCTGGATCTGCACCCAGGTCTGTGGCTGACTGCTCCCCTCCTCTCGTACCCCAAACAGAACAGCAGGTGGAGACCACTGAAAGGGGTTCACAAAGCTCCCTGGGCTCAGCTCAGTCTGCATGAGACATGGCTGGAAGGGCAGATGGATGTGGCAGTGGCCACGGCTTTAGGAGATGTGGAGGAACCACAGCAGGCAGAGGGGAAGCAGGGAACAGAAAGCCCACTTGTCCTGGCAGCCTGGACACCCTGAGGCTGACCCCAGGGTGCTGCTGCTGAGGCCTGATGGAGGCAAAGGGCTTCTTTAGAGGTACAGGGAGCCCATAGATTGTCTCCCCACCCTGTGGTCTAGCACCTACACTGTGAGAGGCTCTGAGGGGAAACTGAGGCCCTGGGAAGGGACTGACCTGCTCGGCATACCTGGGAAAGAGGTTGACCAGGAAAGTAGCAATCTGTACCCCTTGGTCCTCACCTGGTTCTCTGTCAGCCTGTGGAGGAGGGGAGGAGAAGGCAGAGGCCGTCCTGTGTGTTGAAACAGGAAAGGTGCCCAGACGTGGGGACTGAGAGAACAAGGTTTCAGAATGGTGTCCCCAGCACCAACTCGGCTTTTGCAATCCTGAGATCAAGGTTCACAAAGTGGACATGTCAGGGTGGACTCTCTTTGCAGAAGAACAGAGTATAGGCTTTGCAAGGATCATTATCACCCTTTGTGCTTCAGTCCTGGAGTCTGAGGCTTTGTTGGCCTGCACCAGACACACCAAGAGCTGTCCGGTGCTAGGCAAGTCACTCTCTCTCTGACTCCCCTTTCTTTGCACCTAATGCATGGGCTTAGGATTCTGTCCCTGCACAGCCTGCTGCCCACCTCTGGGAAAGAATGGATGAGGTGCAGTAGGAGAAGGGACAGCAAGCATTGAGATGCCCGATGCTCCAGGGATGCCAGATGCAGGGAATGGGTGAGGAGGAGGAGGAAGCTCATGCTGGCTTCTCAGGCCAAGCCATGCTGGGCATGGAAAGTGTGGAACCAGCTTGGCGGATTCCAGAATTTCTGAGCATTTGGAATGAAGTGGTGACAAACTGCAGAATAAACGTTGACAACCAGTAGAATTTAAACTTTGCCTATGAAAACACACATGCACAGGTGCACATGAGTGCCCATATACACACAGGCAGGTGTGCACACACGCACACTCACAGACTCGGCTCAAGAGACTCAGCTCCATAGAGCCAGTGTTTTCAGCCTCCGTCTTCCAGGCCTCCGAGGCACTCTGTCACATGCTGCTCCTCCCTGTTCTGTTTATGGGTGGCACATACAGGGTTCTCTAGGGTAATTGGCTCAGGTTTCCCTAGCTACTCCCTTAGGGTTGTCAGGGAGCTATTTCCCTCCTTTGTGGTGTGAAGAACAAAGCCGCTCTGAGTACCACCTTCACACCCTTGTACACTTTTACTCCGCTGTCTGTCAGAGAGAGGCCTGGGCTGTTCCCACACCACACGTGGGGCACATTTTGGAGATGAGTGGGAATTGCTGATCATCATCCAAGGCTCTGGAATCCTTTACACCCTCACTGACCCCAAGGGGCGAGTATGCTCACGGATGGCTACCAGTGGGTGGTACCAGTCATGTTTTGTTCAATCTGCTAGTTTGGCAATGTATGTCTTTCTAGTAATTTGCATTTCCTGATTGCGGGCCTGCGGAGGCCAAGCGAGGACAGTAGGAAAATGAGCCTTTTCCTGTGAAAGCCCCTACAGCTTTGGTGAGCAAGAGGGGAGGAGGCTGGAGGAGCTGAGCCTCAGATCTGTCCCTGGGGATCCCCTGGGATCCCTGGGAAGCTTGGCAAGGTGGTGCTCAAAGCCCACTACTCTTCAGGCTGGAGCTGGGCTCCATGCTTTTGAAAACTTTCTTTTTTATTCTCTTCATCTAAAAACATTAAGCCAGAAGGAGCGGGACCTGAAGAAATAAACAGAAACTTTCAGAATCCGATAGAACTAGCAAAAGTACATAAAATTAGTGAGGTAATTTGTTTGAAATCTAGGCCAAAGTCGTGTTTGTTCTCTGCTGGAAAGGGCTGTTTATGGAGGCAGAAAAGAAAAGCCAATGGAATTACTCAACCAGGAGGGAGGAAAGACCTGGGCTACGTTCTCAGAGGCTGGCGCTCCTGTATCCAGTGAATTCCTCCCTTAATCCAGGTTTGGGGAGGGTTGGGTAGAGAGCAGAGGCCAGCTGGCTGGTCCTCCATGCCCCAGTGCTGGTATAGCAGACAGAAGAACAGGACCTCTACTCCTGTGTGCTGAGACTCCCAGAGAGACAGACTCCCACAGAAGTACAACACAGATGGAAGGACGCACGAGTCTCCACATTCCAGGACGGACCAGGAGGGCTTGGAGCAGCCAGCAGGCAGAAGGTGGCAGATGACCCGGGCCTGGTGGGGAAGGTATCCATGGGTGGGTGCAGTCCCAGCAAAGCCCTGGGGGCTGAGGGTGCAGAGCATGGTCCCGGAAGAGGCCTAGAACCAAGGTGTGTGCCAGGAGGGAGGAAAGAGGAGCTGCAGCAAGCAGGAGAGCTCAGGAGCTGGGTTCAGGAGCTTGAACTTGACTCCAGCATGCCAGTAAAGATTCCTCAGGAAGAGGGTACTGTCGTAACACCCTGAGGTGGGCTGGGATGAGGAGTGGTGCCCTGCAGCCACGGGAAGGAGAGGCTCTGCTCAGTCACCTCTGGAGAACCCACCACACAGCCAACAAGCAGAGGAGGGCTCCCTGCCTGGGCTGGGAAGGTGGCCAGGAGCAGAGCATGCTGGTGCAGTCTGGCCTTCCCCGCTGCACCTCCTTCCCCTTCACCAACGTTCTCTTTGGGAACTGAGCATTTGGCAGGCTCGGCCTCCAATGGCTCAGTGTGTCCCATTCAGGCAGGAAGCAGCACTGCCCGCATCACCACCCAGCCGTGGTCAAACTGAGGCAAATAGTAAGGAAGAAGGATAAGACAGGGCAGACTCAGTGGCAAATGTGTGGAGTCACCCAAAACCCCACACTTTCTGCTTGCCCAGGTCTCTGGGTTGGGGCATGGACCTCATAGCTCATGATCTCAAAACATCCAAAGTAGGAAGAAGGTAGACGGGGCAGTCAGTTCTCCTGCCACATCTGTCCCTTAAAACAATAAGCACCCCGCCCCGCCCCAGAAGCCCCTTAGCCAACTTTACCTTGTGTCATATAGGTCAGAACTGGGGCACAAAGTCCCTGTGTTACTGAGCCCAGGTCTGGAAGTTACCTTACAGGAAAACCTGGAGACAAGGGTTGGGGAGAAAGAAGTGGGAGCTTTGCTCACAAATGACATTCTCATCCTGGAGGTATCAGGTCATCAGGGTTACAGGGTAGGAATAATGAGGGAGACAGACTAATGAAGAGGAGGACTATTAATGTTCCTTTAGGGAATAGATAGAGCTCTTCCAAGAACTGATGGGCCATCCCTCATGGTCTTGACATTTCTGGTCACGGTAGCTGCTAAGTGTCTTTAACCTTGAAGCAAGAGGAGAGATGCTAAGCAAGTCCAAGGCAAGTTAACCTTGGATTATAGTTCTGGTCAAAACATTTCCCAAATGATCTCCAAGCCTACAGGAAGAGCTGGGTAGCATCTGACCCAAAGGCTAAGGCACCAACAGAGACAGGCACAGTATGGGTCCAGAGATGCCAAATCTTCTCATCCTGTTCTAGGCACCTATGGGACATATGGAGACCCAGATGAAGACTCCGTTTTTAGAAGAAACAGCCTTCAGTTCCTGAAAATCACCTAGGCAACCATAGTCATAATAATCGACACAGCAGAGGTGTTATCCAGAGGAAATCCAGTGGGAGACTAATGACAAGGGGGGAATGACCTCTGTGACCCCCCTCAAATTAGAGATTTTTAAAGTCTACCAAGAGAAATTGAAGTTAGAAGCCTTATCTAGGTTTTTCCTGAGTAATAACAGTTAGGAAATTGATTCCTGCAACTCGGGTATGATTCCTATAAGAGGCCCCAGGAATCAGACCTCTGTCCAGTGCCCAAGATGAGAGGTAGCCAGTGCAAAAGTGAGGGGAGTGGCTTCTGTACAAGTGGACAGGCATCCAGAGCCATGGGAATACGGTGCTGTTTCAATCAAGTCAGAGAACAAAACCAGCAGCTGGAGATGGATCTGCCTGGGAATGGCTAGAGATGCCTGGAAAGTTAAGGGAAAGTGCTGGGAGCTGTGTCCACTTTGGGGATATCTGACAGGGGCCCTTCATAGCTCCCTAGGCTTACTCATTCCTCCTCACTAGGCAGAAGCCATGCATATCTAGTAGGTGGAGTCTTCCAGCCCATGACCACTATGGAAATTCCCATGGTCAGAATGAGGATAAAGCTGTATATGGTACAATATAACCATCTTTCTGGCCAACACTGTATGACTCAGTCTGTTTCGGTGGCTATAACAGAATACCCAAGTCCAGGAAACCTATAAGGAATAGAGGTTTATTTAGCTTATTGTTCTGTAGACTGAGAAGTCAGAGCATGGCACTGGTGTCTGCCTCAGCTTCTGCTGAAGACCATTCTGCGTCGTGGCACAGTGGAGGGCATCACATGTCTCAACAGAGCAACCGCGATTCCTTCAGGTCCCTCTTCCTCTTCTCATAAGCCTATTAGTCCCATCCAAGGGCCCCACCCTCATGACCTCATTTAATCCTCATTACCTCCCAAAGGCCCCAGCCCCAGATACCATCAGTTTATAAACTGATTCATTTACAAAAATGGATTAAGTTACCAAAGAATGGAATTTAGGGGACACATTCAGACCATAACAGGGTGTTTGGTATTTTGTGTGTGGCACACAGACTTTGTTTTTGTCTGTCCTCAGATAAATTATTCCATGGACCTGATTTCTGTGATTTTATCATGGACTCAGGGCAATGTTGCCTGAGCCTGAGAGTCTATGAGGTCATTTATGTCCAATAAAAGAATAACGTGGCCTCACTGAGAGTCCAAACCAGCTTGCATGTCAGGGCTGCTCTTTCTAAACACTTCTAAACAAGCACATAAATAAAGAGAAAACAACACACACACACATTTTTGAGGTTTATCTTCATATTTAAAAACTACCAGGAAGGAGTAAGGCTAACAGAATAAATTTTCATGTACAGCCTGTGTTTAAATGTTGATGTCTTCTGACCCAGTCATTCTACTTCTAGAAAATTCCTGAAAGCAGGCAAAGTTTTATACAAAAACAGTGTCCCTTCCACTATTACTGGCCTACATAAGAAGAAACGACTGATGATCCAACAGTTAGCGAGGGACAGCAAAGGGCACTGGGAGCCCACAGCAGAGCCAGGGACTGGCAGGATTCCAGGCCCTCATGGGATGAAGGATCTCGGAGAAAGGATTATTGCAGAAGCAATAAGGTGCAGGCCTTAGGAACCACAAGGGACACCAGAAAACTTACTGAGACGGAGACTGGGTCAACAGGGTACAAGAGATTTGGAATTGGAATATATATATTGAGTAAATATATATGAGTAAAATTTTCATATTTAAGGAAGTAGAGCACAATTATCGTAAACATAGGATTTGAGTCAGAAAGACTTAGTTCAAGTCCTGGTTCACCACTACGGTGAAGACTTGGGCATGTTACTTGACTTTCCTGGTTGTTTCCTCTCCTTTAAAATGGGAGCCCAAAAGGTACTCACCACATGGAATGTCTGTGATCATGCAACAAAATGCATGTGCATCACAGACCCTCAATAAACACTAGCTCTTCTCATTAGTGAACACAAATGTTCACCATCCCAGATACTTGCCAGAATTTCTTCCCATCTGTTTCTCTGCCAGTGGGTTCTGTTGTTTCTGTATGGCTGTCTCCTTGAGATATGATAGAAGAAATAAAAATAGGTAACAGGTGATAAACAAACGAGATTATTTTTGTCTCCCTTATTGCCTTACAATTTTGAGTCAGATCCTGATCAACTCTGCACGTTAATCATTTCGAAAAACTTGGCAAAACAAAGTTGATTAGCTCTAAATTTACCCTGCTTATCTCATACGCTTTCAAGGCTGGTAAGACGAACTAGTTTTTAGGATTTATGGGAACATCCAATGATCATCATCTACCTACGATGCCACCTTCCAGATCCAACATGTAGAAGTCTCCCATCCTGAATTACCTGGGTTCCTGGCTTTTGCAGAAATTGCCCACCTCAGCTAATCTTCAAAGCCAGCCTGGCACTGTGTGAGTGGGCTGGTCTGATCCTCAAGCTGGAGACCTTTCCGTGCTTTTCTCTTACTTTCTTTTGCTAAGAGGTCTGCTGGACCTTGTCGGCTACTCAAGCTAAAATCCCTTAACACTTTCTGCAATTTTCCAGTAAAAGCTCTTTCCTGAAAATTTGTGCTTTAGTTTTAACTTCCATTCTCACTAAATCCAGAGGTCATGTTAGCCAGTGGCGCCCTCATCCCACTGTCCTCTCCCTGTGCCCCCACGGGGCGCCAGGCCTCTGCACTGGCTTGGGTGAGGGCACAGGGAGCTGATGCCAGATGACAGCTTTTCCTTCAATAGCAGCTGCAAAGCCCGGTGGTCAGAGAACACTCTGGGTGAAGTCCACTGCGGCCTTTGCCGCACCCCTGAGGGAACTCCAGGAGACCTGACACCTGACTGCTGCTCAAGCTTGCCCCATGTGGCTCCCTTTCCATCCTACAATTGGTGTTTTTCCTCTCCTCCAGCCTGGACATCCCAGAGAGCTCTCAGGGACAATGCTACTGGTGTCATGGCTGACGCACCTTCCCCAGGTATGTGTGCTTCTTCTTCTATGGTGGGGTCCTATCTACAATCTAGAACCGAAGTGCTACCTCCAAAGCAGAGGGAATCTATAGAGAAATCAAGGATGAGGAAGAGGGGCCCCAGGAAAAAACCAGAAATCTCTGGATCCCAGGTTAAGGGAGTTTCCCTCCCAGGACCACTCCTCAGGTCCAGGATCCAATAGCCGACTTCCTGCCCACTCTGCCTCCTAGCCATTGCCTGATCAGGAACCAGGACAGCCTCAGGGAAGTGAAGGAAAGCAGAGGAGGTGGGAAGAGGGTAGGAAACAGAAGAGCAGGGAGAAGATGTGACAATGACCTAGTGGTCCTCTTGTATGTCACCTGCACCCTGCTCCTGGCTGACCCTGGGTGCTGTGTATGAGCAGCCTCCTCCCTCCAGCTTCAGATCTGCAAGACTCAGCAGAAAGAGACCCAAACTGACACAGAACTGGACACAGTGTGACCTTTGTGCCCTTCCATCTGTGTGACCTGGAGCTCCTGAGGTGTCACGTGAGAACAGTACCTTCTGTGGTCTTGTAAGGATTGGGTGTAACATATGGACATGGCCAGGATGGTGCCTGTCACATAATAGGTCCTTCTGCAGTGCAGGCTCTCTCACCTACCTGGACCTTCTTAGTTCTAGGTGGAAAGCCCCTCACCAAGATGTGTTAGAGCATCAGCCCTGCACTGCCAATAAATGCACCTACTTACTAGGTGGATCTGCCTCAGGCAGTGACAGATTTCAATTATGTGATGGAAAAGAAAACTCTGAACCAGAAGCAAAAAGGAAACAACCTTCCAGCCCCCAAATCAACACCACTTTCCCTCAGTCCTGTCTTCTTTCCTACCTTGCTCAGGTGTCCTGGAACCAAGTCTGTTCCTTAATTCTTCACCAGCCCTGAGGGCAAATTTTCCTGTCAGTAGTCAGGGTGAAGAATAAGGGAAAGAGGGAAGATTGGAAGCCAGGAGCTTGTGGCAGGCCTGGGATCCTAAGGCAGGGCTGCAGTTGATGGATTCTTTAGGGCAAACTCTCCCCTGTTTAATGATTGGGCCAGCTGGGGTCAGAGGTGCCACTGTATAGCAGGATGCCCTGAGACATGGAGAAATTGTTATTGGAGTGCTTGGCCAGAGACCTAAGTCTGGGGATCCCCAAAAATCAGGCCCACCCCTCAGCCAAAAGTCAAATGGCAAAAAGTTGAAAAGATCAGCGCTGAGGATCCATCGCCCATCACTACCCACCTAAAGAATCTTCCTCCTCTGCCAGTTTTAGAGCATCGATGATTAGCAGAAGAAATCTTTTTTTCCTGACAATTTTCAATTTTAGTCAATAGTATATATATGTGTATATATATGTATATATATGTATATATGTATATATATGTATATATATGTATATATATGTATATATATGTATATATATGTATATATAGTGAAGTAGAGTGAATAAAGCACAGAAATTTTTAAAACATGAGTCTTCAAAGAGAGCTTTTAAAACATTGTTGATGAGTTAGCTCTGAATTCAAATTCCACACTTTCTATTTCCGGGCTTTCAGCAGCCATTTCCTGTCTGAGTCTCACTTTCTTCTTCTGTGAAATAAGAGTAATGCTTCTCTGTGTGGGCACAGTAAGAAATATATTTTATATCGTGTCTCAGTACTCACAGAAGTATATACTGTTCCTAAAACCTTGAATTGCAGTCCCAAACCTGCACATTACCACAACCAAGTACTATTTGGGTGATTCACTTAGGTGGTAACTCTGCCCTCTACTGGCCTGAGCCCACTTAAGGTTTATACTATTTGTTTCACCTCCAAATATTAAAGCATTTGATCACTAGGATTGGCAAGTAACACAATATGCATATCTTGTATTCCCTTTCTAAAAGATTAAACATTCTATTAAGTTTCAATTTCAAAGTATCTAGTAGAGAGAATTTTGAACTTTCTCCCCTCAAATGATGTTGGAGTTGATGATATGCCAGGAGCTCTAAAATATCACACTATAACCTATAAATAAGTACAATTGTTACATGTCAATTAAACACAAATATTAAAAATTATTTTAATAAATCTGAAATTCTAAACATATTTCAGTACCAGAACTTTAGATAAAGGTATCACTTGTTTAAATGCCTTTTTTTCCAAATACAGTCACTGGGGTGAAAGCTCTAATGTGAATTTGAGGGACATACAGTAATTCAGTCCATATCACTATTGATTCCATCAAAAGTACTTCATATGACAGCTGCTCCAGAAGGTAAAAATTTAACCACCTTATACTAAAAGCCATCTACTCCACAGTCTTCTAAACTTACTCCTCTCTCTCTCTCTCTCTCTCCCTCCCTCTCTCTCTCCCTCTCTCCCTCTCTCTCTCTCTCCTAGAGAACAACAGCTTCATTGAGGTTGTCATTCAGCGTCTCCAGGAGGCAGTGAGCAGAGAGGATCTGCAACTACTGCTGACTCACAGTGGAGCCTGGGAGGTCTTTGTGGAGATGGCTAAGTTGACCAGGTCACCTCCATGGGTATCCCCAGCTATGCCACCCAAATCCCTGCTGGGCTGGTTTTCTTGGGGGCAGACACACCTCCTCCAAGAAGTTTCCTGCGGTTGGGGTTGAGGTGCCCCTTCTCAACAATCCCTGTGGGATATTTCCTCCATGTCATTTCTGGGAGTGGATGGCCTCAGGTTGAAAGGACATGGTACCCACAGTGGGCAAGATCACTTCTACTGTCTGCTAGTTATGTGACCCTTGCAAGTTATTTCACCACTTTCAGCCTTAGTTTCTTCAACCATTGCACTTTATTTTGAGAAAAATAAGATAGTGCACAAAAGTGCTTAGTATATGGCTGACACACAGCAGATGTTCAAGCAAAGGTAACTGTACAAAGGCCAGGTAGGAAGACAGCAGGGCCATGAGTCTTCTCCTTGGAGATGGGAGCCAAGAAGAAGACTTGCTTTAGGACAGATCAGTGCCATCTGGACGTGATAAACAGTGTTCCTATGTATTCTAGTTTTGGCCATTTTTCTCCCCATCTGAGGAACTATACAAATGCATCACAATCCTTCTGTGGACCAGGAGGCAGAACAGTCACATTGGAGTTGGCCAGAGCTAAGTGGAATCATGGCTTATGCCTTGGAGACTTGGATTGCCATCTGTTCGGTGGGAATCACACTTTAATCTGACAGGACCATAATGAAGGGCCGGGAGTGACTGTGGGGCAGAGATGGGGAACACAGTGCAAATACCATTCCCAAAGACCCAAAGAAACCTGGACTAGGGTCAGAGCCAAGGCTCAGGGGACAGCTGGAGAGGGCTTAGGATGGAGAAGTAAGAAGGCTGGGGCCAGAGGTGGGACCAGAGTCCAAGAAGTAGGTGTTGCAGGCACAAAGCATGGGGAGGGCATCAGCCCAGCGGAGGACACATGAGTGGAGGAAAGGACTTTCTTACCCCTTGCTGGGATCCATGCCTGATGGGCACAGTGGGCTGTGAGTGGTTGTTTCCCTCACAACCTATGGATGGCAGACAGTTCTCAGTTGCCCTTTGGGATCCCCTTCTATCCCGCAGAGTAGTGTGACTCCTGACCAACAGAAAGCAGCATGGCTTAATGTCCACTTTCAAAGTCCGAACCATTGGCTGCCTGTTTTGTGTAATTGGAGAGGGTCTGAGGACACTCAAAAGCCTCCCACTTCCTCTAGTACCTTGTCCAAATACAGGAGCTTTCCAACTTAGCGATTCACACAGATGGGTCTCGATGTCACATGACTTCGCACACGGCCTTGGCATGTACCCATGTGAGGCTGTCACCAGCTAGGGTGTCAGTTAGGCTGATGACATCTGACTGTAAGGTCCCAAAGGTCGGAGTGTAAGGTGTGGAGTCAGGAAGTGGTAAGGTGGGTGGACAGTCAAGGTGGAGTCAATCAACTGGCTTTGCAGTCTAATGGGGAAGCAACTAGACCCTATGACCTTCAGCCAGAAAGGGCAAAGGCATCAGGCATGGAATGAGAGAAGGCAGCGGAGGAATTCGTCTTTACAATCTTTCTGGCTCTAAATTCTAAAAAATATTTTTTAGTCATAAGTATCCAGAGTTAGCCAACCACCCGAGACCACCCTTATTTTTGACACCAATGGCAAATGTGGGAACTTCCCCAAACCACCCACAAGGCTGATGATTCACTAGGACTTGGAGCTCACTGAATATGGTTGTGACACAGTTAAAGTTTATCATGAAAAAAGGACACACGTTAAAATCAGCCAAAGGAAGAGACCCGCAGGACAGATCCTGGGAAGATTTCAAGCGTGAAGCTTCCATTTTCTTCAGTATACAGTGTGGTCCTGTATTAATGTGTAACTATGCGCATGGAGGATCGCCTATCAAGGAGGCTAACCCTGTGAGAGAGAGTTATTCTGATGCATGTGGAAAGAGGAAGACATTATTCAGCACGGTTGCACTGGGGAGAAAAACGGGGAGCAATTCTGGATGCAGTAAAGACAGCTGGGGACTTAGAGCCAACAAGGAGTGAGAGCACTGGAGAGCAAATCATTTACCGGGTGTCTAGAACAGGGGACTCTCAGGCATAGTCATGCACGCCTACAATCCCAGCACTCTGATAGGCAGAGGCAGGAGGATACCAAGTTCAAGTCCAGCCTAGGAAACTTTATAACTTAGCAAGACTCTTTTTTTTTTATTTTGCTTAAATCCTTTTATTGGTAATTTTAGGTATATTGGGAGCTTGTAATTGTACATGATGTATCTTGGTTCTTATTTTTTCCCCATTCCCTGTGCTCCCTTCAACCCCTCCACCCTTCCCTATTTACAAAGATTTCATTTCCATTTTTTCCTTGTCTCATAATTTTTCCTTTCCCTTAAATAAAATATAAAATGAAAAGAACTGGAGATATTGCTCAGTGGAAAGGCTCAGTTCAATCCCCAGTGCCACACACACACACACACACACACACACACACGTAAGAAAGAGTAGGATGTTCTTTGACACTGACCAAAAGGGATGCTTCCTAAAGCAGGTGAAGACTAATCCATCAGAGGTCAGGAATGGGAGCTTGACTAGATGTCGGGTGGGGGTGCTCTCTGAGCTGATGGTGGGACTCTTGCTAAGGCTGGGCATTACAAGTATGGACATGGAAGGGAAAAGTTGATGTCCAGTTGAGAAGAGCTTCAGAAGGCTGTAACTAAACTTTGCTCAAGGAAATCATTTTTTCCATCCCAAGCCCTAGCTTTCTGGCTTTCCGTTGGGGCTGGCTCACATACTGTCCTCATGGCCATCCCCTCCCAGAGGTCAGTCCCTTTAGCTTCCAGTTCCAATATAGGACAGAAATATCCAGGGTCAGGGATTTAGCTTAGTGGTCCCGCCACCTGCCTTGCAAGCGCAAGGTCCCGAGTTCAATCCCTGGTACCAAAAAAAAAAAAAAAGAAAGAAAGAAACATCCCAAAGCCCACATAGCGCACCACATTGTTAGGGCTGAGCATACTTTATGGGCAATGCTCAGGATCGGGTGTGTTTCCAAATCTGGGTATTTTCTGATTTGGAAATATTTTCAGATACATAATGAAACATCTCTGGAATGGGACCAAAGTCTAAATACAAATTCAGTTATGTTTCTTTATACTTTATGCACATAATGTGAAGGTAATTTTATTAAACTACTTCTAGTGAGGCTGAATTTTACAGTGACCCCTGCCATGAGGTCCACTGTTTTGTGATATCATTTTTAATTGAGAATTGTAGTATTACAGATACTCAACATGCATGGGCTCATGATTAAAGTCCCCAGGAAAGCAAAGAGATTCCTAGAAGGCAGGGCATTCCTTGATCACTCCCTAGTAGCTTAGGGCAAAGGGAAGATTTCTCCCTGAGAAAGGTTGATTCTCACTACACAATAAAATTCTGTAAACTAAGGAGATTTTTGCTCCAATCCCACTTTTCTGGGTTCACCCACAGAGTTCTTGCTCTACAGATCCTTGGGTAGTGGTGTCACTGAGTTGAATGAGAGGCATCTTTATGGAATGCTTGCCACTCAAGAGGATCATTATGCACATAATGTGAAGGTGACTTTTATTCAATAACTCTTTATTGGGTAAAACCACAGACGACCTCCGATTACTAGACTTCTTCACTGAAGGAAAAATTGTGTACACCTGTAAAATTCCTTTCCATTTGATTCACAGTAAGTCCTCTGTGATTCATGCAGGATAGACTTTATGTATCTCATTTTACAGAAAAACACATTGTCTTTTGTAATCATTTGACATCTACTGTTACAGGGAAGAGGCCGATGCACTACGCGAAGCTCTGAATGTATGTACAGCAGACACAGATGAAGACCTGCGGGCTAGGGAGAGGTATTTGAAGGAGTTTTCTGAGATGAAAATGGAGCTTCAGAAGCAGATAGCCCAGCTCCATGCCCTTGCAGACAGAATCGACAGAATACACAGGAACTGCACCGTGTCCAACATGGTGAGCAGCTCTGCCGGTGCGGCCTCTGGAGTCCTAACCATCCTGGGTCTGGCTCTGGCGCCTGTCACAGCAGGGAGCAGTTTGCTGCTATCAGCAACTGGGATGGGGCTGGGAGCAGTCTCTGCTATGACTAGTGCTGCCGCTGCCATAGTGGAACAATCAAGCGTGTCGTCTGCCAAAGCTGAAGCCAGGTGCCTGGTGACGAACAGCAAGGACACAGCGAAGGAGTTGGCACAGTCTGTGGGTCAGGTAGAACTCGATGTTGTTCTCAAATCCGTGCAAGGCATCAGTGTGCTGAAAGGTATGAAGAAGAGCATCCATGCCTTGAAACTAGCCAGGGCTGACGCTCGCTTACTGGCCAACGCCAACCGCTTCACAGGGACTTGGAAAATCCCATTCCGAAAGGGTGAACGGGTACAGAAAGCCTTTGGAGGCACTGCTCAGGCAATGTCCAAAGGAGCCCGGATGATGGGTGCAGCCGTTGCAGCTGTCTTCCTTCTGGTGGATGTGTACAGCCTGGTGCAAACTTCCAAACATTTGCAAAAGGGGGCAAAGGCAGAGTCAGCTGAAGAGCTGAGGCAGCAGGCTCACGTTCTGGAGAGGAAGTTGGAGGAGCTCATCGGGATCCAAGCAAGATTACAGTCGGGCTTGCCTCAGGGAACTCATTCCACAAGAAGAGCAGACAGAAGCCACGGGAGGTGTGTTTTTCAAGGGCATAAACAAAAACAGATGGAGGGGGAAGGGGCCAGCGGAAGCTGCTCTCAGCTCCGCTCGGGGTCTGGGCGCCTCATTCTGCAGCTCACCACAGTGGGAGCCTCCCCCTGGCGGTGGCAGGCTCAGAGACGGCAGGCTAAACCGAGCACACTGAAGCCCAAGCCCAAAGGAGCCTCAGAGGCCACGGCTCCGGGGCTCCCTGTGAGAGCACCGTCCAGGTGTGGGGTCCGCGAGGGCGGGGTGCGCATCAGGCCGGACCGAAGACGGGACCCTCCGCTCCAGGGAGGATCCCGGGAGCCATCACGTTCTCCTGCTTTAATTTACTAATATGCTGACTTGCCTAACCTACACCAGTGTCCCCATCTGAGAAAGACATCAGGATGCCACAGGTCTCTCCCCTGTTAAGTTGAGCTGCAGAGCTTCCCTGTGAATTCTCCTAGCTTTCCAGGACTCTGGAGAAGATCCTAGAGGACTTTGCATGTGGAAGCCCTTTGGAAACCATGAAGCACTCTGTAGATGAAAAAGTCATTCTGTAACAGCCCTGAGCCCCTTATGTGAAGGTGAATGTCTCTGGACAATACAGGTGGCCATATATACACAGGAAGTAGATGAGAGTAAACGAAAAGCCTCCCCTCTATTTTATGTCTGAAAATGGGTCAGTGTTCACATAGCCACACGTCCTTCCACACAGGGGGATAAGAGCCAGAAGAAAATGCTTGACCATGGAAGACTGAAGCTACTACAGGACAGTGCTGCCTCAGCTTTCATTTGCATTCCCACCCCTGGAGGATCTTGTGTCAAGGCAGATTCAGATTCAAAGGGTTTGGATTAGGTCCCAATATTCTGATTTTCTAACAAGATGATGCGGGCTGCTGTTCTGTGAATGGCAAGAGTTTAGAGCCCTTCCTTAGGCAACTCCTCTCCCCTGGGTGCAGTCAGCAAAAGGAAAGCACTTCCTGGTCAGAGGCTAAAAAACCACCAGAAAATAAACAGCATGTGCTTGGATGACACTGGAAACGAAACGAACTACTTAACAAAGAAACACATTCATTAAAAGCTGACACTATTACTCACATTGAGATGGACTGGAGTCAAAGGTGGGCTACCCAGGCATTCAGTGTCTAAGTGCAGCTGCTTTGAAGTTTCATTTTAAGGTGTAACAGGAATCATTGTATCTAGTTATATCCTTCCCTAGAGAGGAAAGTTCAAGTTTCTATAAAGGAGGAACGAAAGCTCTCAGAATTAGGTACTTGTGGAGTTCTAATTTATAGGAATCTGTACCTTCCTCCAAAAGTTTCTAATGGTTATGGTTTCTGGGAAAGAATATATCAGTTTTTCAATGCATAGTCTTAATCTACAAAACAAAAAACTTCCAACAATTTAAACTAGAAAAACATTTTAGAATTTAGGATATCACGGGAAGAGAATGAAGTGTCATATGTGTGCGTGTGTATAGTTATTCTGTATTATTAGAAACTTCCAGAGCACAGCATGCATTTTCAGAGACATTGTCTTAGCATTTAAACTGCAAGGCCTTTGTGTAGAAGCCCTCCTCTTGCTCCCCGACAAGGCCTATAGATCGGTAACTCTGGCAATCTTGTATGTGATTTATTAACATGTCATGGTCTTGACCAAGTAGACCTGACTTTGCTAATTACTTCTCAGTTCTTTTACCTTGTATTTCTTTGGTTAAGAAGCAGCCAGCACTGCTTGTTTTACCAAATATACATTGTCCAAATAATGTCCAAATAATGCAGAAAATATTAATAATATTACAGATAACAACATGAGATTATGTGTGCAGATCCCTGCAGCCTGGTGGGCACTGTCTTGCTTAGTAATAGTTTTTCCTTGTGCTGTTGCCACTGCCAGACAGACTGCTTATGACCTCTTTGGCTTTCTTAATGACTTTCAGGGATCACTAAAATGTTTCTTTTTTCCTAGATGCTAACTTCATCTCCTTTTATGAATACAGTATTAGTTTAAAGAGATATTCAATTTAAAGCAAACTTGTAGATTCAGTCACTCTTGATTGATATTAGGCAAGCAGAAAAATAATAGGTTGATTTTTATCCTCTACCTTTCATATCTTTGATGATGAAGGTGGCTACTTTTTTTAAACTATAGCCTGATATCTATTGTTTGAAAACTTGTTTGAAAGTTGTCTTAACCTACATCATTCTTCCGTTTTTATCCATAGAAATGAGAAAATATACATATCAGCTACTTGTTTCTTTTAATTACTCAAATTAATATTTTTCTTGAAATAAATATTAATTACAAAGTTTTAAATTGTCATATTAATATTTTACATGAAGTAAGCCCAATATGTTTTTTGGTTTTTGTTTTTTTGGTACCGGGGATCGAACTCAGGTCTTTGCGCTTGGGGGGCAAGGCAGCGGAACCATTGAGCTCAATCCTCAGCCCCATTAAGCCCAATATGTATACACAGCATAGCGGTAAATACTTACATCTCGAATAATAAGTAATTCATGAAACCAAGTAGGAAATTTAAGCACTGCTAATATGTCTACATATTTGTATTTCTTTTTTTCCTGGACTTGGTCTGTTTAAAATAATAATTGTGGCCTATTGTTTTATTTGTTATTCTGTCATTTAAAATATAAATTTTGGTGTCTTGAATTATTTGTGTAAAGCTGAGTTTATAGGCAAGTAGAAGTACAAATGAATAAACAGTGATCACAAAAAAGAAAAAACAAAGAGATGCATTTTATTAAAAGGGACAGAGGGTGAGAATAAGTCTGGAACTGGGTATTTAGGAGTCTGGCATTTCTATGGCTGAGCACAGCAAGGGAGGGACTCATGCAGATACCAAGTGGGTTGAGGAGAATGCAGGAAACTAAAGCCTTTAATAAGGGACAAGAGGGAACTGAGGAGTGCAGGAAACGGGAAAGAAAAGTTTATTTCTAACTAGTGAATACACTGGGAGCCTGCTAGATGCAGGTGCAGGAACAAACAATGACAGGATCAGGAAACTGAAGAGCCAGAGATGGGAGGAAGCCAGAGCAGGAGCTGTTGGACTCTGGGAGAAGAAACAGGACTCCATTTCCCACCCTCCCCGTAGCCCATGGCCCAGGCTTCTTTCCTCCGGTGGCCTCTAGCTCTGTCTTCCTAGGGTCAACTCACTCTTGCCTCAGCCAGGCACTGACCTTGATGGTGATGGTGGTGGCAATGGTGGTGACAGCAGAGTGGGTGGAGAACTTGGTACATTGCCATCCCCCTGGGGCCAGGCTGTAATGAGAGACCAGTGAAATTCCAAATGCTGTGTTGGAAAAACAGTGGTTGTTTGGGGCGAAATAATGTGAAATCAGATTTGAAGACTGGGTTAAGGATCCCATTGCTCTGCAGAGATAAACTAGCTGGCGATCAAAGGATGTAGGCTCTCTGACCCTCAGTTTCCCCATCAGCTGAGGAAGAAGATGCTGGACAAGAGGTATTTCACATCTATCAGGCTTATCCTGACTTCTGTTCTATAGACATGGATTCAATAAATATGAACTGATTGTTCCAGAAAATCAGGTGTGAATGAAATGACTTACATGGGCAAAAAGTGCCATGAGACTAAAGCAGCAGGAAGCTTCAGGATTACCCAGAGTATGGTCTCTAATAGGGACCTATACACAGAAACATGACCAAGGGCAGCAGCAAGAGCAAGACCATGCACGCCGGCATCGAAGTCTAAGCAGTGCAAGCAGCCAGGCCAGTTTCCTTCCTGTGGCAGCTTAAGTGCCTGCATAGCAGTGGTGAGGGCCGCTGGACCTCTGGATCCACATGCTGGCTGCAAGCCATGCTTTCGGTGTGCCTGACCTCAGGCCTTTGTCTCTGCTCCAAGATCCGACTGCCCCAGTTAATTTGGAAAGAAAAGGAGGTGGTGTGGTTTGTCCAAAACCCAGTTCTCCATCAGCTTCCACCAGGGACCTTCCCTTCCTGCTCCCTTCAGTGCCGGCCAAATCCTATTGTGGTTACTGTGCTTTCCCTCCATGTTCCTTTTGCCTGCCACATCCAGATGCCCTCTGAGCAGGGCTCCACTTTCAGTTCCTCTGCCCACAGCAGTTTACCCATCCTGGTCTCAAGGGCTCTGCTCTCCAACCTGTAGAAATAGACACCGCCCCAGGCTTGGCAGAGGGCTTCTGTGCCTGTAGGGCAGTGTCTGGGGGTAGGGTTTTACACTGTGTCAGACTTTTCCACTGTTAGGGGAAATACTAGGGGAGTGGCTGCTCTGGTCTGGCTTTGCCTTATCACCCTTTCTCCTCCGCATCTCCAGAATGTGATCCCCACTCCATGCCAGAAAGTTCTGCATGCCTGCAGCTCACAGTGTGCTGCTGCTCTCTACTTAGGGCAGGGGTCTTTACCTGCCATGCTAAATGGTGAGCTCCAGGCAGGATGCACAAGGCACAGCTTACCCCCGTGTTTGGGAGGATCTTAGGTGGGGCAAGGGTTGCCTGTTTTAATGCTACTGGCTCTCCCCTTCTCCCCAGCCTTTCTCCATGCAGACCATGGCTTCCCTGACCCATACCTGCAGGTAACTCCCACACTGGCTTTCTTCTTCCAAGTCTCCACAAGCCTTTGCTTAGTGCAGTGCCAGAAGAGCTCTGACTTGGGCACCATTCTCTGCCCCCAACCCCGTGATCCGTTTTCATTCACTGTCTCAAGGACTTCACTTTCTGACCCCTGAGTGCCACAGTCCTGGGTCTCCCTGCCCTCTGTAGTCCCCAGCAAGGTGTTCTCAGAGCTCCCCCATGGGATCCTCCTGGCAAGTGTGGGCAGCAGCCTGAATGTCCCACAAGCACAGCAATCCTGGCGTGTTTGGGAGGAATGGGCAACTAATGTTTTCTGCATTGCTCACCCTTCTCTTTCTCCATAGTCCTGCCACTTCCGGGCACTCCTCACTCAGAGTGCCGGTTTTCAAACTCCAGGTGCACTCTGCAGTTGTCTCTACATTGCTCTTTTTCAGTTTCTCTAAAGCCCTGGCATACACGTGTCTCACATTTAGTCATCATCTTCCTGCTGGGGAGGTTAGAGGGGCTGTGAGCTCATCCATCATCCAGACCATCGCTGAAGAGCTGGCTCCCCCCTTCAGTAGCTCGATCCTCTCCCAAGACAACATGTATACTGGGGCTAGGGTGGAGAGGGTACTGTGATTCAGGTGTGGTCTGGCTTCCCCTTACAAGCTCTCAGACAGTTGTTTTATTACAATAAATCTCTTTTCATTTACCCCATCTCAGGGCTCCTGCTTTTGTTTGGTACAAGTTTAGAGATAAGATCCCTTGCTGTCACACCCTAGGTAACCATAATGACCCCTGGAAAAAAAATTTTAGGAGACAAGGTGGAAAATGAAAACGCATAATTTAGATCTTGTTAACAATTAATCTTGGCTTGGCCTGGGCTCTCCCTGAGGAGCCCTCCATTGCAGTCTGGGAGAGCAGCAGGGCCCAAGGCCTGAGCTCCGCCCCCAAGATCTCTCCATCTCCATCCAGAAGACCTGCTCTGTGCAGGGCCTGAGCCCCTCCAAGAGGAGCCCACCATCCCTACCAGGAGAGCAGCTTTGCCAGAGGACTGAACCCGGCAGGGAGCCTGCTACCTCTGGGGCCTAGACCTCCAGTGACAGAGAGCAGAAAGGGCATCATTCTGAGCCCAGGAAGATGGCTAGGCGGTGAGCAGCAGAGAGAGAGCCTCTCTTAGGCTTGTTGAGAATTGAAGCCCACTGAGAGTGCGAAGAGAATCACTCCAATAAAGAGTCAGCGGAGGAGGACAGTGGCGAGAAAATACATTCAAGTTTGGCTTCATGATACAGCTATGACCTGGAAACAACAAGAAAAACAGCACTCTTCACTCTGACTACTATCTGCTTTGGGGAATATAGAGCCCTTGACTGCAGTGAGTCTGGATGTATGCTCCAGACCAGTAGCATCAGTATGACTTGAGAACCTGTTAGAAAGGAAAAGATAGAGCCTCACTTCAGACCTACTGAGTCAGAACCTCTGGAGTTGGGACCCAGAGTCACCTGCAGATGCTTCTAATACTCCTAAAATTTAAGATCTTTTGCATTGTTTGATGTTTATTAAACGTTTTATTTAAAGATTTTTAACATGAAAAAGAAGGTACACAAATACACATTACATTATGATGACCAAGGCGGTATTCTACATGACAAAAATCAAAATAAAACAAATTTATAAAGTAAATGTCCCAGCACTGAACAAGATGCTTGAAATTAATCCAGGCTTCATATGCATAAAATGATGTGACCACAGGCTTATCCAAAATAAATTATTTCCGAGAACACCAAAATGCCAACCATTCTGTCTGTAAACTGCCTTATTCCCGGTGAATGTTTTGAAAGACCTACTATATAATATGAAAAGAACTAGCGTGACACTTAAAGATGGCAAAAAAAGAATATAGTTAAAAACATATTTGTAGTGCAGTTCTGCATAAAATATGCAAGTCAGTCTTACTACTTAAAAATCTATACTTTAAATTAAAAACAAAAGGGTTGGGGAATTAGCTAAGTGGTTCCGGTGCCTGCCTCACAAGCGCAAGGTCCCCAGTTCGATCCCCAGTACCAAAAATTAAAAATTAAAAAATTAAAAAACAACATATTTCTTATATGTTACAATTCTCTATAATTTTATGCTGTGGATAATGCTTTTTGCTGAAAAACAAGTTCCAGGCATTAAGAGAAATATATATGGCTCACAAATGAATAAGCAAATGTCTATGAACATTTTCCTTTATGTTTTTATTACTTTCAAACTTGAAAATTGAAGAAAAGGTAATAAATCTAAAAGCTTTGGAAAACTTACATTTCTAATGAAATGAAGTACCTCAAAAAAGATAAAAAGGTAATTTATTAAATGCCTACAAATTTTAAATCATTCTAAATTTAAAACTAGTGTACCTAAAATTCAATTTTGCTCAGATGGTATCATTATAACCTATTTAGAAAATGATGGTTACTTTTCAAGTCCTTTGCATAAAAATAGGACTAGCACAGGAATGCTATAGATCTGGTAACTCTTTAAATAATAAATTACTGACCAGTAATTTTGATAAAAATATTTTGAAGAACTTTGCCCCTGAAATGAATTCTACTATGTATTTCATGTGTTATCCTACTAAATAGAAAAACTTAACTAAGGAGATAGAACTATAATATATATGTGTTTTCTGCAGATTAATTGAAAAGTGTTACAATTTTTTGGATTCCCTGAAGACTACATAAACTGGGGTCCAAAAGGTATAGGTAATATGGTTTGAGATCAACAAGCATAGGTAAGACATTCTACTTAAAAGACAAATTATTTTCCTGTATAGTACGTAACTAGAAAAAGTATTATACTTTCTGTCTCCACTCAACAAATGGAATGTTTTCATTTATCAACAAAAACATTCAATATTCCCTATTATAGACTGTGAGAATCAAGTATTAATCTAAATATTACTACAAAAAATAAATTAAAATTAGCTTCTAGACACTTATGAAATGGTTCATTGAATCTAGGCTGGTAACCAGTTTTTCCAAGCATTAAATAGTAATAAGCAGAATGCACAGTTGACAAATGAGGATCAGACCCACTCTTCTTCATACATTGAAAGACAACTGATATACTCCAAACCTGCAAACTCGCGTCCTTCCATTTTGCTCACAATGTCATTATCATCTGGGGTGAGCTGGACAGGTTCCTCAGTAAACTGAGAATCCAAGTTGTCCAACCCGAATCCCTCAGACATATTTGGTTTGAAGGGAGGCACTACTTGCTTTCTCTCCATCATGTCCCAGTCGACATTTTGAAAGAATGGATGCTCCTGAACATCAGCAAAGCCCCTCTGAGAATGGCAACCCAATCGTTCCTTTGGGTCCCTGCTCAGAAAACTCTTCAGCACACTTGCAGCTTCTACAGACGGACACCGAGGTATGTGAATTTCTCTTTCCAAAATGACTTGATAGAGATTATTGTTTGAGTTTCGGTCAGGGTTATCAGAGCTCATCAAGATGAAAAGGAGACTCTCCAATCAACATCTCATACATCAGCACTCCGAGAGTCCACCAGTCCACACTGAAACCATAATCTTCCCCCCTTACAATTTCTGGAGCCAGGTAATTAGGAGTGCCACAGAAAGTGCTGGTCACATCTCCGGGCTGTAAGCCTTCCTTACATAGGCAATAGTCGGTGAGTCTCATGTGCCCTTCTGAGTCCAGTAGAATATTGTCCAATTTCAAATTTCTATACAGTATCCCTTGCTGATGAAGATAGTTGAAGGCTAAACTGATTTCTGCAGAGTAAAACCTGGCATGTTCTTCAGGAAGGATTCTTTGTTGCTGCAGATGAAACATCAGATCTCCACCATTTACATAGTCTAGAACAAAAAACAGTCTGCTTTCTGTCTGGAAGCAAGAATGCCGTCCTACAAGAAAAGGATGATTAGTGGCCTGCTGTAAAACGTGCTTTTCTGTCTGTACCCGATCAGAGTTGACAAGCTCTTTTTTCACTGCTTTCATTGCAAACACACGACCTGATTTTTTCAGTTGGACTAACAGTACTTTCCCATAACTCCCTCTGCCTATCACACGAAGCAAATCAAACTCCTGAAGACCTAAACTAGGTGAAGCTTTGCCACTTTCCCTGTTGTTCCCTCCCTCATTCTCTTCATCAACTTGTTCTAAAGCCTCATGAGTTGAAGGTTCTGTGGGGTCGCTGTCTGTGCAGGGTCTGAAGCCATGGATGATGGATCGACTGGCATCAGGGCGTCTGATGGTAAAGAATGCTGCCCACATTCAACTGTGAGGAGTGTGTGGCACTTCTTGTGAACCGAGAGTTTACATTTGGTGCACTTATACACCTGGTGGCCAAGTCCCCCTACACGGTCTGTGCAGACAGCACAGTGAGCCTGCCTGCTGAAGCGTTTGGCTTGAAAAGTGTGGTCATTAGCACAATACAGCTTTCTCCAGTGGCCTGCAGCTCTGTGGTGGATGGATTTCTCTTCTCCGGGACAAGGCATTTTAGGATGTTCTGGTATACAAGGCGATACATGAACTGAGAGTTCATTTTGAGAACATGCGTTTTTTAGTCCAGAAAGCCTAAAGGCCTCTTCTAACTCCACCTGAGGTGACACAGTGTGTGAGTCTCCTTCCTCATCTACCCAGTCTGTGGTGAAAAGGTGTTTATTGTCCGAACACCACATATCTCGATCTTTATCACAAAGGCCCTCAAGGGAGATGGAATTCTCAAAAGATGTTGTCAAGATGCCTCTTCCCAAAATCAGGGCCGATCGGGTAGAGGTGTGGGTCATGGAGGTGTCCAGGAAGAAGGGACCATAGACGGGTTGGCTGCCCAGGAAAACGGGCAGGAAGGGCTCAGAGAATGAGTGCGGCCTGACTTCCTGCAGGGACCACACTGGCCTGAACTCTGCAAGGCTCTCTGTGAAGTTGTTTCCGATAGGGCCAGCCAGGCCTGGCTGGATGTACACCGGGCTTCTCAGTGTCTCTCGGGGGCCGCTGGCTGTGACTTCAGTCTCCCCCACTGCACTTTGACTCTCTAGGTTTTTTGTGCCCGGGCCTGGGGAGACCTGCCCAGAGCTACGGGGTGTTTCTGGGCCTGGTGATAGTTCCCCTGGGCTCTTTCCAGTTTCTGTGCCTTTGGTATTTGGGCTTAGGGAGACTTCACAGAGTACCTTGATTTTGACAGGTCCCTGGTGGTCACTCCCCTGGAGACCGTCCCTGGGGTGTCTGTGACAGTCGTGTGGCTGCTGCAGTGTGGCCTGCGGCCTCTGGATGGAGTCAGCCGTCTTCTCAATCTTTCCCAGATACTTTCTCTGCCTGGGGTCCTGAGGCTGCGGCCTCGCGAAGTGGAGAAGCAGCTCAGCAGGTTCGCTGTTGACCGTCTCCGGCCAGGTGAGCTTGGAGACGGTTGGTACTAGATTGTGACGCCCCTTAGAAGGGTTCCAAGTTCTGTTTGAAGATGTTGCCAAGGAAGTGAGGTCACGTCTTGGGGTTCCACAATGAAGTTCTCCCTGTGATGTGAAAATCCTATGGCCCATCTTTTTCTTCATACTAAATAAATCAGTGCCTATTTATTTATTTACTTTTTTAAAAAAGCATGGGGCTGATCACCACAAGGTCAGTTAGCCTTAGATTAGAAGTTTGAGACTTTCAGGGCCATCTCCGACCTCCGGGAAGGGAGAAGGCCTGGAGGTGGTGTTGGTCACCAGCACCCACAGTTAGGGCTCAGTAATGAAACGTCTATAAATACCCTAAAAGACAGAGTTCGGGGAGCATCCAACTGGCCACACGTCCATGCGCTGGGAACACCGTGCGCTCTGCCTTCACAGGAAAGGGGCATCACACACGGACCCTCCCCTCTCTGACCTCAACCTGTGATGCTTCATCTGGCTGTTCACATGTCCCCTTCATAATAAGGAAAAGAGAAGCGATGCTTCCGTGGGAACTACAATTTGAAGAAGTAATAGAATATTCCAGAATTAAAGTCATACCTTGAAGACCATGGTGCACAGCAAAATCCAAAAATAAGCTACACCCACACTCAGCATTGTAAATGAAAAACAGATTATGGTAAAAGAAAAAAAGAAATGCAATGCAGCTACAAAGTCTCTCTGTGCATATTTGCATACAACAATTTCTGGGATAATCCTTTTTTTGCAAAACTCCAACAATTGCATATTTCTCATGCCATTTAATCATCCAGATGTCAAAATTGCAAGTGTATTCTTTTAGATGTAACAATAATACCTATGCCCTATTTCTTGAGGTAAGTTATTATAGAAGAGAAACCTCCATATGCAAAATGTGGTTATTTAGTGTTCTCCTATGTAAAATCCCGACGTGATCGGACCAAGTTTTCTGCTGGTTCTGTTCACACAGTCATTAAATGACCCTGATTCCTCCCACCCTGTGTCTTCACAATTGCCCAGGGCAAGAATTCTTCACCATGCTCATGCCACAGACCCCTTTGGCACTTCATTCAAGCATACTGACTGTCCAAATAATGGTGCATCAAAGACAGGAAACCACTAAACTGGATCACGGTTACCAAAAGAGTTTTCTGAATTGTGATACTATAATGAATACACTTCAGGAAAACACAGTGGCCCATGCCTATAATCCTAGCACTCTGTGAGGCTGAGGCAGGAAGACTGCTAGTATAAGCCCAGCTGTAGTGAGAACTTATCTCAAAATAAAAGAAGTTTAAAAAGGGCTGGAAATGTAGCTCAATGTGAAGGCCCTGGGTTCAATCCCCTGCATAGAGATAAAAACAAACTTCTTAATTCAGTAAACAGTACCATCTAACAATGGATCTACTAACTGTCAAATTTTGAAGGACTGAGCATAAATGTTTTTTTACACAATGATGTCATGCACATTGGCACGTGCCTGGAGTCCTACCATTCTGGGAGGCTGAGGAAGCAGGACTGCAAGTTCACATGCTGCCTGCCCACCTTGGCAAGACCCTGTCTCAAAATAATTTTAAAAGGGCTAGGGATGTAGCTTAGTGGTAGAATGCCCTGGGTTCAATCCCTAATATTGGAAAAAAAAATTGCAACATGATATGAAAATATTCTTTTGAGTAGCAAATTCATGTGTGTTGTTAATACTACACTGTGGTTTGTCAGTGAAGAAAGCCTTAATTTTAGCTAGAGGCTTTGAAAATAAGGATATAATACTTCCTCAGCCAAGTTCACGAGCCTGGGATTAAAGGCCTTGGCCCTAGGGTGACTCTGGTTTGAAGCTGAGTCACAGGCAGCTTCCCTGCTGATGGAAGGGGAAGAGCATGCAGTGTACACTCACTCAGTGGTCAAAATCCCAGCTCTGGAAGTGGCAAGTATTACTCCTGCTCACAAAGCCTTAGGGGCCACATCCAGCTACGACGTGTACCCAGACTTTTATAATCGTACTTGCTTATTTAATTGTCATACTGGGCATTCAACCCAGGGCCTGCATCCCCAGCACTATTTTTATTTTTTAGTTTGAGACAGGGTCTCACGCAATGGCTAAGTTACCTGGGCTGGGCTGGAATTTGCAATCCTCCTGCCTCAGCCTCCCAGAGTGCTGGGATTATCCTGTGCTACCATGCCTGGATAATCCGAGTCTTTAAATATAATTATGTTACATGAATTTTGGTAAGCAACTAGCAAGTTCCTCTATGCTCTTATAAGAAAAAGCAAATTTTACAAAATGTAACTTATACAACAGAAAAATGATGGGATGAATTTCCTCAAGTGTTGTTTGATGTTTACGCCTCCTTCATGTCCATTTAAAATATTTTGATATAGCTTAGTAACATTTTTATATAATTTAGTAAAAGAATACTTCTAACTGCAAATCTAAAGCAAATAACTAAGCTAGGGTAGAATCCGGGAATTATCTCATCATAAAGTTGTAAATTAGATAAAAATTTATTTCAGTCTTCACACCATTCTCACTTTGTTTTTTGTTTTTGGTTTTTTTGTGGGGCTTTATTTTGGTACCAAGGATTGAACTCGGGACCTTGAGCTTTCGAGGCAGGTACCGGAACCACTGAGCTAAATCCCCGGCCCTGTTTTTTTTTTCTGTAGTCCTGGAGGTTGAGGGTAGGGAATGCTAAGCCACATCCTCAGCCCTTTTATGATTTTAGTTTGAGGTAACATCTCATTCAGTTGTCCAGGCAACCCTGCTGCCTCAGCCTCTGGAGTGACTGGAAATACAGGAAGCTCTACCATGCCTAGGAACAAGATTCCCATTCTTTTTCTTTTTTTTTTTTCTTTCTGTAGCTGGGTTTGAACTCAGAGCCTTTGCACTGAGCTACATCCCCAGCCCATTTTGTTTTGAGACAGCATCTTCCTAAATTACTAAACAGCCCAGACTGGGCTTGAACTTCAGATCCCCTGCCTCAGTCTCCAGAATCCTGGGATGCCAGGTATGTGCCATCACAGCTAGCCTAACATTCAGATCCTTATTTTTTGTAGTATCCTCTCCTCCTTTCTCCCATTTTGTAGATCTTTGTTCAGACTTTATCTATTTCCAATGTGTTGTTTGTTTTCGGTTCTGGATTTTTGGAGACAAGGTCTTACACTGCAGTGCAGGCTGGCCTCAAACTCACTCTGCAGCCCAAACTGGCCTTGGCTTCATAATCCACCTGCCTCAGTCTCCTGAGTATTGGGATTACAGGAATATGCCACCATGCCTGGCTTCCTATTTAAAATGGCTTATTTCAAAAGTTGTCAAATTAATTACAGAAAAGTGGAGAAATCAATATGATGAATATCTATATACCTTTCACTTAGAGTCAATAATTATTGTTTGGGCAAGGGATTTAGCTCAGTGGTTCTGCCGCCTGGCTCGAAAGTGCAAGGACCTGAATTTGATCCCCAGTACCAAAATAATAATAATAATTATTATTATTATTGTTGTTTATCAGAGACTCATGTAATAGGTTTTGATCTCTTGCTCAGTTTTCCTGCACAAGGCTGAGAGATAAACTGAAAGACAAAATGAAAGAGACCAAGAAACAGGGAGCAGGATGGACAATGCTGCTCCACCAGCAAAGGCACTCATTAATCCAAGCCACTGATTTTTATTGGTAATCAATTGGGGTAAAAGTGAACCATGTGTGAGGACGTGCAGTCATGCAGTTGTTATGGATACTTATGTAGACAAAGGAAAACATAAAGCATTTTCAAATTAGGAACAGAATAGACAAAATACAGGGTTGTAATTAGAACCTTGTCCTTCTAGTTAAGGTTTTAGTCCTGGAAATGGAATTTGGGTGGGAGTCATTCTGATCTTGGCACTTGGGCTTCAATCCAACTCAAACACACTTTCTCAAAACAATCAATTGTGAGGTCACCTCTTTACAGCCTCTTTCGGGCATAATCAGTAAGACAGTTCCTCACAATTGGAGACTAGGAAAGGGGAACCCAAGGTATGTAGTACTGGTCAGTAATACCAGACTGTATCAACCAATTTAAAAACTGACTTAGCCAGCACCAATTTCCTGATAATCTGTTAAGTTCCAGGCATTGTGCTAGGGTCTGAGAAATAACATGAGTCTTGGAAGATGACAATTTTACCAGGTAGCAATTTCCGGAATAACTTTATTAATATTGATAGTTTCTAGCAATTGAAGGGAGTGAGTTGTTTCTCTATACCATCCTCACAGTCTTAGTATCAGTGATATCCCATTGAACTTACAGATCTGTTTATGAAATTTCTAAGCAGAATGTGGAAAATTTCAATTGGTTTCTTTTAGAAACAACTTATGATAATGTATAACAATAGAAAAGTGATGCAAAAGATTTCAAGCAAAGTGTAGATGACATGTTAGGACCCAGGATGGGGGGAGGGTAGAAAGGAGAGGAGGCAAAGGGGAAGTGAAAAAGATCAAGATACTGTATGTGTATCTCCACATCCCCAACATGAATGTGTTTATTATTATTATTTCTTTTTCCCATTAAGTTTATTGGTACATTTTTGGTATAAAATACAGTTGCAAACATCACTGGGATCTTGTACCATTACATGAGTCTCTTGGTTCTTTCATTTTTCCCCTTCCCCTACCCTCCCTTCATCCCCTCCACACTTCCCTATTTGCAAAGACTTTGTTTCCATTTTTTTCCTTTTCTCATATTTTTTCTTTTCCCTTTTTTTCTTTCCCCTACCCCTCCCACTTCCCCTGCACCTTCAGACTTTTTCTTCCTGTTACACAATATCAATTATACATTTTTTAAATTACAATATCAAGATCTAGGAGACATTACCACAGATTTTACAGAATTTAAAAGGATATAGAAAGCGTATTTCAAAAACCTGTTTTGAAATAAATTTGACAACTTCTAAGAAGTACCTTGAAAGACAAATTGATGAAACTAATTCTGGAGGAAATCTAAAATTTGAATAGCACCTATTAAAGAAACTATATTTCTAGCTTGAAAACCTACCCATATGACAACAGCAGGCTCATATACATTTTAACTGATAAATTATATCAAACAGGTAAAGCAGAAAAAAGAAGGAACACTTCTCCCCTCATTTTAGGAACTCAACATTGTGCTAATCCTAAAACTGGATAAAGATAATAGAAGAAAAAAGTATGAACATAGATAGAAATTTGTTTAACAAAACAAACTATTAGAAGTCAGATCTGGCAGTATGTAGAAAGTGGTTTTGTTATAGGGATGGCAGTGTTGGTTCAGCATTGGAAGATCCACCCCCAAAAGTCATCATTTTAACAGAGGAAAGGAAAAAGCCATATAATCCTGTCACTAGTTGGAGAAAAAGTATTGGACTAAATTCTACAGTTGTTCATGGCAAAAGCTATCAGGAGACTAGAAGTAGAACAGAACCTTCTCAACAGATTAAAGACAAGTACTCCATACTTCCAGTGAGAATGCCTTATATGAGTGGAGAAGATACAATGCTTTCTCCTTAAGGTGGGGAACAAGGGCAGATATGCTTACTCTTTATCTGTCAATTAAACTTTGAAACCTAGGCCCCACCAAAATACTCTGGCAATAAAATGACACAATTAGGATAGGATTGGCAAGGTAGAAGCAGAATCTTTATATGTAGATAAAATGATCATCTACAGAGAAAATACTAAGAAATCTCTAGGAGCCCCTAGAACTTGTATTTGAATTTAGCAGGATTGGAAAACACAAGCTATATAAAAAAATTCAGGTCTGTGTATACTTGCTACAAATGAAGAATCGGATATTGAAATTTAAAAGTTATGTAGGAGTACAAAGGACCTAGAAAAATTTTTTAAAAAAAACCAGTGCTGGAAGACATTTAGTACCTAATTTTAAGACTTCTTCTAAGGCTACAGTAATCAAGGCAGTGTTGGTGTAAGGAAAGACATATAGATCATTGGAATAAAACAGAGAATCTAGAAATAGAACCACACATATATGGTTCACTGAGTTTTGAAAGATTATTTAACATTAGCATTTTATAGAATATAAACTCAATTCAAGAGCTGAGGAAGAGATAGTGTTTTCAGCAAATGGCACTAGAACACCTGATATCCGTATATAAAAAATTAACCTCAACCCTTTATTTCCATACATGAAAATAACTTGAAGGGATCTATGAACCTAAATATGAAAGCCTAAAAGTATAAAACTTTAAGAAGAAATTATAAGGGAAAATGTTTATGAATTCAGGGTAGGCAAGAACCACCTAGTATACAAAAGACATGATGTATAAAAGAAAAAAATTGATAAATGAGATTCCATCAAAATTTAGAACTTTAAATGTCATCATTAAAGTGAAAAGTAGTCCTTAAACAGACCATATTTACAATGCATATAACCTATGACCAGAATATATAAAGAATTCTTAGACCTCATTAATAGACAACCCAATTAAAAAATAGACATAAGAAGATGATAAATAGCCAGTACAGCACAAGGAAAGGTGTGCAACTCTAGAAGCAGAACAATACTAATCAGTACAATAACAAGATTGAATTATACACTCATTAGGGAGATGAAGTTAAAAGTTTTAAAAGCCTTGTCATGACTTTTTCTTTTTGTTGGATTCTCCCCCTTTGCGTTTAATTTGTCATGCCCAATGGATTCATCCTGCTGGGTTTCCTGGGGTTGTGATCCTCATTGTCTTTTCCTAGGGTATTGTCTAAAACTTTTTGGAGTGCCGCTTTGATATTCATGAGGTTCCTGAGGTGCTCTTTATCATGAAAGTATCTTATTTCTCCATCAATTTTGAAAGATAGTTTTGCAGGGTACATCAATCTGGGTTGGAGGCTGTTTTCCTTTAGGGCTTGAAATACATCACTCCAAGCTCTTCTTGCCTTGAGGGTTTGCATTGAGAAGTGTGCTGTGATTCTGATGGGCTTTCCTTTGGATGTGATTTATTTCTTTTCTCTCACTGCTTGTAGAATTTTGTTCTTCTGTTGGATTTCTGGAATCCTAACTATTATATGCCTATGTGTAGATTTTTTTGATCAAGGCTATTTAGAGTCCTATATGCCTCACTTATCTGTATGTCAAGTTCTTTTCCCCTCCTTGGGAAGTTTTCTGCCATCACTTCTGTGAACAGTTTTTTTATGTCATCTGCACTCTCTCCTCTTTCTTCATTACTCCAATCAGTCTTATGTTATTCTTCTTTGCATCGTCTAGCAGCTGCTGGATTGATTTCTCATGTTCCTTTACAATTTTAAAGCAATTTTTCTTTTCCTGGTCACTAATTGCAATCTTTTCTTCTATATCTGAAGTTCTATCCTCACATTGGTTCATTCTGCTGTGCAGACTTTCGATGGAGTTTTTAATCTCCTGGAAATCTGTTTGCATCTGTTTTATGGATTCCATTTGTTTCCTATGTTGGAATTCCGTCATGTTCCTCAGATCCTCTATTTTTTTATCAGTGTCCTCTCTAGATTTATTAATCATGTCTTGCACCATGAGCACAATCTTTGCTGTTATCTGAGTAATTATTTCTGATTTCATTTTTCCCAGATCCTCTTTTGTTGCCAGTTCAGAGAGTCCAGGTGGTTGAGTATCAGATTGTTCCATCTCCTTTCCCTTTGGGGTTGCTGTAGGTGATCCAGAAGTCTGTTTTTGAGGCTTGTTTATGTGTCTTCTCATTTCCACGGAGTGGGGGGTGGGGTGCTTCTGGTGCCCGCGCAGCTCACCTTCTCTGCCCTAGGAGCTTGGGATATTGGTATTAGTGGTGACAGACTGGAGCTCCAAGCTGAAGTAACCACCTTGATGATGAACAGGCACTGTAAGGACCTAATACGAACTCCTGTGACTGCTCTCTTTGACAGCCTGGGTTGTATTTGGTCACTTCACTCTCCAGAGTAATGTAAAAAATTTCTGTAACATCTGGCTCTGGTAGGAACCCCCAGAAAACTTTCAAATCTGTCAGCGGCCGTGGCCGGGCGGAAAGTTTGCACCGCGCTCGCCGCAACCCACTTGGGCACCGTCAGCTTGGAAGGCAGCGTCGGCTCCTCGCCCACCCCATGTGACACTCCCCGTGCCCAGGCTGCTGCCCCAGCCAGGCAGGGTCTGGGTCTATGTCCAGCGGGGCTCGAGTAGAAAGTACAAGGCGAGGGAAGGTCGGGGCCCAACTCCCCAGTGGTGCGTCAGCCCACGGCCGAGCTCTCGGGTCCCCGAATGTGTTTATTATGAATTGCAGACATATGCTAGTTTTTAAAAAGGGGAGAAAAGAACTGAGCAGTCTTTCACTAGCTAACGTGAGTCACAGCCCATATAAGATGGAAATCAAACAAAAGTAAAAGTAAAATGAAAGTTTATTATAGAAACAAACAGAAAAACCACACTGCTGGCTGCCCTGTAGGCAGTGGAGACCCAGGAAAGAGACAGCAAAGCTGGCTACTTTCCAGACAGAGCAGCCCCAAGAAACACATAGCAAAGTTAGTTACTCCACAGCCAGAGCTGGACCAAAAAAAGGAAAATTCAGATTTATGGGGTCTCAAAGAAATGTCATTAATTAATTACTCTTTTTTTTCTTTTCCAGGAAGGCAAAGACAGGGTGGAGTTTGCCTGAGTTTGCACACAGCCCCAAGTGTGCTTAGAAATGTGTTATATCCTCCCTCAGAGTGGAGATCTGACTATGGAAATACTATTACAATGAAGGCATAATGAAATTTAGGCTCAAATTTCAGTCAAATCCCTGGCCATCTTCACTTGCATCTGACTCACGCACTTTGCCCAGGCATCCTACTTCCTTGTCTCAGGGAAGGCAGTGGTTTGCTCACTTAATTATCAGCCTGATTTACTCTCTCCCTCTTATCATCAAGTGTTCCAGCTGCTACTTCAAAATCCTGCCTAATCTCCCCTGTCTCATTTCCAAAAGGCAAAACAAAACAAAACAAAAATTATCCTGGGACAAATTTAAATCCAGAGTTCTCCCAGTGAAATAGTCAAGATCAAGACAAGATTTTAGGGGTGACTTGTAGATCCTTAGAGAGCCACAGGAGGGTTTCTTAGAAGCCTAAGAGCATTGTCCTACAGCAACCTAATTCAAGGGCTGTCCTGGAAAAATTATCAACATTGCTTTTGTGAAAAAATTTATATAGAACTCCCAAAGTTGTTAAGATAACTGCCCTAAAAGCATTATCATCCTATACTGAAGGTCAGAGACTATTGACGTTAAAAGAAGCTAAGGGGCCCTCAATGTTTACTAAACACTGACAGCCGATTATGAGAATAATTTATGCAAAAGGAAGGATAAGTTAAGCAGATCCAAGGTCACAGAGGAGGCCAAAGCCAAGAATCAATAGAACAATGAATGTGGAAAAGTCCCAGAGAACAAAACTGGGACTATTTTGAAAAATGGGCCACACACACTGGCCAGATTTCAGACTCAGTGACATCAGTAACTAATGTGTCTTTCATTTCCTGCTTTCAGAACACGAGTTTCTGTGGTACGTACCCTACGCCTTTCTCACCAGTGAATATTGGGTATGGCTGCAGGGGTGGGAACAGGAACGAAGTAAGGACAATGGTGTTTTCTATGCTCAGTTCTCTAGATCCAGTTGAAATGAATCTGAGGATCTCATTTACATCTGTACCTAACACTGATGATGGGATCCTAGACCTTGAGCCAGCAAATAATGGGATGAGATTTGGGTAGGGAGATAAGTGTATTTTGCCTGCGAGGGGCAGGCAAATTGTTAATGCCAGAGAGTGGACTCTAATACATTATTCCTAAAGATAGCTAACAACAGTTCCGCCAACCCCTGCACGTATGTGTCACTCCAACACTCAAAAGGCAGACTGCCAGGTGTGCTGGCACACACTAGTTCAAGACCAGCCTGGGCAACTTAGTGAGACCCTATCTCAAAATTTTAAGAAGAAATTTTAAAAAGGAGTAGAAACATAGCTCAGTGGTAGAGCACTTGCCTAGCATGTGGAAGGCCCTGGGTTCAATCCCCAGTAACACAAAACAAAAATGAAAAAAATAGAATTTAACTCCTTTCACCCAGAACCTGGGTAGAATTGTGACTTTCTTTGACCTATGGAATGTCTTCAAAGTGACATTCTGCTAGAATATCCAAGAATAGGCCTTCAGAAGCTTCCGTTTTGGGGGAAACAAACTTCCATATAAATAAATTTGGGCTACACTCCTGAATCATTGAGACACCAGAGGCTTCAGGAGAGAATTTCTGCCTCTACCTCTCCTTGCGAAGGTCCAAGATACATAGAGGAAGCCATTTCGGATATTTCAGCCCCTACTTAGCTCCCAGGTGCATGAATGACAACACTACGTGAAGCAGATATAAATCATCATTCCTGAGCCCTACTTAAACTGCTGAACAGATAAAGGATTGTTTCCAAAAGCCACTAAATTATTGGGTTGGTATATTGTGCAACAATAAATAATTAAAATCATGTGAGTGAGAAAATTTTGGGGATGGTGAAATGAGCATCAGGAAATACATAATGATTTCCTACTAATTAGGGGATTTGAGTATGTTGCATTTGAGATCAGCGTGGGCAACGAATTTTGAACTAGGTGGCAGACAGAAATGTTCTGCTGTCAGATTTATAGTACTGTTAAATCAAGTTTTTGAGATGAAGAGGTCTCAGAAATAAACAGTTTATTGAGCTCTTTGCAGATGAGAACTGGCCTGGGACAAATTCCCTAAGCTACTTGAAGCCATGCCCAGATGGCAGTTGGAAAAATGTCCTCCTGACCCAAGGACTCAGGGTCTTCCATAATGAAATTTTGGAGAGAAGAAACATAAATTGTTTACACTGAACCCCCATTGGCTGTGGGAATGAGGTGTGGCCTTGAGGAATAATCTTCACACACAGGAAAGGGGTGAGGAGCAGGGATTTTGTTTGTTTCTTTGTTTGCTTGTTTCAGCTTGAAGTTGTGAATTCAGCTGAACTTATTTATCCTTTTCCTTCCTCCATTCCTTGCCCTGTAACTTCATTTAGGACATCTCAGAATTCTCTTCTCAGTACTTGCAAGAAGAGCGAAATGGAAGCACCTATTTTTATAACATTTTAAAGACGAATTTATCTACAGCTGCTTATTGCAAATCTGTTAAGTGCCAGGCATTGTGCCAGGGACTAAGACAATGTAGATACTGTTACTAGTTAGTAAACTGTCGAGTTTTAAAAAATAAATATTAGTTGCTTCTGGAAATTAAAGGTGGATGAAACTCTTTCTTCACCCCTTCCTATTCCCAACAGTTGGGATATCAGTGATATCTTACAATAAAAGTAAGTCCTAAAACAAATTCTGACAAATGTGCTACTATACACTTCTGTATGTATAAACATTCTAACATATGTCAAAACGTCACATATATAGTTTCATGACAAGAAAGCACCAGGGTTCCATTAAGAAATACATAGTAGCTGGGCATGGTAATCCACCTACTTGGGAGGCTAAGGCACGAGGATCACAAATCCAAGGCAGCCTGGGCAATTTAGTGAAACTCTGTCTCAAAATAAAAATTTTTTAAAAGGAGAGGGCTAGGAGAGTGTCTCAGTTTGATCACCTGAGTTTGATCCCCGGTACTGAACAAAAAGTTTGTAAAATTTTGAATGACATATAATTGTACAGACGGATGGGATATGGTGTAGTATTTCAATACTGACACACTCATCACCGCAACTATGTATCATCTCTTTGTATTAGGAATATTCAAAACCATTTGCTATTTTGGAATATACAATAAATGGTTGTCAACCATAGTTACTCTACCATGCTGTAGAACATTGACGTTTCTCCTGTGGGGCTGGCTATGTAGCTGGGTGATAGAGCTATGTGTTAGGTCCTAGTTTTAATCCAAAACACTGCGAAATACATACATAAAATTATTCCTCCTCTTAAATTATACCCATTAATAATCTGTACCCTACTTTAATTCTCTTTTATTTTTTGGTGCTGAGGATCAAATTCAGCATCTTGTCCATGCTAAACATGTGCTCTACCACCCACCTGTATGCCCAATCCTCTACATTTGTTTTTAAGCATGTATTTGAATGGGTTTTAAAAAGTAAATTGACTTTTATAACCACCATCACAATGAAAATACAGAACAATTTTATCACCTCAAAAAAACGTCCTCATACCTCTTCACAATCAAGCCCCTTCTTCTTGAGCCAAGGAAAACACTATCTATTTTCTTTCCCTGTTGCTTAGGATTGTGTTTTCTAATTGCACACTAACGATACCAAATAATAGGTACTTTTCATTGTGTCTGGACCTTCTGCTCAGAAAAATATGTCTTTGCAATTCATCTATGTTGTGGCTTGCGATTGTTTGGATCTTAAAAGTCCCACAACGACCATGTGCTGGGGGCTTGGTTGCCAGCTAGTGGGCTTTTGGAAGGTGACTGGATCATGAGGGCTCTAACTTCATCATTAACCCATTGATGGACTCATATTTTGATGGCATTATTGGGAGATAGTGGAAATTTAGGAGATGGAGCCCAATTGAAGGGAGTGGGTCATGGATGTGTGACCTTGGGGACTATATTTTGGCTCTAGCCTCTCCTCCTCTGGCTCTGTCTCTTTCCTTCCTGGATGCTATTAGGTGAGAAGCTTTCCTCTGCCATGCCCTTCTCCCATGATGTTTCTGCCTTGTCACAGGCCTAAAAGCAATGGAGCCAGTTGACCATGGACTGAAACCTCTGAAACCATAAGTAAATATAACCTTTTCCTATTTAAGTTGTTATTCTCCTTTAGTTTGTCACAGCAATGGAAAGCTGACTAACACACAGCATCTATCCATAGTTCTTTTTTATTACTGAGCAGTATTTGTATGAAATCATCACAATTTGTTTAATCACTTACTGATGAACATTTGAATTGGGTCTAAATTTTGGCTATTACAAATAAAGTGGTTATAAATCAACTGTTTTAAGTCGTGTGTGTGTGTGTGTGTGTGTGTGTGTGTGTGTGGTACCAAGGATTGAATCTAGAGCCTTCACACTGAACTGAACCTCAATTCTTTTTTGCATTTTATCTTTTGAGACAGGGTCTTGCTGAGTCACTAAGTTCCCCAAGCTAGGCTCTGACACTCAGTCCTCCTGCCTGAGCTTCTGAGAGAGCTGGGATTACAGCTGTGTGCTCCCACTTCCAGCTTCGAGTCTTCTGTCGAAATGATAAAAATATTCTAAATCTTAATTGACCATTATATTCCTATAGACAGTTCTTAAGTCTCATATAACTATATATTAAAAAGCACAATTTTAACTGCCTGTGAATTTCACTTCAATACATTTGAATTTTTTTTTTTTGGTACCAAGGATCGAACTTGGGTCCTTCCACTTGCAAGGCAGGCAGCGGAACCGCTGGGCTAAATCCCCAGCCCTTGAATTTTATATAAGTAGATGAATGTGTGTTTATTAGAATGTGTGTATATTTCAAATGCAAATTTTTTTAAAGTATACCACTAAGATGAAAATAATTGTCACGAATGTAAGAAACTTAAGGGGGAGAAATGTACTTGGAACTGATTGCAATACATACATAATCTACAATCATACACAAACATACTGCTATATTCTACAAATAGAAACAAATGGTAATAGTTATTGAAACTTACAAGTATCTCTATTATCTGGCTATCATTTATCTGCCCATTCAGAATGATTGACTACAAAGTCTTTGGCAGAAAGCTGACGCTGAATACAGGGGTATCTTCCCCAAAGAATTAAAAGAATCATACCACAGTGATATATGTGCACCCATGTTCATAGCAGCACAATTTGTAATAGCTAAAACTTGAAAGCATCCCAGATGCCCATCAACTGGAGACTGGATCAAGAAAATGTGATTTTTTTTATAAGATGGAGTATTACTCAGACATAAAGAATGAGAAATTAGACATCTATAGCTAAATGGATGCACATTGAGGCGATACTCTTAAGTGAAATAAATAGGACACACAGGTAAATACCGAATAGTTTCTCTAGTGTGAGAAACTGAAAGTGTAAATAAGGACTAAAAGGTTCAATGGATAGTGTGAAACAGGACGAAAAGGGGCAAAGGGGAAGGGGAAGTGGGAAGGGTAGGGGAAAGGAAAGAAGGGAATAGAACTAATATCAGAAAATGGAAAAATGTAAACAAAGTCTTTGTAAATAGGGAAGGATGGGGGTTGAAGGGAGGGCAGGGGAAGGGGGGAAAAATAAGAACCAAGAGAGATTACGTAAAGGTGCAAATTTCCAATGATGAATGTTATTATATTGTATACCTAAAATGTACCAATGATTAAAATGAATAATTGATACTGCAAAATAGAAAGAAAAGGTATAAAGGGCTAGGGGATGTGGGAGGGGTAGAGGAAAGGAAAGAAGGAAAGGAAAAATTATGAGAAATGGAAAAAATGGAAACAAAGTCTTTGTAAATAGGGAAGGGTGGAGGGGTGAAGGAAGGGCAGGGAATGGGAAAAAAATGAAAAATAAGATACATCATGTAAACAAACAAGCTCCCAATGAGAAATGTAAATGTATTGTATACCTGAAATGTACCAATAAAAGAATTTAAGGGGAAAAAAAAGAAAAGAAAAATTTCAACATTCCTTTCTCTCTGTTCTCCAGTACCAATAAAATTTATTAAAAAGCCTGAGGCTTTGAAGAATTTCTTTGTGACTCAATCTTTTTTTATATAGTATTGAACTTTTTAGCAGCTCATGCTTTAAACTTGAATATCATTTTGTTCAAAATCAGTTGCAACATTTAATCAAAACACTGGAGCATCAAAAGAATAGCGTTTGAAGTTTAGGAAATTCTGATTACTAAAAATAAAGCTTTCAAATAGGAAGGAAGGCATTAAAATTAACTCTGTGGAAGCCAGGAAGAAACAAAATACATTAAATGTTGAGAAGCTGAAAGTTTAAAATAATTGGATATTGCTATGATATAATTATACTTTGAATATTTTTCTTATGAAGTGGAAAGAAATAGAGAAATCTAACAACTTTGCTGCAGTTAAAGTTGATAAAGTAGTCTTATAAATCCTAAAGACAAATTATCTGAAGGTTTTGTCTTGAAAAAAAATTTTTGTTGGAACCGCAGGTGTAGCTCAGTGGTACAACATGTTTGAAAGGTCCTGAGTTCAATCCCCAGCACCAAAACAAGACAAAACAAAACAAAAAACTTTGTTAAACAAAGATATTATGAAGGCCAGCATGGTAGCACATGACTATAATCCTGACACATGGACGGGCAAGGCAGGAAGATCATGAAATAGAAGCCAGTCTAGGGTACAGAGAGAGACCCTGTCTCAAAAACAAATAAACAAACAAAAATAAAAATAATGAATGAGGGCTAAAAACGTTATTTCTGAAAATGTTTGAGCTGAAATTAATTTTGCATATCAATACAGAAAACAATAGAATTGAGAATATCTTCCATTTAACTGAATTTGCTTTGTACATCCCACAATCAAGACAGGATCTTCTCTATTAAAAATATTATGGCCTTGGGCTAGAAATGTAGTTCCATGGTAGAGTGCATGCTTAGCATGTGTGAGGCCCTGAGTTCAATCCCCAGCACTATGCACACAAAATATTATACTGTAAGGACAATGTTGTACAATGTATATTGCCTGATTTCAAGGCTTATTATATAGCTACAGAAACAAAGAAACTGTGTAACTGATATATGTGTGTATACCTATACATTTATGTAAACATATACCTATATATGTATTTAAATATATATACAATATGTATAATATATCTAGTATATTTCATATATGTAGAACATGGATGTAAAACAGAATAGCAAAGCAGAAACAGAACCGATTGTTTGCCCAATTGATTTCTGTCAGAGATACCAAGATATTTCAACAGATTTTACTGAAAGAACTGGATTTTCAGAGGGGAAGAAAATGAACTTTAATCCTTAATTCACGTTACATAAAACTTGACTGGAGATGGGCCACAAAAGTAAATATTAAAAGTTGTAAAAATTTAGGAGACATAAGAGAAAATCTTTGTGATGTGAGGATACATGAAGATTCTTTGATGGGATATAAAAATCATGAACCAGAGAAGAAGAAAAGAAAAATAAATAGATAAAACTTTTGCTCTGAAAATAAAATTAAGAACACAACAGGCAAAAACAATCTGAAAGAAAATATTAGCAGTACATATATCTGACAAAACCTTTATATCCAAAACACGTACGACTCAATAGTACCACAGGGATTAGAGACAGGAACTTGGTTTGAAGGGAGCTCAAATTATTCATAAGTATTACAAACTTAATCTTAAAATCAACACAGTCAAATGGGGCTATTTATGTTGGAAATAACTATGTAACTAACTGGAAGTTCTTCTGATTAGCTACCAGAATTGCCCATTAGCTAATAGAATTACCTATTTAGCAATCATTAAATCAGAATGCTTATTTAAAAAGTAACCAAAATGTGAACACTGAAGAATATATCTGCATTACTAAAATTTAATAGTATCTGTAACAATTGTTTAGAACTTAAGCCAACAAAAGAATTTTTCAGGAAGGAGTAGGTTCTCATTGCCATCACTTAGAGTTAATGGCTTACAATGTTAATAAAAATTAAACTTTTAGTAGATTTGTGTACTGTCTCAAAATTCTGAATGGGCAATATGTCCACTTAGTGACTGCTGGCAAGGAAAAGCGCTCCCACTTTGCACACCACTGACCCTCACCCCTGGGTGGGCTCCTCCATGCTGACCCCAGGCTTGGCCCTGTGACTTGCTTTGCCCTCTGTGACAGCCTTGAGACTAGCATCTGAGGAAACCTGAGCTCATCCACTACATGTTATAGTCATGGGACCCAACCAACTCCAGCATAAACTCCTAGAAAAGTGAATTCTTAGACGATCTAGCCTCACTCAAACTACCACATCACTTCAGTTGCATAAAGCAGCTCCAGACTAGACTGGTAAAAGAATCTCTTGATGAGTGTAGCCCAAATGCCCCAGATCCATGGAATTCTGAGCAAATAAAAATAAATCTTGCTTTAAGGCACTTAATTTTTAATCTGATATTTATGCAGCAATAAAGAATTAATATATCAGGGTATGAATTTTGGCTTTCATTGCAAGTGACATGGGAAGAGATTAGAAGATTGTGAAAGAAAAGAAGAAAGAAGGTTGTGAGCCAAGAAGTGACATGCTCTGACCTTTCACAAGCATTATTCTTGTTGCTATGTTGGGAAAAATAAACAGCAAAGGGAAGACATAGGGGGTAATGAAATATTAGGTAGATAAGAAATGCTGGTAAAATTAGACCATTTAAAAAGCAGCAGGCAGATAATGAGAAGTTATCAGAATCTAGGTTCTGAATTTACCAGAAAGTTCTGTTGATACATTGAATGTGAGTATGAAAAAGACAGGGAATTAACTCAAAGATTTTTTTTTTTACCCAAGCAAGCACAAAATGAATAATATAAAGAATACACGAGAATACCAGAAAATTAGAACCCCAAAATAAAGGGCCCAATTAAAAAATAGGCAAATGAAATGCACAGATACTTCTTGGCATATGAAGTACAAATGGCGAATAAGGACATGCAAAAATGTTCAGTATCTTTGCAATTAGAGAAATGTCCTGTGATTCCACTTCACTCCAGAAAATCTGGCTACCACCAAGAACTTAAATAACAAGAAGTGCTGGCATAGTTGGAGTGAAAAAGAACCCTTCTGTGTTATTGGTAAGAATGTAAAATAGTACAACTGCAGAAATCAGTTTTCAAAAACTAAAAGATAGAGGGCCAGGAATTTAGCTCAGTGGTTTCACCACCTGCTTCACAAGCTCAAGGACCCAAGTTTGATCCCCTGCACAAAAAAAAACAACTAAAAGATAGAAATTTTGTTTGAAACAGGTCTACCTGTGTATGTACCTCCAGGTATGTACCCCAAATAGTTAGACATCATAATACATTGATATACACATACGCATGTTTATAGCAGCAGAACTCAAAGTAGTTAAATCTCACAGACAGTCTATATGTTCACCCATAGATGAATGGATAAACAAAATGTGGTATATATACACAATGTAGTACTAGTCAGCCCTAAAGCAGGACAAATTTAAGTCATTTGTAGAAAAATAGGTGCACCTTGAGACCATAATGCTAAACAAAATAGATGCTAGGTTCAATATTGCATGGTTTCTTTTATTTGAGAAACACAAAGTGTAAATACTTTAAAAATCAAAATAAATGATAGATAATAAAATAAATGATAGATAATAAAAACTGGGTAGACATGAGAAAGAGATCTGGAGACAGAGTGATGAAAAGGAAAGGGAAGGGGAATTAGAAAGGACTAAGATGTGATATGCATATGTACCAATATCCCACACTGAATGTATTCACTATGTATCACAAACATACTAATAAAAAGTAAATAAATAAAAAAAGAAAAGAAAGAAAATAGATCACTGGATGAGGTGGTGGTGTCGGATGGTACTGTGTCTAGTGATTCCAGACTCCTTCTGCTCTGCCCAAAGAGCTGGTGGGGTCAACCGGTGAGCAGGTAAACACAACTTTTATTCAGAGTAAAGGAAGAAAAGGGGGAAGTAAAGAAAAGAGAAGAAAGGAAGAAATAGAAAGAGTGAAGAAAAGAGAAGAAAGTCAGAAAGGGAAAGCGTGCAGAAAGAGCAAGAAGAGAAACATCCCACAAGCAGGACAGGCCACTGAAGGAACAGGAGGACATCAGGGCAGCAAGACTGCAGCCACAGGGAAGGCAATGCTGCCATGCCTTAATTTCCTGCCTCAGTGGGAAAGTGTAAAAATAACAAGTTGAGAGAAAGGACAGTAACATCAGGAATTTTGTTTGTGAATATTAACTTTGAAACACCCATAGGCATCTAGTCTACAAGAAAACAATTCAGACTGATGCAAAGTCTGAAGACTGGAGAACCCAAGACTCTGATGTGTGAGAGCAGGAGAAGATCAATGTTTGGTGTAATAAATGTGCATGAATTGGCCTCATCTCTGCCTTTATATTCTATCCTGGCCCTTGACGGATTGGAAGGTGCCTGCCCATGTTGGTGAGGGCGATTCCCCTTTACTCAGTCTATTGACTCAGGTACTAAATCTCTTCCAGAAATACCTTGCAGACATATCCAGAAATAATATTTACCTGCTATTTGGATTTCCCTTAACCCTGTCAAACTGACATAAAATTAACCATCACAGCACTGGTTGAAGAATTTGCTTTACATGAGGAAAAAGTTCCTACTCCTGAAACAAGTACTGTAGTGAACAAAGAAGGAAGCCAACTGTAGGCAAGTTTGTGGGTACACTCGCAAAAAATGGAGGGAGTGTCAATCTAATGGCTTCTATTTCCACTTTGATGTAGGAGGAAGGCATCTGTCGAGCTGAGGGGGTGAAGTGTTTGGAGGCTGGGGAGAGTGGAGAAATCGAAAGACTGGCAGACAGAGAGAGAGAGAGAGAGAGAGAGAGAGAGAGAGAGAGAGAGAGAGAGAACGCTGACTAGGAAAATTAGAGGGTTTACAGCCCATGTTGACTTTCCAGGTGTAGTTAGAGACCATGAATGTTAAGGCACCAATCTATATAATTGATGGCATTTCTCTAGCAGATATTTAGCAGTTCAGATGTTGGTACAGTATCGAGAAGGCAGATAGATAATAGACCTGTTAGACCAGAATAGGCAAATCTTTCCTACACTGAGCCAGATAGTTTAGAATTTGCAGCCCATAGTCTCTATCACAGTGATTGAACTGTCTTTGAAGTGTAATATCAGCCACTGATAATATGTAAATAAATGAATATTGCTGTATTACAGTACAAGTTTATTTAGGGGCATTAAAATTTGAAATTAATACAATATTCATATTTCACAAAGTATTATACCTTGTTTTGATTTTTTCCAACATTTTAACAATATAAAAGCAATTTTTAGCTTGTGGGCTGCACAAAAATAGGCACCAGGTAGATTTGGTCTGTGGATCTCTGCACTGGCTTACGTGGCTCATGAGGAAAATGTGTACCTTTGGGGTGGAACCATTCCAGGACTCTAAGAAAAGCTTGAGTTCATTTCCCTCTGTGCCCTTTGCAGAGTATTCTTGTGCTGTACAAAACCAGTACCTATGTTTGTCATAGGTGTCACAGAGTTGGGGAGGGACTGTCAGAGAATGTGACAACAGGAAACAACGCATGGAAAGTGAAGATAGTGGCACAGATGGGACAGCAATGTGTTTCTGCAGTATAATCTGGGTGTGAGTGGAAAGGAAACTGGAAAGGAGTTGATAATCATCCTGGCAAGGAGGGTGGTCAAGGGCCATTAAATATGGCTGTGTTCAAGGAATTGTTGCAATAGGAGTGACTGAGGGAAGAGAAGAGTTGAAAGAGGAAAGTCCTAAAGTGCTGTGTTCAGATTTAAGGTCTCAGAGTGAAAGAATTCTGGGTAATAACAAGAAATGATGTGCAGCTTATTCACTGTCAAAGTCTTTGATGAGAAAAGGGAATGACTTGGTTGCCGATAAGTGACAGTAGCCAAAAGATCAGATGTTGATGTACTGTAGCTGATGACACGAACCCTAAAAGAACAAGGAGGGTGAACATGCAATGATCTGGAAATGGTTCAGGGACAAAGGGAAGATCTATCAGTTGCTCTTAACAGTTAGCTGGCATTTGTTGTCTTTGGGAATTTCCCTTTCAAAAATTAGCTCTCAACTTTTCATTCTACACCCCCAAGGACTTAGGTCCTTTCAAACCCTTTCCTTTCTTCCCAAAGAACTGGTCTGGTGAGGAAAAAATAGTGAAAAAATTCAGGAGAAAAAGGTAAGTCTATGCATAAGGTATCAAGTGTTGCCGTATTATATTCATGTATTTCAACTGCCTACTGGAATCTCCAGTTTAAATATCCGAGGTTCTCTCCCCCACACACAGGTTTGAGAACTGAACCCTGGGCCTTTGCACTAAGCTACATCCTGAATCCCTTTTTTATTTTTTGATTTTGAGAAAGAGTGTCTCGAGTTGCTAAATTGCCCAGGGTGGGCTTAAACTTGCAACCTGCATGATCGGCTTCCCAGAGTGCTGAGATTGTAGGCCTGCATCGTCCAGCCTGGCTGAGCGTATCAGAGTTTCTCAAGCTCAGTATTTCCAAAATAGAACTTCATTTCCTCCCTTGACACTCTCTGCCATGTCCCCCTCTGTAAACTTCTGCTTTGTATGTGCTCTTTCTCAGTAAAGAACACCACCAGCTCACACCTTCTACTGTGTTCCTTTCATAGTTTTCCTAATCCACTTGTTATGGTTTGTATCTAGACATCCCCCAAAGGCCCAAATACAGGTAGGCCTTTGGGGAGGTGATTTGGATCATGGGAATGTGATACTCACTAGTGGATTAGGCAATCGATGGATTTATAGCTAAATGTGATTTGGGATGTAAAGCCGGGTTGGAGAAGGTGGGTCACTGGGTCCACGGCCTGGAAGAATTGATCTCCTTCCCTCTTCCCTTGATCCCTCTTTCTGCTTCCATCTGCCATGCTATGTGCAACTCTTCTCTGCCTCGCTGCCCTGCCTTGGAGCCAGTCAACCACTGACTACAGACTGTGAGCCAAAATCAACCTCTCCTTTAACTTGTAGGTGTCAGGTATTGGGTCTCAGCAAAGAGAAAGTCACTAAGACGCCATCTAAATGTCTTTATCCCCATTGCTCCTTCTAGGCTTCAGGTTCTCATCATTCATTTGGATTATTATGGCATCCTGTGAACGAACTCCCTAATAACCATATCTTCAGCTCAAAATTTCTTAAGTTATTCATCACTAGTTTCTTTGGCAGTAATTGTATTTCCTAAAACATTGCCTTAGACTGTCATTTATCTTAATTACAGAGTGTTCTTGGGCCTCTTTGTGCTTCACTCGCTTCATGCTTGCTCCACCTGCTCACTACCTCCAGTCTGGTCCCCCTCAGTCTGCTTTCCACTCTGTAAGGACAGACAGTTAACATAAACACATATGTACTTATGCCACATTCTGGCTTGAAATTCATCAGTGTATCACCCTGAGATTCACTCAGCCAGATTTAACCAGATCAGCCTTTTCTGGTTCCTTTTACTTTTTAGATTTCCTCTTCTATTCCTCATTGCTGCAGCGAGCATTACATACTAGCACAGAATAAACACATCATGTTATTAGAGCTTTCCCTGAATTATTTTAATCCCAGAGGTAATATAGATACTATTACGTTCTTTTATTTTTTAGCTTTTGTGTGTGTGTGCTTCTTGAGACAGAACCCAGAGCCTTGGACATGCTAAGAAAGTATTCTACCTCTGAGGTACATTTCTATATTGTATTACTTTATAGCCAAAACATTGAGCTATACTGTTCAACAACTTCCTTTAGGTGTCATTTAGGCTTTTCCACTTTTCTACTTCCTGGAAGACTCTACAGACTCCTTCAGTGGTTCCTGAAGTAGGCTGAATAGCATAGCCCATCCCCTGTCTATACCCCAGTCCCAGGATCCTGTTACCTTACACACTACAGGGGCCTTTGGAAATGTGATTAGGTTAAGAATTTGAGATGAGGAATTTCTCCTGTATTATTTGGGTAGGCCCAGTGTAATTGTAAAGACCCTTACAAGAGCAAGGTGGGAGGAAAAGAGAAACTGTGATGGTGGAAGTAGAGAGGTCAAAGAAGCTACTGCTGAAAGGGATCGTGAAGAACGTAGGTTGCCTCTATAAATTGGAAATAGCAAGGAATACATTGTTTCATAAAGCATCCACAGGGCCTGAAATTTAGCTCAGTGGTTCTGCCGCCTGCCTCGCAAGTGCAAGGTCCCAAGTTCGATCCCCGGTACAGAAAAAAAAAAACACCACGAGATATAAAGCATCCACAAAAGATGCAACCCTGTGACACCTGGATTTTGGGCTTTCAATATCCATAATTACAAGATAATAAATTTATGTTGTATTAAACCACTCATGTTTTGGTAATTTGTTATGGGAGCACACCAGTGAGAAAGTAATACCCCTTCTCTTGAATGACATTCCTGATCCTCCAAACCAGGTTAGATGCTCTTTCCACTCAAATGTTCCCCTAACTTCCTGTTCCTGCCCCTCACAGCACTTGACTTGCTGCATTGCATTTCTTGGTTAATAGCTTTCTCCACCTCCTGTAAGTTCCTAGGATAGGGGTCATGTTGTTCTTTTGTATCCCTAGAGCTTAATGTAAATGGCTGGAACTCAATAGATATTTGCTGAGTGGATGAATGAGTGTGATTTCTCAGTCAAAGAGAGCCAAGATTGTGTGTTTGTTATATTTTAACTAGGGGCTATTAAATTTAAGTTACAACCAAATTTGTCTTCATGCCAAGAAAAAATTGTAAAAGGGAAGAGGTGGGCTTTAAAAGAAAAATCCCAAGAACATGGGATGGGAGGATGGGAGCAGCAATTTCCTTGACAATAATGAGAAACTTGCTCTCTCCCATGAAACAAATGAAACCACAAAGCCAGACAGGGTAAACCAGACAGGTAAAGAAATGTTTACCAGGGGCTTCTAGGTTTTTTACATAGCTGGATATATGCTTAGAAATGACTTACGTGCCAGTTACTAGAAAAAACATTTAATTCATGACAATGATGAACTGAGGACTGTGCTATGCTTGCTACTGAATATGACTCAAACATGAGTCAGAGCCATATGACTATTTATTCCTATTTTTCTTTTGTCATAAATCATTGGAAGGCCCTATGTTTCACTTTCACTTGGCTGCTGTAGTAAAATGGCATAAACTGGGTGAGTTATAAGCAATAAACACCTGTTTCTCACTGTTCTGGTGACTGAAAAGTCCAAGATCACGGTATTAGACATTTGATATAGGGGAGAGCCCACTTCCGGTTCATACAGTAGCATCTTTTTGCTGTGTTCTCAACTGGTAGGAGGGCAAGGCAGCTCTGGGGGGTCTTCTTTTATGAAGGGCCAGTCTCACCCCAAAGCCTTAATACTTTCAAATTGGGGATTAGGTTTCCACACATGAATTTAGGGGGACACAAACGTTTATGCTGGTTTCACAATATAATTTCATTGTTCTTATTAAAGGCCACTAAGTTAGATAGAAATTAATATACATGCAGAAAAGAACTGGGCCCCCAAGGAAGTCAGTACAAAATATGGAGCTCTCAGAATTGTGGCTGGAGGCAAATCTAAGGAGAGCTAGGCCTCAGGATGGAGATGCAATAGCCAGGCCTGCAAGATAAACAGCAATTTGGGATTACAGTGTAATTAGCACCAGCTGGTTCAGTAGACATCACACATAGGTGGGTGACCAGCAGGACTCTTTTCCCTTTCGGATCAATGTTAATTAAGCGGCTACACTGGTATTCCTACAGGTTGATTGTAGTCTGTGCACATGGGACCCACATTGTGATTTTGCTGTATACATTTCTCCCAACAATGAGCCTGGGTGGCCACCCTCTCAGGACCCCTCCTGGAAATCCATGAGCTGGTCTTCTTCCCCTTATTTCCAGTAAAATCCTCCAACCTTACTCCTTTGGTTCACGTCTTCATTCCTTGATGTTGTGAGACCATCAACTCAACACCTTTGACATCTAACAGGTTGGGAGTTATATTTTTCCTACATCATGATCATTTTCAAAGAGAGAGGGCTTTACAAAAGAAATCTGACTTTCTCTTTCATTCTCTACCCTACTAACTGTGCAGAAGTCTGGTACAGTGTGGATGGGTTCTCTGCTCCAGGTATCACAAGGCTGAAACCAACCTGTCAGCTGGACTGAGATTTAGAGTTTGGCAGGGGGAAAACTCCATTTCCAAGTTTAGTGGAATAGTTCATAGAATTCAGTTCTTCGCAGTTACCGAGATCTCAGTTTGTTGGCTATCAGCCAGGAGTGGCTCTCAGCAACTAGAGGCTGCTTTGAGGTCCTTTTCCTGTGGCCACCATTGTCACTTCACACACTAGATACTTGCCTTCATCCAGGCTAGCTGGAACACAGTACTGAAACTTCCTCTTTTTGGATCAGCCAGAGAAAACTCTACTTTTCTAAAGACTAGGTCATGCCCACCCAGATAATCTCCCTACCTTAAATTCAACTCTGCCATTCAACATGACATAATCATGAGAATTAAATTCATCATGTTCACAATCCTGGGCAACCACAGTTCCAGAATGTGGTTTGGAAATCTTGGGATCCATTTGAGGATTCTGCTTACCACAATACTACTAAAATAGTACTCTTTAAAAATTTAAAAAAAGAGAGAAAGTATAAAACCACACAATCTTTGTATATATGTATGTATGCATGTTTGTGTGCACATGCATATTACATGTCATTTCTATATGTGTATTTAGGTTTGTAAACTGTTTACATGGTACCAAGTTAATTTACAAATAAATGAGCACTCAGAAATTAAGAAAAAAAACAGAAATTACTTTTTTTTGGGCAATGGGGATTAAACTCAGGGCCTTGCACTTGTGAGGCAGGCAGCAGCACCACTGAGCCAAATCCCTGGCCCCCCAAACTTGAAATCTTGCTTCAGCCTCACAGAGAGGTATTATATGCCTGCACCCCTTCCCCTGGCTTTATTTTTTACTTTTTATTTTAAGGCAAGTGCTCATTAAGCTGCACGGGCTGGGTATGAATATGAAATTTTCTCTTTTTCATTCAAAGGGCACTTTTCTCTTTGAGCACTTTTTTCATACTTTTCTTTCTCATTTTTCTTCTTCCTTTTGCCCTAAATTAATGGCAATCTTTCACAGTTACCAAATGTTCCATCCAATTCCTTAAATAGGGCAATGAGAACCTGGAAAGCACTGCTGGTCCCTATTCCACCAGAAAATACATGTTTCAAAGGCAGACAGGAGAGCCAGGAGGTAAGGCCTTTGGACACATTTATGTCTGTCTCTCTGTCCCTGTCTCTGTCTCTGAAATACATGGGCTCACGCTGAGAATGGCCAGTTTAAGGTCTGGGTTACCTTTAGTTCTCTTTCTCTGTTTCTCCCCTTAGGAAGGCCCGAAACCTCTCTCAAGTCTTTTCGTATCCCTTCTCTCCCAATACAGGCAGGAAGAAGCAGGTAGTGAGGGCGGAAACAACATTGGTGGAGGCTGGGGACCCCCTGGTCCTGCCAGCAGCCATGAGAGGACAGACTACAGAGTGTGCTGCAGAAAGCCTGAGTAGCAGCCTGCTCACCTTTGGTCTCAATTCCACAGAGCCGAGCCAAGTGAGCGTGGTTCCTTCAAGTCCTGCCACTGTGCACCTGTGGCAGCAGCTGGAGAGCCAACTGAGGGAGCAAGAATGCTCACTGAGACCCTGGGAGAAGGTTCCCAAGGAAGGGAAATTAGGCAATGGTTCACAGGTGAAGCAGTCAGTAAGGACAACAACGCCTCAATGTGTCACTGTGGGGATCCATCTTGACCTGACCACACCTATCTTGACACGTAACTAATATGATCCTTCCTGAGTAACCCTTGACTCTTTTCCCTGCACAGTTTTCCAGCTTAGTACAGAGATACACAGCTATTAGCATGGCGTGTGGGACTTTACTCTCAGATCAATATCAGTGCCAGAATGTGCATGAAATCTCTGTTGTTTGTCTGCAATATATGTACATTTGGAGGTTACTTAGCCGTGTACTATGGTTTTCTATCTTGACTTGCCTTGCACATCTTTCAGTCTGGAATATCTGTATCTAAGCACACTATCTTCACGCTGTGCTGTATTGCTGCTGAACTAAATGCACTTTTCCCCATTTGTGGGGCACGGGCTTTGAAAACTTCAGTTCAGTACCATTACTTTTAAACTCACCTTTCCTTTCTTGGTAGTTGGTAATATGGTTATGGAAAAGAGGCACATTGCAGAGAAGCCATTGGAAATTCCATGGAAATTATGTAAGATGTGCATGTACTATTTGATATATTTTCTTTCTCTTTACTTCCTTTAAGACTAGCAGAACTGTAATTGTGTGCCCCTTATGTAGTGCTCTTACTTTTGGTAGCGTTGGTATAAGCCATTTTATATTGAGGAGATGGACAGAGCAAGTGCATTCTAGATATCATACCAAAAAACACTTCCATACTGTGAATAGTATATATAATTACATATTGCTGCTTTTTCTCCCATTTAGTTGGGCATTGTCTTCTAAAACCTTTTTTAAAAAATTAAGGCTATAATATTGAAAGAAATTTGGAGTGTTTTGCTTTTTCTGGAACTCAAATTCAGGATTAGAATTGAGGTTAAACCTATATTCACAACTGTCAATTTTATAAGGAGCAACTAAGAAATGGAAGGCAGGTGAAGATATAAAACCCTAGAATGCTTAAATGTGTTGTAAAACTATTGTAGATGTCACTGGATTTTACCAAGTAATATCCTTTCTTCTTTTCCATCTACTGTGGCTTTTCAGTTAAAATTTTGTTTATAAAAGGAATTTGTTTATTACAGCTCTAAAAAAAAAAAATCTCTGCTGTTTGCTTGAGGTAAAACCAGGTGCACTCAGGCTTGGATGAAGTCGCTTCTGTCCTGACTACTGTGCAAGCGTCTCCCTCTGACCCATGTTGTGGAATGCACTGGTCTTGCCACTGCGCTTGACCAGGCTTCTGTCCCTAGGTCCCCAATAAAGATTAGACTCTGTAATCCTGGATCTTTTTCTTTGGTCTCATGGCAGTTGATGCCTAAGGCAGTTGCTGATTTTACATCCAGTTTTTCCAGAACAATGAGTAAATATTTATTAAACCCAAGTCTATGGAACATAATAGAGGACAGTGGGGCAGATTTGAGATAATTCTTGTCCAGCCTTCCCTCTCCCAAGTGAGGAGGAAAGTGCGGCTCAGAGAGGCTGATTTTCTCCACACCTAGCCGGTCTTTCTCCACACACCACCAGGTTCCTTGATCTGTTCCTTTACTCTAGTGAGCAGACCATGTGTGAAGTACTCCACCAGCTCTACTGTCATCAATCCCCATCGCCACCCCCACCATCACCACAATTACCCCCAACACCATGACCAGTACCACCATCATCATCACTACCCCCAACACGGTCATCTTCATCATGATCATGATCATCACCATCATCATCATCATCACCATCATCATCATCATCACCATCATCACCATCATCACCATCATCATCATCATCATCATCATCATCATCATCATCATCATCATCATCATCAGGAAGTGACTGCCTGACAGAGACAAGGGTTTGTTGACCCTGGAAAGAAAGAGGACAGACTGCACTCTTGCTGAGACATCAGCCTGTGTGAAGGATGGGAAACAGAGCTTGCTTTACCCTCCCATACCCAACCAGTTCCAAGTCTGGCTGCTCTGAATTTCTGCTCTTCTGTTTTCCCCAACTTCCCACTGCTTCTTCCTCCAGCTGCTTCTATCCAGGTCTCCAGTGAATTCTTAGGACAAAATAAACTCTTCTTTCCTATTTCCCACATGCTTTAGTCACTTCTCCTTTTCTCCCGAGGTTTCTCTGTGATCCATTTATCTTCAGTAAAACCCCACTTGGCGATGCTCAGCCAAAGAAATCCAAAATTCCTTAACACCTGCCCAATTGCAGACTTGATCGCCTCCTTTTTTCCCCTCTACACTTCCTGCCTTTGTCCATGTGTTTGAAAAGCACAAGGGAAAAAAAAGAAGAAAAAAAAAAAGAAAAGCACAAGGGCCCTGAGATCTGCACTGCTTGGGCTGGGTATCACTTAGTCAGGTCAGACTGCAAACTCTCATGGATCCGGATGAGCTCCTCCAACTTCCTCTCCAGAACCTGAGCCTGCTGCCGCAGCTCTTCAGCTGACTCTGTCTTTGCCCCCTTGTGCAAATGCACTGAATCTTCCACAAGGTTGTACACATCCACCAGAAAGAAGATGCCTGCAGTGACTGCACCCATGATCCGGGCTCCTTTGGACATTGCCAGAACAGTCCCTCCAAGGGCTCTCTGCACCTGCTTACCACTTCGGGCTGAGATTTTCCCAGTTGTCATGAGAAGGTTGGCATTGGCTAGTAACCGAGGGTTGCATTTGCCCGACTTAATGGCACAGATGTTCTTCCCAATGGCTTGGCAGGCTTCCACACACTTCTTGACTGCAGAAGCAACTTTGGGTGTGGCCTCACCCACAGCCTGGAAAACCTCCTTCTCTGTGTCCATGCTGGTTGACAGCAGGTCCTTGGCTTTAGTTTTTGCTGACAACTTGTTTAAGTGGTCCACAATGCTAGAAGAAACATCAGTCACAGAAGCTGCTGCTCCCAGCCCGATCCCAGTGGCCAATAGCACCAGACTGCCACCTGCTGTCACAGGTGCCAGAGCCAGGCTAAGGATGGTCAGGATCCCAGAGACAGCACCGGTGGAGCTGGCCACCACATTGGTGATGGTGCAGTCCTTGTGCACCTTGTCAACCTTATCTGCAAGCCCGTAGAGCTTGGCTATGCCCTCCTCCAGCTCCTTTTTCACATGAGGAAATGCATTCAAAAACCTCTCTTTGTGTGCTTCCAGCTCAGTCAGAGTCTCACGTACAGCATCTGCCTCCTCCCTGTAACAGTAAAGGTCAAGTGATTAAGAAAGGTGATAGAGTTCTCTGCTAGATAAAATGATCCCAACAACCCTGCATCCTAAAATAGCCCCTGCCTACAGGGAACAGGTCACTGCAGAGAGAACAAACACCTGCTTTTTCTCACCTCGCCCCCAGTTGTACCCAATCATCTGCCTCCACCACCCTCCCCCAGTCCTTGTCAACCTCACCCACCCAGCCCCTGGTTGCTGGTCTCTCCATTGTTCGAGACAGCACAGCAGCTCGATCCATTAATAAATGTCTCACCCTGGGTGTTTGAGTTTTGGCTCATTTTATTTCTCTCAAAAAGCACTTTGTCTGTTTGGAAAATAGGCCGTATAAGATCTACCCTGCATAAATGATGGAGATTCATTACAGTCAAATGAAAAAGAATTACAGCGATGCACAGAATATTTCTTTCAGATATAAACATGTTTTCAGATATAAACATTGTTATTTAATAGCAGGTCAGTGACTGCAAATCATTTTCAGGTGCTCTTTAGTGGTGGGTATTTGATAAAGCATCATCTCACTCAAGGTCGATGCCATGATGAGCAAAGTATATGTAGAAGGGGAAGCCTGTAGATGAACACAGAGAAGTGGAACAATGGGGGATAGGGAATGGCTTTGTTCAGGGTGTATTAATGCATAGTGAAGAATTAACTTGAATCAAGGAGAAGCCTTCTCTTTGACCTCAGCTACTAGGTTGTGATCTATAGACCCCTGGAATGTCCTATTAGGAAAGTCCACCTTTGCATGAGGACATTGGCCACAAGACTAAACTGGCTGAGCATTCCTAATCCAAAAACATAAATCTGAAAAGCACCAAAATCTGAAACTGTTGAGCACTGACATGATGCCACAAGAAAGTTCCATGCCTGACCCATGTGACAGGTCACAGTCAAAGCACAAGCAAGCTAAAAATATTGTATGAAATTACATTCATGCTATGCATACAAGTTGTAAAGAAACATAAATGAATTTCATGTTTTGTCTTGAGTCACATTCCCGGGTGTTATGACTTGTGTTCAGATGTCCCCCGAAAGCATCATGCTTTTTGGGAGGTGGCTGAATCTAGAATGTGTGATTGATTCAAGGTGGGGCTGAACCTAAAGGTCTTAAGATTAAGGGTGTGAGTGCCACCAATCTGTGTGGTCTGAGTAAGATAATAAGGGCAGAAAACGCTTGGAAGGTTCCTTCGTACTTTTGCTGTCTTAGGTGATGTTGTTTCTCCTCTGTGATGCCCATTGGCCATCCCTGCCTTGGAGCCAGCTGATTATGGACTGAAACCTCTACAAACTGAGATAAACCCTTTCCCCGCTTTAACTACTGTCTCTGCGACAGGAGAAAAGTAGCTAACATGCCAAGATATCTTTTTATATATCTGCAAATATTTCAAAATCAGAAAACATCTATCATAGAAAACATTCCTTATTCCAGGAGTTTTCCATAATGCATGGTCATCCTAACAATGTGATGCATGTTGGGGCTTTGGGATCATTTCTGACTTCCACAGAAACTGGAGACTAAAAATACTGGCCTCCAGGAGCAGATGGAAACTCCAGGTTAGCCCTGAAGCCTGGACAACAAGGCATGACCAAACTTGAGTTAGGACCCTCTGAATTTCTTTGCAAGTAGACTTTGACCTTGGCTTTCCAGTCCATCTGGTGCTTGCTTGGCTATTCATCAAAATAATGTGTCCTTTCACAGGGTGAGCCTGGCACATCGGCATCCTGTGTGAATTGTCACATGTGAAATACAGGAGCACACTGTGTCCTGAGGAAAATGGGAGCTTCATGCTTGAAACCCTGCCAAATTATGTCCTATGTAAGCCTTTCTGTGACTGATTTTACCCTGTGCCTTTCCCTGTGATACACTGTGTGTAATAAACATCTAGTGAATTCTCTGAGTCCCTCTAGTGAATTGTCACACCTGCATGGGGTTTTGGGAGTCTTCAGATTTGCGGTTGGTGTCAAAACTAAAGTTAGTCTTGGAGGTTGTGCCCTCAGATTTTGCAGTTTGATTAACTCTGAGTAATGAGATATAAAAAGTAAACTCTGAGGCAAAGGAGATCACAAAGATTAGTTGGCCTCCCACCAACTCTATTCCAATGTCTGATGCCATTTGCACTTTGACCTGAAGTCATTGGATCCAGCTGCTCCAAGAACTGACTGAGAAGAGGAGACCTGGCTATTTACCCTGCCTCCATCCTCTCTACCTTCCTTACAGTTTACTTACACAGCCGACATCTTTCCTCACCTGGCACCCCAAGATCAGGACTTTACTGTCAGATGTCATGAGCCTAAATGGCACCTTAGCCAGTGACACCTTCCAGGAGCTCATGCAAAGGCCGTGCACAAAGAATCCAGCGACCTTCAGATCCATCTCTGAACCTAGACCCTGAGAAACCTGAACCTGCACAGGAACAGAGAAGGTCCCCTCTGAGCTGCAGACTTTGAGTCCCCAGACTTAAATTACACAAAAGAGGGGCCGGGGATTTAGCTCAGTGGTTCTGCCACCTGCCCTGCAATCGCAAGGACCCAAGTTCGATCCCCGGTACCAAAAAAATAAATAAATAAGTAAATTACACAAAAGAGGCCATCAACCATTCTGTCTAAGAAAGCTGTCGCTAAGCCACTGCCTTCCCCAGGGTCAGGGCCACTCCATGTGAACAGAAGAGGGTCCCACATGATGGCTGAGAACTCCTGGGTGACCAACAGGTGTGAAGGAAACAGCCACCCCCCACCGCAGCCCACTGTGTCTATCTCGGATGGACCACAACGAGGAAAGGAAAGAGTGTCTCACCGACTCAGTGTCCTCTGCGGGGCCCATGGTGTCCCCATGCTTTGACCCCCAGAAACCCAACTGGTGAGGTCTACACTTTTGTGACTTTTCTCAAGCAAGACCTTCTTGGCACCTGTCTCCAAGGAGGACCCTCGGCCCTGCTCTCGTCCCTCCTGGCCTTTGCTTGAGCCCCTGTTGTGTGTAAGTGATAACCTAAGCAGGTTCCACACGTTACCTTACTTTCCTTACCATGAAACTCAATGAATGAAGGCAGTAAGGCCGAGAGTGGTGTAGAGATAGCAAAGGTCACATAACCAGCAGTTGCCAGAAGTGATCCTGCCCCCTTGCTGCCATGTCCCTTCACCCTGAGGCCATTCACTGCCAGGGAATGACATGGAGATAATTTCCCGCAGGGACGGTGCCGAAGGGGCACCCTGAGCCCCAACCACAGGAAACAGCCTGGAGGAGCTGTGTCCACCCCGGGAATCCCAGTCCAGTGGGGCTCTGGGTGGCACTGCTGGGGGCCCGTGCAGGTGACCTGGTCAAATCAGTCGTCTCCACCAATATCTCCCAGGAGCCATCTTCAGTCAGCAGTTGCTGCAGGTCCTCACTGCTCAGTGTGTCCATGATATACTCAATGACGTCTTCTACGAAACTGTCACTATCTGGTTGAGGAAAGAAAGAATAGAGTCAGATGACGGTGCAGTGGAGTATACATGGCTTTGGGGACAGGTGGCTATTCATCCTGGGAGCTACTGTCCTATCAGATACTTGAGATGGAGTCACATAACCAGTGTTACGGAATATATTGTGTTGCCCAAATTCATACGTGAAACTCTAAACCCCAGTGGCCTGAATTTGAAGATAAGGCCTTTAAGGAGGTGGAATAACTGAGATTAAATGAGTTCATAAATGTAGGGCCCTAATCTGTAGGTCTGGTGTCCTTAAAAGAATCTCTCTCTCTCTCTCTCCCTCTCTCTCTCTCTCTCTCCCTCTCTCTCTCTCTCTCTCTCCCCATGCACAGAGAAAGGCCATGTGTATACACAGTGAGAAGACTCCTTCTACAAACCAGGAAATTCCCTCTGACCAGAAACCAACCCTGGCCCACCCTCACCACAGATTTTGGCTGCCAGAACTGTAAGAAAATAGACATCTTGGGCTGGGGATTTAGCTCAGTGGCTCTCCCACCTGCCTCACAAGTACAAGGACCCAAGTTCGATCCCCGGTACCAAAAGAAAGAAAGAAAATAGACATCTTCTCTTGAAGCTACCAACTGGTGGTGTCCTGCGAAGGAGCCTGAGGAGACTAACACACCACGGAAGTGCCTTCAGCACAAATCTCAGAAAGTGACCCTCAGCCTGGGGAGCAGGAAACTTCCAAGCATGGGTTCACCTAGCATGTGCCCATTGTGTGCCAAACAGTATGTACCCAGGTCTTCAAAATGTGAGTTTCCACCATCAGTGGGTTCAGAAATTCATTGATTGGGTTAAGAGCAGCACTTTGAAAAGGAAATAGAATTCTCAATATTAGAACATGTTGAACATCGTAAGGATATGTGTTGCTTTTGCAAATTATTTATATGACATTACATCTACAGGGGTATATCGGTTTATGAAGTCAATTCTTTCCATGATTCTGATCACAAAACCAAGTTGGAGGAGAACTGAATCAAATACAAGGGTTAGGTTCAATGTTGACCTCACAGGGAAATTTAATTCAGTTCAACCAGTTTAGTTTGCAACCAGAATCTTGCAGAGAATTGAGTTTGTGAACTGAGATGCAACTGTATATGATGTATATAGTAGATAAATAAATAGATAGATATAGATAACAAAAGAGAGAGAGCCCCTTAATACGAGGGTCCTAGATATGTTTAGGAATTGAGAACTTTTAATCATCTTTAACTATTTTTAAATAATTTTCAAATATTTATTTTAATGAACACATAACAATTATATGTATTTGTCAAGCACAGTGTGATATTTCAAGAAAAATTTTATTTTATGGCCTCAAATATCCGTCATTTCTTCGTGTTGAGAACAGTCAAAATACTTTCCAATAAGTACTTTCATATAGACAATTAAAGAGAATTTTCAATCTTTTAGAAAGAGAACACAGAGCACATATGGAATATTACTTGCCAATAATGACAGTCAAATGTATTAATGTTTTGACGTGGAAATATGAGTGTTCACATTCCATGAGATAAATAGTGTAAAAGCTAGAAATAGGCTCAACCCAGTAGAGGGCAATATTACTGGCTGAGTCACCCAGAAAATGTGTAGTGTGCAGGATTGGACCTAATGGTATTGCAGACAAGGGACTGGGTACCAGTATATATTTATGTATGCCTACTGAGATGTAATATGAAATGTGTTTGCACTGTGTACTCACAAGAGAGACATTATTCTTTCATGAACAAGTGGAGACCCAGCCAGGAAAAGAGGCTGCCCAAAGCCAGAAAGAAGAAAGCTCATAATTTAAATGCAAGTTTACCTGGCCAATTTTTTTTTTCTGGTACCGGGGATCAAACTCGGGTCCTTGCTCTTGCAGGACAGACGGTGAAACCACTGCGCTAAATCCCCAGCCCAACCTGGCCAATTTTTTGTATCACTTGGAAAGCTCATGTTTTTAAAATTTCTGTGACCTCTGCAATCTATTTTACAATTTACCTATGAGATTTTTTAAAATGTGTAAATGTTTGTAACTATGCACTCCTGGGTAATATTGTCATGAAAAAAAGGTTCCTTTTTGTTCCACATGTGGGAGACTGCAATATATCGATACTGCTCAACATCAATAATGCTCAAAGCCGGCTGTAAGCAGTTCAGGCTGGGAAGAGTTAACTCCACAATTGGCTTTTTCTATAGGTGAATCCCTCAAAAGCCTATGTGTCAAAGTCAGAGAAACTTGGTCACAAATTCCATTCCCACAACAAAAACCTTCTTTGTAGAAGGACAATGTTCTAATTACAACCATATATTTTGTCTATTCTGTTCCTAATTCGAGAATGCTTTGTCTTGTCATTTACAAGCCTTGCTCACATTGAGTTCTATACAATGTACACAATCACTTGTTCTCACCGGAAGTTCTGCCCTTACACGTAACTTGCCTTTAACCCAGATGATTACCAATAAAAATCAATGACTTGGACTCCCCAGTGCCTTTGTCCGTTGTACCTGTATTGCTTATTGTGGCTCCCCCCTTTCTGTCTGTCTTAGTTCTGTCTTTGAGATTGATTTCTCAGGCCTGTGTCATATACTGGCCAGGAGACTGGAGTCCACTGCAGAGGTTTCCGGTAACGTTTCAGGGGTCCCCAGTACCAACAGTGGCAGTGCAGGGGACTCTTCAGGTGGGTGAGGATGGAGGTGGGGCCTGGACTCTCCACTCTGATCCTCGTGATCTTGTGACCAGGACTTAGGCTGCCTTTAAGCCCTGACCTCCCTGGGCCTGCAGGTGACCAGTGGGAAACCACAGCAGGGTGAGCACTTGGCATCTGCCTCCAGTTTGCATCTGCCCTTTGCTCTGAGTCTTCTCTCCTGCATCAGCTTGGATCAGCATCTTCTGGGGGACAGAAACGACTCCCCAGTGCAAGGGGCCACTGGTAGATGTGTCAAAGCCCAGGCATCTGACAAAGCGCAGGTGCATGACAGACATTGTTATAATAATACGTCAGCAAGGAAGACCACGCGCGTATTACACAGCTATCCGAGGTCATGTGAGTTTTTTGCCTCAGTGTGCCTCAGAGAAGTGGATTTAAAAAAAGGACACACAGCTCTTGAGCTCAGCAGCTGCAGTTCCAACTCCCATGGTCTGATGCTGCCCTATGGTTTTAAAATTAAAGTTTGGTTCCTGCTTTCTGGTGATGTCTGCTCCACATGCCTTCTTTTCTTTGGGAACCTCGCCTGACCAGACCTCCTTTAAACCCACCAGCCCTGACACCCAGGGAACAGTAACCTCCTCATTGCTTTGGACAAAGCCCATCCTGACCAGTGTTGAAACAATGACCAACCAGACCTCATTTACATAGACAGGTGACTGTTCACACTGCTGCCCCCTGTCTGTATAATCTGGGAGCTCATGCCAGCACCTCTGAGGACAGGGCTGAGGACACTGGTCCATTTGTCTTCCCCTACAACTATACCGTTCAAAGTTCACTCCCTGCTTCTCGCCATTACTTTTATCGCTTGGTGTTTAAAGGATAGCCAGGCCTGATTCCACATGAATCTGGCAACTCGCCTGGGACTCTGGAAACAATTTCTTCAGGTCTCAGGAAACACAATTTCCAGTGGCACCTCTGGCTCCAGGCTGGCCCATTTGTTGAGGAAGTGTTCATCCCAAGGAGACCACCAGCCTCAGCCCTGCCTCAGGATGCCAGGCCTGCTGGGCTCCCCTAGCCTCCAGTCTTTCAGCTCCCTTGTTCTTCACCATTGCTACTGACAGCACAGTTTGCTTTCCCCCTCTCACTGAGCCCTCCTCAATTAGAAGAGCCACTTAAAAGAGGCCCACAAGCCTCTTCCTGCTCGAGTTTTTCCAGTGCAAGCTGCTCTGGAACGCAGACAATAGAGGACTCAAATTTGGCTCAGAATTGTGGTGATTCTCTATAATCTCTCAGGTTTAAGTATAACAATACCTGACCCTCAAAATATCCTGGGAGACTGTTCTCCCCTGAAGGGGAGGGCAGAGGCTCCAGGTCACACAGATGTGAGGGGGCAGAGGTCACCCAGGGCTCCAGTGCAATGGCACTCTGGGTCACTCTTCCTCCTGAGCCACTAAGAGCAGTTGGGCCCCGCAGAGCAGGAGCTAGAAGGAACCGCCTCCTCATGGGCAGCGCCCCAGGGTCAGTGCCTGGGGCAGGCAGCAGGGGCCTCCCCAAGACAGTCTTGTGTCCACCTGAGACCTTGACTGGGAGGCAGGCTGGGGAGGAAGTGAGCAGCTGGGCCGTGTCCCTAAGGAGAGGACTCGGAAGGGAGACCCACAGGCCCTGGTCAGAGATCCTTAGGTCCCTCAGGGGCTCCCCTTTCCCATTCACCACTATTCTGGGTAATGGCTCTGCCTTGGAGCTGCCACCTTGGTGCCACCTTGGAGATGCCACCTGTCCTGACCCCATGAGAGGAACCCACCAGAGAAGAGGAAGCCAGTACCTGGGGAGGAGACAGAGGCCATGGTATCAGCAGCAGCGTCTCTGGGAGGTTTCCTTACAGCTCCTCAGGCCATCCAGGCTGGAGGGGAGGAGGAGACAGATCATGAAGTGGAAGGGCAGCCACATGGGGTGAAGATGGTGAAGGGGAGTGGCTCGGGGCCAGGTCTCCTAGGGTTCCCTCCAGGATGGCAGTGAGGTCGAAACAGACTTCTCCCAGAGTGCTCTCTGTCCCCCAGGCTCTGTGGCTGCTATTTTAAAAAGGCAGCCGTCCTGCTCCTGCTCCAGCTCCCTCTGTCCGCACCCACCAGGCAGAGGCCTCGGGCCTCTGAGGGCACACAGAGGGGGCGTGGGATGAGGACGAAGCCATGTAGAAACCACAGAGCCCACACATAGAAGAACACACAGGAAGCCACATCCTGGTGAGTGCCTAGGGCCGGGAACACTCGTGTTCACTAGTGACGCTGGTGAGTGTTTATTGACAGTCTGCAATGTGCAGCCTCCTTCCGTGCACCTCAGTGAGTGTTCACACATTCGACGCAGTGAGAACATCTATGGCTCCCATTCTAAAGCGGGGGGGACCATCAGGAAGCTCAGGGAACTCACCCATATTTTCACAGAGCTGCAGGGGCCAGGACTTGAACTCGGCTCTCTGGTCCACATCCCATGTTTTGATGACTACACTCTGCTCCCTTAAATATGCAAAACATACACTCAAGTATGCATGTTTATTGTCAAGGACACTTCTCATTGCAAACCCTTATCCTGTACCCTGTGCCCATCTCCCTTCATGGTAAAATTACCAGTGCCCCTGTAGCGCCCAAGGTCTGCTCCTCCTTGCTTCAGTACTATCCCATGAGGACCTGCAGTCCTGCCAGCCCCTGGCCCTGCTGTGGCTGCACAGCGCCCTCTGCTGTCCTGGCCTAACTCTCGCACCTCACGTTTCTCTCCTTGATCTGAACAATGCAGAGCTTTCTCCTGTGTAAACTTTGCCTCCATTATGCACCCTTGCTCTCTGACACTGGCCACCATCTTAAGGTGCCACGCGAAGGTCCTCCCAATGCATAGGAGATGATGCTTCCATGCTCTTAGAATTCCCAGCTCCTAGAACCATGAGCTAAATAACATTAACTGTATAAATTACCTGCTCTCAGGTATCTTGGTACAGCCACGGAGGCACTCTGTCTTGGCTACAAAGAATGACTGCTACTTTGTTATCAACAACAGCTTTATCCTGGTTCTGGTCCCTTTCCTCTGCAGATAGGTTTGTTGAGATGCCCATACATAGAACTGCTCTTCCCTTTACATAGCCACAATCCAAGCCTCCTCCACCCAGCCAGCCTGAGATGCATCCACAATGGGTTTTTTCTAGCAACCCCTTCCTGAGGGCTGTGAAAGCACACTCCCTCCTCCTCCCTCAAGGAGTGCAGCAAACTCCACCTGTCCCACTGGCCATGGGAGTGACCAGTGTGTCCTCGGGCTGGAGGACACTGCCAGACACACATGTATGGCCTCTGCCATGTGAGAAGGAAACAATAAGCCCACGCATGTGTTAAGTGTTCCTGTCAGGCCCACCCGAGGTGGGGACAGCTCCCAGCAGGTCCTTTTTGACAGACCCTCCGAGCGAGACTCCTGCCCAAATGTGAGAGAGAAAACCAGAGCAGATGTACTGCCTGCAAGAACCCTGATAACAGGAAGTCAGCTACCTACCAACTTGTTCTTTCACACAGGCAAGGAAACCAATTCTCTGAAGAACCACAAGGCACCCGCTGTAGCTTCCTGTACCTGCCATCACCCTGCTACCCTCGCCCCATCCTGTTCACCAGCATACCCCTATCACCCAAAAGACCCCAAAATTTGCAACCCTCTGAGCTGACACCCACCCCCTACGTAAGCTTCCCTATAAACTGCACATGCCCTCCTTCCTAAGCCCAAAGGCCTTCTTGCCCTTGGCCCATCGGCACCCAGATGGCAATAAAGTCATAGCATGCTGCTTAGACTTTGCCTGCCTGGGTGGTCTCACTCAGGTTCCAGTCCAACCTTACGTTGGTGGCCCTTAGGGGGCGGTCTGAGCTCCTCTCCCTGGAGTGTCTGAGCTCCCTCTCAGGAAAGCTGCTGAGCACTTTGGGGCCACGCTCGAAATCCGACCTCTGGCCTCCTCCGGTCTCAGATCACTGCTAGTCCAGGTCTCCTCCTCAGGTCAGGTAATCGGCGCTTTTACGCAGCCTTGTCACTCCCCCTTGCCCTAGGTAAGGTCCCCCGGAATCTCACTCCCTCTCCTGCCACACGAGACGCCAGGGGAGGTCCGCCTACTCACCCTTGTCTTCTTGCCTTGGCACCTCCTTTCTTCCAGAGTGCTCTGGCTGACTAAGTCCAAATTCAAAGTGGGCTCCAAAGCCAGTACAGGGCACGCTCTCCGGAACCAGGTTCCCCTGACAGCCACTCGCGCTCTCGAGCTCTCTCTCTCTTTCCCTCGACTTTCTTTCCTTTTGCCAAAAGCCCCGCCCCCACTTCCCGGTGTCCGATGTCACTATGGCAACCTCCCTTCCTCTATTCCCCCTTCTTCTCCCCTTGCTTGTGTTTTCAAAAACCTCAAGCCTCTTCATCTCACTCCCGACCTGAAGCCAAAAACGTCTCATTTTCTCTTGTAATACGACCCCGACCACAATACAAATTACATAATAAATCACATTGGCCCAAAAGTGACGCTTTCAACTTCTGAATTCTCTGAGAACTAGACAATTACCGTCCCGGCAGGACAATGGTCAGAGGCTCGCCTAGGTGCAGGCGTTCCTCGCTATTCAGCTTCCCCTGTCTCTGAGCCTCGTAGGACCCCACTGAACCTCTCACCTCAGCTCCTCTGTCAGCTCCCTCCCCTCTTCCCCCCACTGCCTCTCCTCTCTGACCCCTGATCCTTCCTCCCTGGGTCTCCCTCGCCTGCCCCCCCACAACCTCGGCCTGTTCCCCACTGAACCTCAACAGCCCCCCCACTGTCCCTGCCTCCCTACCCGCTCTTGGGCTCTGCTCCAGTCCCCCTCCCGAGCCAGCTGCAGCCTCTGAAGCTGCTGGGCTTCCTTCAGGACCTCCTCCTGTAACGTCCCCTGCCCCGGCCCCTATTCCCTCCCCTTATCTGAGGCTTCCAACCCTCCTCCTTATCCTAACAAGCCCATTCCAACCCCCTCTCACACTTGATCTAAACTGCAGCTTGACGTTTCTTCCCTACCCTCTGCTCCTCAGTTTCTGCCTCAGCAGGTAATGGGCATAAAAAGCAATAGTCCAAATTCATGCTCCTTTTCTCGGTCTGATCTTTCTCAGATGAATCAATGTATGGGTTCCTTCTTCACAGAGATCACTAAATATGTTCAAATATTTCAATATCTCTCTCAGTCTTACGGCTTAACCTTACTCGTAGTGTCATCCTTACTTCTATATTCTCCCCAAGGAGAGAGAACAGCCAGATTTGGTCCCTAGCTCAAGCCTACTACAAAAACAGGTGGCTTGAGCCCACTTCAGAGGACAGAGCTGCAGCTATCCCCAGGCCAAGCCTCCATGGGATTTCAATCACATTGATGCACAGGGGCGAGGCCCTGCAAGGCAATGCCGAGACCACAGGGTAACTTGCCTGGTTAAGGGCCTAAAAAAGACAGCCCACAAATCAGTTAATTATCGCGAATTAAGTTACTCAAATTCGAGATAAAAATCCGGCCCAGTTTATGTCTCACGTGGCGTCCACTCTCAACAAGTTTACTTCTCTAAACCCTGAAAGTCCAGAAAGGCAACTTATTTTAGAAATACATTTTATTACCCATTCTTCCCCAGATATTTGTAAAAAGCTCCAAAAAATAAAATCGGCCCTCAGGTTCCCATCAAAAATTGATCAATCAAAGCATTTCGAGAATCCTGATATGGCCACCTGCCAGCAGTATATTTCTGACTTACAATTGCTCACATCCACTGTAAGAAACCCACCAAAAGGGCTGAAACCCAGGCAGGGGCCAAATAAGACCTCCAGGGATCCAAAAAAGGGGTCCAGGACCCTGCTTTAAGTGTCACCAGATTGGCCACTGGGCCAAAGACTGTGCCAACCCGGGACTCGCTCCCAAGCCATGCCCCACGTGCAAAAGCCTTCACTGGGAGGTAGGCTGTACTGGGGTGGCCAGGCCCATCCCAGGGGTCCCCTCCCAGGGCCGCTCAACAGGCCTCAGGTGCCCTCACCGTCCTGATCCATCGGACCTCGGGTGACTGACACACCTTGAAGTTCTCAGATGCCCCTTGGACCATCACAGCCACCAAAGTCCAGGTAAGTCTGGCCGTGGAAGGTAAGACTGTTTCATCTCTGATCAATACAGAGGCGACCCAGTTCACCCTCAGCTAACTTCAGCCTCAGTTACTGTTGTAAAAACTGACAGCACAATATCCAAGCCTCTCAAAACCCCTCTGCTCTTAGGCCAATTGAAAAATGCCATGTTTACTCGTTCCTTTCTAGTCATTCCCACCTGTCCAGTACTCCTCAGATGAGATAGTCTCCAAAGCTCTCTGGCAGCCTCACTATTCCAGGCTCTGCTCTGCACCCTGTCACCGTTCTTGTCACACCTACTGCTTCGCCTTCATCCCACCCCTATCTTTTCTCTCCCTCAACCCGCATGTACGGGACAGCTCAACCCACTCTGTCACTCAACATCACCTGCCCCTCCGCATCCCCCCGAAAAGACCACCCCTACCCTTCCTAGCCTCGATACCCCTACCTGATCCAGCCTCCAAGGACTAAAGCCCGTCATTACTCACCTTCTCGTGCATAACCTCCTGATTCCCACCAAGTCCCCATTCAACATCCCCATCCTCGCTGTCTGTAAGTCTGATCGACCACCCTGCTTGGTACAAGATCTCCAAGCCCTCCACCAAATCCTCCTCCCCATTCATCCTCTAGTCCCAAACCAAGATACGCTCCTCTCCTCTACGCCCTCAACCACCACCCATTACTCAGTCCTTGGCCTAGGTTTTCTTTACCATCACTCTACTCCCTGCCTCACAGCCCCTCTTTGCTTTCCTGTGGAAAGACACCCATCAATCACAGCAGCTTACCTGGACAGCACTGCCCCAAGGCTTTCAAGACAGCCCTCACTGTTCCCCCAAGCCCTCGCCTGTGATCTCCTTTCCTTTCACCCATTGCTTCCTGCGTATTATGATATATAGACAGTCTACTCCTCTGCAGCCCTTCTTCAGAGTCCTGTCACCAAGACAGCCTCTCCCTCCTACCACACCTAGAAGAGAGGGATATGGACCCGCTCCCAGACCCCCATGGTGGCCCCACTTCCAGGAGTGCCCACTAGAAATTGCAAGTATTCTCCCCCACCTCCGTTCGCCTTTCCCAAATTTCTAAAAAACAGATCCCCTTCCTAGCCTGCCAGTTCTTCCCTTCCCTACAACTAGGTCCTGTCCCTCATCCTTCTCAGGTGCATTTCCTGGAATCCCTTCTTCCCTGGGCAGAACATCTTCTTTCCCATCCCCAAATCAGCTCCCCAGATTCGGACTGGACTCACTGGAGTCCCCATCCCCAGATCGACTCACTGAAGATGGCCTACTACGGGCGGGAAGAACTGTCCTCTACTGCCCCTTACCCACTCCCCTCACACGAAACACGCCTACTCGCCCTTTTCCTCTTCCTCACCCTCTCCCCACCTCCCACCTAGACACCACTCCACTCACTCATATCCTGGCATTTCCTCTTCCTACTCACCTACATACGCCTGCCCCTTGCACTCGCCACTGGCTTAGCCTCCATTGCCCCACCTATCCGGAACAACACTCAGCAGTGCCTCCCGGTAGCCACATTGCTTCTCCAGGAAGGACTTAAGCTCATTCCTCTTTGTGCTCTTAAACATCACCAAGATGGATAGACACACCTGCCATACTCCAGGCAGATGCCCTCTCTGCCTTCTCCCTTCTCATCTTTGTCTCCTTCCTCATTGAAGTAATTATTACCCTGTTCCATGTCTTCTGGTCCCTCCTTGCACCCTCTGCCTTCTTAAACTGCTTCATCCTAAGCTCACTTTGGCTCCATCCTGAGTCCTGGCTCTGATTCTGCTCCAGGTCTCTCTGAGCCACTGGCAAAGGTGCTAGTGTGGAGCCAGAGTGACTCCATTTTGGAGCTGTCTCCTTTGTTCTCTCAAATTTGTGCTTATCCACTCAAAATTCCTAAGTTTATTACCCAGCCATCTGTGTCCTCAGGAAGGACATTCCGGACACACTACCTATAAGGTAAACAGTTAATGGCTAACTGCCCACAAAAGATAGATGTGACCATTAGTCAGTGGATCTGCTAACCATCAGCTTATGACAGTCGACCACTAACCTTTGCCCCCTTCTCCCTTGCAAAAATCTATACGTAACCCCCTTAACCCCCCCCTAAGCCTAACCAATCAAAACCCTACACTTCATATGTATTAAGTATTAACCAATCACCTGGCTACTAATAACCAAAGCTTGTTGTATTCTCAATAAAAACCCTGCTAGTTAGAGACTCAGGGCTCTCAATCTCGATCCGCTGCGTCGGTGACAATTGAGAGTCCCTGCTTAAGCTTGAATAAACGACCCTCGTGTGCTTACATCGGAAACGGCCTCCTGGTGGTCTCTGGGACTTCACGATCTGGGCACAACATTTGGGGGCTCGTCCGGGATCCCAAGACCTTCAGGACTCCCGTACCGGAGGGTCAACGCCGGCTGGTGAGTGTTTTTTGTGTTTGTAAAGTCTGGGCCTATTTTCTGGGAAGGTCGGCAGACGGTCTAGGCGGACGCGCTGCAAGGGCCGCCGACCCGGGATCCTGGAAGACGTTCCGGATTCCGCTGGTGGGGACGGAGTGCCCCAAGAGTACGAGTCAGTGAGACTCCTGGAGGGACGTTGCGGGTCGCTCCCGCGGCACGGCAGGAGGCCGTCGTCCCATTTGCATTGCCTCCGATCGCGCGGAGGACGATTTTGTCTCACCTTGTGCTTCTCTGTTGCGTTTGTGTGTCTGTTTGTGCTGACTTGGACCGAGACGATGGGACAGACTGTGACTACCCCTCTTTCCCTTGTAACAGACCATTTCAAAGAAGTTAGGGAGAGCGCTCATAACTTAAGTTTAGAAATTAAGAAGACTAAGTTCATCACCCTCTGTAGCTCAGAGTGGCCCTCCCTCGGGGTAGGATGGCCCCCCGAGGGAACTTTTGATTTGCAGATTATTCGCAGAGTTCGTAAAGCCATCCTCCCCCCCCCCATCAGATACCCTACATCGCCGTTTGGAAATTTCTGATTTCTAACCCGCCCCCATGGGTTAAGCTCTTTTTGCCTCCACAGCAGCAGCAACCGGAGTTAATCCCGACGGCCAATGAAAAGGCTCCTAAAAAGCGCGCGGATGAAAAACAAACCGAAACCAAGCCAACCGCGCCACTTTACCCTGTCCTCCAGGGAGGGACCGAAGAAGATCTTATATTTCCTCCCCCCTATTCCCTCCCCTTTCTTCCGCCACAGCAGGCTGGAAGAGGTGACCCAGTCCCAGCCGGGGCTAGGGAGCCCGCCCCGGGCGCCGCCGACAACCGTGATGGTCCCGCCCAAAATACTCGTCACCGGCGCGCCGCCTCTCCGGCAGGACCGGCAGACTCAACTGTCTGCCCGCTGCGAACACTAGGGCCCCCTGATGAACATAGAAACCAGCCTCATCATTACTGGCCCTTTGCTACCAGCGATCTTTATAACTGGCGCCGACAACACGCCAATTTTTCTGATAACCCTAGAGATTTGATTAACCTGTTAAAAACCGTTTTGTTTACCCATCAGCCCACTTGAGATGACTGTCAATAGCTTCTGCAGGTCCCGTTCACCACTGAGGAACAAGAGAGGATCCAGAATGAGGCCAGAAAATTGGTTCCTGGTGACAATGGTCAACCCACCACCAATGCTGACACTATCAACACTTCTTTTCCTCTGTCCCAACCCAACTGGGACTTCAACACGGCAGAAGGTAAGGAGAGGCTTTGGGTCTATCGCCAGGCTCTATTAAAAGGTCTAAAAGCAGCAGCGAGGAAGCCTACAAATTTGGCTAAGGTAAGAGATATACAACAAAAGTTAGATAAAAGCCCTGCTGCTTTCCTAGAAAGAATTCAGGAAGCTTTTCGTAGGTACACTCCTATGGACCCAGAAGCAATTGAGACAAAGGCAGCTGTAATAATACATTTTGTCAACCAGGCGGTGCCAGACATTAAGAGAAAGTTACAGAAAGTAGATAGGTTAGGAGAAAAGAGTATTCAGGACTTAGTGGCAGTGGCAGAGAAAGTGTATAACAATAGAGAAACCGCAGAGGAGAAACGAGAAAAAGCTGATGACCGCCAGACCCGAAACTTAGCTCGGATCCTTCTGGCTGCCACTGCAGGAGAACAAAAGGAACGTGAACGTAGACTAAGAAAGATTGCGGTGGAAGGAGAAAACAAAGAGAGACGCAGAGAGCGCCCCCAGTTGGGGAAAAATCAATGTGCTCATTGCAAAGAGTATGGACACTGGGCCAGAGACTGTCCCAAAAAGAAACAACAGGAAGGACGCCCCAAGGCCCCTATCCTGGCTATGGATGAATTAAATGATTAGGGGGGACGGGGTTCGGCACCCCTCCCCGAGCCCAGGGTAACCCTAAAAGTGGAGGGGAGACCTATCGAGTTCCTAGTGGATACAGGGGCTCAACATTCGGTCCTACTTAAACCATGTGGCCATGTTTCTGATAAGACCTCCTGGGTTCAAGGAGCTACAGGCATGAAAAAGTATTCATGGACAACCCAAAGAACAGTAGACTTGGGAGTGGGCCAAGTAACCCACTCATTTATGATTATACCAGACTGCCCCTACCCCTTATTGGGAAGAGACTTACTGACTAAATTAGGGGCTCAAATTCATTTCCAACCCGGGGGCACAAAAGTCCTTAATCAAGAGAGAAGGCCCATTCAGGTACTAACCATAAACCTAGAAGATAAATATCTGCTACATCAGAAGAGGGCCCCTCCTGATCCTGACATGGAACAATGGCTCATCATGCTCCCACAAGCATGGGCAGAGACTGGAGGCATGGGGTTAGCTGCACACAGAGCACCAGTGTTTGTAAAAATAAAACCTGGGGCAGATCCTGTACAAGTTCGCCAATATCCTATGCCCCTAGAGGCCCAGAAGGAAATAACTCCACACATCAGGAGGTTGCTTGCTCAGGAGATTCTTAGGCCTTGTCAATCAGCCTGGAACACCCCCTTGTTGCCAGTGCGAAAACCTCATTCTAATGACTATCGGCCAGTGCAGGATCTCCGGGAAGTGAACAAGAGGGTTATGGACATCCACCCCACAGTGCCTAATCCATACACCCTTTTGAGTTCACTTCCCCCGAGCCATCGATGGTACACAGTCTTGGATCTCAAAGATGCTTTTTTTAGCCTTCCGCTAGCACCCAAAAGCCAACACATCTTTACATTTGAATGGAGTGACCCAGAACAAGGCCTCAACGGACAGCTGACATGGACCCGATTACCCCAAGGATTCAAAAACTCTCCCACCATCTTCGACGAGGCCCTACATGAAGACCTGGGTGAGTTTCGCCTCCAGAACCCCCAACTAACTCTGTTACAATATGTAGATGACCTCCTCATAGCAGCTGAAACGCGGGAAGACTGCCTAAGTGGAACCAAGAGACTCTTGATAGTCATAGGAGAACTGGGGTACCGGGCGTCCGCCAAAAAGGCCCAGATCTACAAACCCGAGGTAAGCTACTTGGGGTACATGCTTAGGGAAGGGCAGAGATGGCTGTCGGATGCTAGAAAAGAGACAGTTCTTAAGATACCCACACCAGATTCTCCTCGGAAAGTCAGAGAGTTCTTGGGATCGGCGGGCTTCTGCCGCCTATGGATACCGGGGTTCGCAGAGCTCGCAAGGCCCCTTTATGAGGCAACCAAAGACAATCAGGCTTTTCAATGGACAGAAAAGCTACAAAAATCTTTCGATCAAATTAAAACAGCCTTGCTGACGGCACCAGCCTTGGGCTTGCCCGATATTACTAAGCCATTCCACCTTTACATTGATGAAAACAAAGGAGTCGCTAAGGACGTCCTGGTCCAGCATCTAGGGCCATGGCGCCGCCCAGTGGCGTACCTATCAAAAAGACTTGATCCAGTTGCATCAGGATGGCCCCCGTGTCTAAGAATGATTGCAGCAGTGGCTCTAATGGTCAAAGATGCTGACAAGTTGACATTAGGCCAAGAACTGTGCGTGACCACCCCTCACGCTATTGAGGGAGTCCTAAAACAGCCTCCGGATCGATGGCTCAGTAATGCTCGCCTGACCCACTACCAGAGCTTACTCCTAAATCCAACCCGAGTTGTCTTTCAGGCCCCGGCTGCTTTAAACCCAGCCACACTGTTGCCAGACCCGAACTTGGAGGCTCCGCTTCACGACTACACAGACATCCTAGCCCAGGTACATGAAATTCGAACAGATCTGAGCGACCAACCATGGCCAGATGCAGATGATACCTGGTACACTGATGGGAACAGCTTTGTTCGTGATGGCCGCAGGTATGCAGGAACAGCAGTGGTGACAGAGACTGAGGTCATTTGGGCAGAACCATTGCCCACCGGGACCTCAGCACAACGGGCGGAGCTCATAGCTCTGATCAAGACATTGACTCTAGGACGGGGCCAAAAGTTAAATATATACACAGATAGCCGGTATGCCTTTGCCACTGCACACGTCCATGGGGCCATCTACAAAGAAAGGAGACTCCTGACAGCTGAAGAAAAGACTATTAAAAACAAAGAGGAGATCCTTGCCCTCTTAACAGCCCTCTGGCTACCTAAAAAATTAGCCATTATCCATTGCCCAGGACACCAAAAAGGCGACACTCCAATTGCCAGAGAAAATAATTTAGCTGACCAGACAGCCCGAGAAATAACCTTAAAGATTAATCTGACACTGGCCACTCAGCTGCCCGATCCGGGAAGTACAGCCCTACCAGAAAAACCCCAGTACACTGAAAAAGATTTAAATTGGATAAAACAATTACCTATGCCTCAGTGCCTCAACGGGTGGTGGAAATCTTCTGATTGTAAAGTCATCTTGCCTAAAGCGCTGGGAGAACAAGTTCTCTCCAAGATGCACCGGACCACCCACATGGACACTCGAAAAATGCAAGATCTCCTGAGACATGCTAAAATTAAGATCCGTGATGCTAATTCTAAAATTGAACATATTGTTGCTACCTGCAAAGCCTGTCAATTGACAAATGCCACCCACAATAGGGCCAACCCAGGAAATAGGCTGAGAAAAAGCCGACCTGGAGCCTATTGAAAATTGGACTTCACCAAGGTAAAACCTGGAAGGTATGGTTATAAATACTTGTTAGTTTTTGTAGACACTTTTTCAGGATGGACAAAAGCGTTTCCTACCAAACATAAAACAGCGTAAAGTGTGACTAAAAAACTGCTAGAAGACATCCTGCCAAGGTATGGTTTTCCAGTAATGCTAAGATCAGATAATGGACCCGCCTTTATTTCCAAGGTGAGTCAAACCCTAACACAGATATTGGGGACGGATTGGAAATTACATTGTGCATACAGACCCCAAAGTTCAGGACAGATAGAGAGGATAAATAGAACATTAAAAGAGACCTTAACTAAATTAACCTTAGAGACTGGCGGTGACTGGGTGACTCTCCTTCCCTTCGCCCTCTATAGGGTACACAATTCACCCTATAAGATGGGATTAACTCCCTTTAAAATCATGTTTGAAATTCCCCCTCCCATTATTCCCAACCTTCAATCAAATGTGCTTGTTAAATTTGATGACCAAAAGTTGTTACTTTCTTTAAAAAGCCTCCAAAGTGTGCATGAGGATATCTGGCCTAAATTAAAAGCCTTATATCAAACTGGACTGCCTCCCGAGCCCCATCGCTATCGACCAGGAGACTGGGTCTTCGTCCGGAGACACCGACAAAGAGACCTTGAGCCCCGTTGAAAAGGACCCTACGTCACAGTCCTGACCACGCCCACCGCTCTCAAGGTCGACGGGATTGCCTCGTGGGTGCACTACACCCACGTTCGCCCTGCAGATCCTCACGCTGTCCTAGAGGACTTCGTTCCATCATGGCAGGTGTCCAAAGACCAAGACAATCCCCTCAAACTCAAGCTGCGTCGTCGACGGTCATGATTGTGGTAACTGTACTTTTGACACCGATTTTAAAAAGACAGAACCCACATGCTCCCCTAAATTTAACCTAGATGATCATCAATATCGCCACAGGTGACATTATTAACAGCTCGTCCAAAGTGAGCCCACCATTAACCTGGTGGCCTGCTCTAGAGTTTGATCTCTGTCGGCTAGCCACTGGCAGCTGAGATATCGGACACTGGAGCCTAGAGTCACGGGAAAGGCCTGAATGTGGAAAAAAAAAAAAAAAAAAAGGGGTGTACCCTCCCCCCGGTCGATTCACAAACACCGGGTTACAACCATGTAATTCGCAGGGCAATATTACGAGACACCCCCTTCTACAGGGAGGACTCTGCGTTGCCTTAGGTAAAAAAATGTTGCTTCTATGTAGATCATTCAGGAGTGGTCAAAGAGTCCATGGCTAGAGTTAGGGAGGACATCGCCAAACGTAAACAAAAAAAAAAAAAAACTATCTCAAAACTGGTTCGAATCTTGGTTTAATTCTTCCCCTTGGCTAACTATCCTAATCTCTACCCTGCTAGGCCCCTTGCTTATCGTGTTACTACTGTTGACCTTTAGACCTTGTATGCTCAATAGACTAGTTTCGTTCATCAAAAAGCGAATTAACGCTGTTCAGTTAATGGTACTCAGGTCCCAATACCAGCCAATACCTATTGATTTGACAGAATTAACCCCCAGAGGCCCATGATTGGCCCTCTATAGCACCATGAGAAGGGGGGAATGTGGAGCCAGAGTGACTCCATTTTGGAGCTGTCTCCTTTGTTCTCTCAAATTTGTGCTTATCCACTCAAAATTCCTAAGTTTATTACCCAGCCATCTGTGTCCTCAGGAAGGACATTCCGGACACACTACCTATAAGGTAAACAGTTAATGGCTAACTGCCCACAAAAGATAGATGTGACCATTAGTCAGTGGATCTGCTAACCATCAGCTTATGACAGTCGACCACTAACCTTTGCCCCCTTCTCCCTTGCAAAAATCTATACGTAACCCCCTTAACCCCCCCCTAAGCCTAACCAATCAAAACCCTACACTTCATATGTATTTATATTAACCAATCACCTGGCTACTAACAACCAAAGCTTGTTGTATTCTCAATAAAAACCCTGCTAGTTAGAGACTCAGGGCTCTCAATCTCGATCCGCTGCGTCGGTGACAATTGAGAGTCCCTGCTTAAGCTTGAATAAACGACCCTCGTGTGCTTACATCGGAAACGGCCTCCTGGTGGTCTCTGGGACTTCACGATCTGGGCACAACACTAGCACTCTGTTCCCTTACTCTGACCAAAGCTTATGCCCAGGCCTTCCCACAGCCCTATCAGATGGAGTGGGTGGCCCCAAGGAACAGGCAACTCTCTGTGTCCTCACAGCATAAGCATAAGCCTGGACAGTCAGAGGCCCACCCACTCTGTCTAACCCCTGGCCCCTCTGCCCCCTGGACCACAGAAGGATCCTGTGTTCGTACAGTTCTTCAGATGGGGAGAAAAATGACCCAAGGCACAATCCCCAAGAGCACAACTTGATCGTGTCTAGATTTTTCTCACATGCCCCAAAGCAAGTTCTCCACTGTTCACACCTCCAAGGAGGAAACTCTTGGCCCTGTCCGTTTCCCACCTGGCTTTTAAAATCTGTATTTGCTTGAGCACCTACTATGTATCAGCCTTATGCTGAGACCTTTCCATGTATTATCTTATTGTTCTTACAATAAAACACAATGGAGCCAGGGAATTAACTCAGTGACACCACCCCTGCCTTGAAAGCTCAAGGTCCTGAGTTCGACCCCTGGTACTAACAACAACCAAAAAATGAATGAAGAAACTAAGGCAAGAAGTGGCAAAGTAATTCTCAAAGGTCACATAACAACCAGATGGCAGAAGTGACCCTGTGCCTTATGGGCACCACCTCCCCTCAGCCTGAGGTCATTCCCTGGCAGGAGATTTCCATCAGGAGTTGTGGAAAAGGGGCCCCATCAACCCCAACCACAGGAAGCTGCCTGGAGGAGGTGTGTCTGCCCAGAGAAGACCAGAGGAATGCAGGTCAAGGTGGCATTCGTTAGGGACAACATGCAGGTCACCTGGACAGTTTGGCTTTCTCCACGAAGCTCTCCCAGACTCTATCATTCCTCAGCAGTATCTGCAGGTCATCAGTGCTCATGGTGCCCAGAACATCCTCAGTGACATACTCCATAAAGCTGTTGCTCTCTAGTTGGGGACAAAGAAGAATAAAGTTAGAAGAGAGCTTGGTGGGGGATGACGGGTTAAATATTCATCTTCCTGAGCAGCTCTCACATGGTTTTGTTTGGGGGATTTTGTTTTTGTTTTGTTTCTTGATTTTCCAAGTATATACTAGGGATCAATGGCCTTACACATACAAGTGCTCTTCTACTGGACTACATGCCGAGATCTATTTCATTTTAGTTTGAGACAAGGTCCCCCTAAGTTGCCCAGACTAAACTGAAATTTGCTATCCTCTTGTCTCAGCCACCTGAAGACATAGGAATACAGGTGTGTAACACAACAACTGGACAAATGTGATATTTTTCATGAAGCCAGCAGTGTTATGCACTGAATTGTGTGCCACAAACTCATAAGTTTTGGGGGGTTTTTTTGGTTCCAGGGATCGAACTCGGGTCCTTGTGCTTGTGGGCAGGCAACAGAACCTCTGAGCTAAATCCCGGCCCACAAACTCATTAGTTAAAGCCCTAACTCCCAGTCACTGAATTTGCAGATAAAGTCAATAAGGCAGTGACATAATTAAAATTGAATGAGGTCATAAGAGTAGGGCCCAAATCCATAGGGCATGTGTCATTACAGGAACAGAAAAGACACCAGATCTCTCCTTCCCTCTCCTGCTGCCCATTGTCCCTCTTTCTTCTCACTGTCCATGCTCAGGGAAAAGCCATGTACAGACACAGTTGAGAAGCCTCCCTCTGCAAACCAGGAAGAGAGACCTCACCAGAACCAACCCTGCCCACCTTGATCAATGACTTTGTCTTCCAGAACCATAAAAAAGACATCTTTTTTTGTTTTTTGTACCAGGGATCAAACTCAGGTCCTTCCATTTGTGAAGCAGGCAGTGGAACCACTGAGCTAAATCCCTGGTGAAAAAGGCATCTTTTGTTTAAGCCATCTAGGCTGTAGTGTGGTAGGATAGAGCCCCAGAAGTCTAATACACCAGGCTATGCCGTGGTGCTCTGCAGAGAAATGAAGCCTTTTCAACTCAGGGCAATGAGAAAGTGAGTCTTTCAGCCCTGAGATGTGGGAAAGTTCCCCATATGGCTTCCCTCTACCACAAGCCCATTACATGCTCTACCCTGTGTACCTGCATCATCCTGATGTGAATTTCAACCCATCAGTTGGTTGTGAAAATAGTTTCTTGGCTCAACAGCAACATTTAAAAAGGAAACAGAATAGACAACATCAGAGTATTGAACAGAATAAGGGTGAGTGTTGTTTTTGTAAAGTATTTCATATATCTGATATTATCTAAATTACTTTGTGGGACCTAAATGTGCTTAGGAATCCAAACTTTTTAATCTTTTAAAATTATTTTAAGATTATTTAAAATTTTATATTTTAATGACCTATAACAATTGTACATATCTCTTAGGTACAGTGTGATATTTCACAGAATTTGCACGTCATCTCCACCAACATTTATCGTATCCTTGATTTGAGCACATTCAAAATCCACTGTGGGAACTATGTTGAAGTGCATAACTCAGAAGAAATTTTCATCCTTCCAAAAGCCATCACAGAGCCTGGTCATCAACTGCGTTAGTGTGTTTCACAGCGAAACAAATCGATTTCCACATTCACTTGAGACAGTGAGTGTGATGGCTGTGAACAGTCTCAGACCAACAAGGAGGGCGGGGTTCCTACTCCAGTGTGTTGCTCAAAAATGTTTAGATGCAGGGATTTGGAGATTCTGGAATTGCAGATAAGGGATTGTGGGCCAGGATGAACTGACGTGAATATGGGGATGTGACATAAAATGTGTTTCCTAGTGTGTACACCCAGATAGGCATTATTCTCATTTCACGTAAAGAGAAAGTAAAATTCAGACAGGAAGTGATAGCCCAAAGCCAGCCAGCAAGTAGCTCAGCATCTGAATCAACGGCTAATTGCCAACATTTTTTGATATCACATTAAAGCCTCTTAAAAAATAAAGTCTTGTGATTTCTGTATTCTATCTCTAATATGTTTCAGGTACTTTGTTTTCATTTAGAAATGTTTAAACTTTGTGAAGACCGACAGTGGAGGGGATACTTCAGGTGGGTGGTGAAGGGGGAGCTGAACATCATTAATGATCCTCGAGATCTTGTGACCAGGACATAGGCTGCCTTTGTGAAAGACCTGACTTTCTTGGCCTGCAGATGCTGATGCGGAAAAGTTTTAGATAACTTAATAGATTGAATATTAAGGTAGTTGTAGAAGTAAGTAATGTGTTCTTTTAAGATTTGCTTTTCCCGTAACTCCTTGTTTAAGGTGAGGATTATCTGACCTAACCTGTAACTTCATTAACCTAACAAAGTTACCATGCCAGGGTGAATTTACAATGTATATGGCCTGTCTTGTGTCTATGACTTGTAAACAGGAACTGGAATTGTATTTACACATCAAAGACCACTAGGGATGAGATAATGGCTAAAAAGGATATAAAAAGGGAAATGCTGAACAAAGGGGGCGTGAATACTAACCAGATGGGTTTCTGGAGTTCCTGCCCGCTCATGAGAAGAAATTTTATTATTTTATCCGAATCCTGTGTCTCTGTGTATTTCTTTCCGAGATTTCTGCAACAATGCCAGTGGGAAACTACAAGAGGGTGAGCACTTGGAATCTCTGCCTCCATTTCACATCTGTCTCATTTCTCTGAGTCTTAGAGAACACCAACTTCCTCATGGCTTTGGACAAACCCTTACCTGACCAGTGCTGAGACAATGACAAACCAAACCATTTACATGGACCAGGTGTCCTGCACACTTCTGCCCCCAACAGTATAATCTGGGAGCTCACAAAAGCACCTCTGAGGACAGGGTTGAAGACACTGCTCCATTTGTCTTCACCTAGAGGTATGCAGTTTAAAGTTCATTCTCTGCTTTTCACCATTACTTTTATGAGTCAGTGTTTCAAGGAGTAGCCAGACATGATTTGGCAAGAATCCGGAAACTGGCCTGAGACTCTAGAATCAATTACTTTGGGTCTCAGGAAACACAGTTTCCAGAGGCATCTCCAGCCTCAGGCTGTTAAGGAAGGGTTTGTCCCCAGGAGACCACCAGCTTCAGCCCTGCCTCAGGATGCCAGGCCTGCTGGGCTCCCCTGGCCTCCAGTCTTTCAGCTCCCTTGTTCTTCACCATCCCTACTGACAGCAGTTTGCTCTCCAGGCTGGTGAAGAGTTGAGGAATGGACTTGGTTCAAAGGCACCTGTGTGAGGAGGAGGAAAACAGAACTGAAGGAAGCTGGTCTTATTTGTGGGGGAGGAAGTGGTATCCTTCTGGTTTAGATTTATGTTTTCTGAGAGATGACTGGAATCAGCTCACTCCAGAGGCAGTCACACCTGGGGAGCAGGTGCCTGTCACTGGCAGGGCAGGGTAGGTGCAGTACACAGCTCCATGGGGGGGGGGGGCGTGGAGTGTGTAGTGATGTGTGTGTGTGTGTGTGTGTGTGCACGCGTGTGTTTCAAATGAACCTAACAGGATCCAAGGAGGGGAGAGACCCACACTCAGGGAGCTCCCCATGTTTACCTGACCCTCACAACACCCTGGGAGACTCTGTTCTCCCGTGACAGGGGAGGGCAGGGGCTCCAGGTCACACAGATGTGAGGGGGCAGAGGTCACCCAGGGCTCCAGTGCAAGGGCACTCTGGGTCACTCTTCCTCCTGAGCCACTAAGAGCAGTTGGGCCCCGCAGAGCAGGAGCTAGAAGGAACCGCCTCCTCATGGGCAGCACCCCAGGGTCAGTGCCTGGGGCAGGCAGCAGGGGCCTCCCCAAGACAGTCCTGTGTCCACCTGAGACCTTGACTGGGAGGCAGGCTGGGGAGGAAGTGAGCAGCTGGGCCGTGTCCCTAAGGAGAGGACTCGGAAGGGAGACCCACAGGCCCTGGTCAGAGATCCTTAGGTCCCTCAGGGGCTCCCCTTTCCCATTCACCACTATTCTGGGTAATGGCTCTGCCTTGGAGCTGCCACCTTGGTGCCACCTTGGAGATGCCACCTGTCCTGACCCCATGAGAGGAACCCACCAGAGAAGAGGAAGCCAGTACCTGGGGAGGAGGTGGAGGCCATGGCATCAGCAGCAGGGTCTCTGAGAGGTTTCCTTACAGCTTCTCAGGCTTTACTTCTCCATCCCCCTCCGGGTCTCCATAATCTGAGGAATATCTCTGAGATATCCTCTAGCCTGATCTCCCTACTTAGATTGCAGAATTTAGGGGTTTCTCTGTGGTTCTTATGAAATTCTTTTCATTGCTTCTAAAGCATGCTTTTGTTCCTCATCACAGCTTCCCAGTGATGAAACCATTCCTGCCCACCTTGGGTCCTGCCCCCTGCTGCACCTAGCAGCAATAGCACCATCTTGTCTGCTGATCCTGCTCAACTGCAGCTGGAGGGAGCACTGGGTTTCCACGTGTTACCTCTCCTCTGCCCTGTCTGGCTTGCACACTTGACATTTTCCAGAAAATACTCCTATTTTTCTACTTCAGTCACCGTAACGTCCGTTAATATCCCAGTATTTCACTTTTATGGTATTCTTATTCTGACAGCAAATGCAAAATCTTTCAACAAATCCCACAGCTCCTGATACTTTCAGAAACTAGATTCTACATACAGCTCTGCAAAATTCTTCTTAGATGCTGGGTAATTAATGAGGTCAGTGAATATTTTTCACTAACTCACTGCCAATGGGGACAGTAGAGTGTTTGAATGATCAGGGCCCCTTCCTCCTGGCTGTGCACTGATGTACCCACCAGCCCTTGAGGGCCACCATACCATGGCTGAGGACAATACCATGAACTCTCCAGATCCTCAGTGACATTGTGGTATGGAAGGTTAGCACCAGGGTCCCACTAGTCTGACAGATTGACCCCAATCTGCTCCTGGCTTTAATAGAGGGTAGACGTAATTTGGGTGGCCTAAGAAGGGAACGTAATTTGGGTGGCTCATCTATTTCTGCCCACCAATACCCAGTGCTCACAAGTGGAGTCATGGAACCTCACATCTCGGTTCTCCCTCACATTTCTGATGAAATAGAGTCACTTAAGTTCTAATTATGGGTCTGTATCAGGAGGGAGAAAGGGTGGTAAGTTTAAAAATGATAAAACTAAGCTAGTAGAATTGAAAAATTATACCACTCACCTACGATTACTAAGCCTGAATTACAGTAGTTCTTGTTTTGAATAGAGCTTCAATGGCACTGAACAAAATAGAAATATCTCTTTTAACTTCCATCAGCTCTTCGCCTTGACTGAGTCCCTCCTGCTAGACACACTGGAAGCCCTGGATTCCTCACATGGTCCCTTGCTCCCTCAATCCTAGCTTGCAGATTAATATCATTGTAGCGAGCCCAAGACTTGCTCCACTGTGTGTGGGACATGGGGGAGGGGCCGTGGTGCAGCTTCCTCCTTGAATTTTGCTGAGTGTGCTTTTTCCTCCCAGGTTTCCTATGTGGGTCTCCAGGCATGAAGGAACAACAGATATATGGAGAGACAGGAGTGGCTGGTGTGCCAGGGACTTGCAGTGGATTGTTTGCTTCCAGGCTAGACCAGACACCCTCTGGTGGTAGAAACCAGGCCTGGAAACAGGGTGAGGCTCCTCCCCGCATCTTCCAGCATTAGCATGGCTGGCTCCATGAAGTCCTGTGATAAAAAGTGATCCTGCCACTTCCCCAGGTGCAGGATGCTAGGAGAGACTGAACCAGAAGGAAGCCAAAATGGGAACCAGACAAAAATTGGAAAGGAACAAGTGCAGGGGCATCAGGGAAAGAAAGGAGGGAGAAGCACAGGATCCCCTGATGGAAAAGAAGCCTTGATCGGCTTCTTTGATGATGGTAAGGTAACATAACCACAGGTTCCAGGATTGGGGCATGAACATATTTAGGAGGTCAGTACTCTGCCTGTCACAAGTTACCCTCAAGAAAAGTGGGAAAGGGATATCCCAAAGAATTTGAAGAATTCTAATTCAAAATCCTATGGATGTGACTCTACCCTACACTTCTGCCTGCCTAACAAAGGGAGAATTGCCCTTCCACCCTCATCCTGTTTGTCTTTAAGAACAGAATGTTTTAGGTGCACTAGCCTAGAACATGTGAATTTAGGATGGCTGCCAGAGTGGCCACCAGACAAACTCTAACTTTATTATAACCCCATCTGCATGTGAGATGACACCACCCACAGTGCCACAACAATTGACAGTCGCCTTGAAAATAATCCAAAAGGACCATAAAAGAGGGAGGAAAAGGTGGTGCCCACATTCCCAGACAAGCTCCCACCGATTCCTGAGAAGCATAAAACTATTCCTGCCTGCTATTAGTGTGAGACCAAAGTGAACCTAAGAAATGAACTCCCCTCATACCCCTCCCCTTATAGAGTGCTGGAATTCCCCACGAGATAGCCACTTGCTCTGCTTCTGTAAACATGCTTTATCGCTCCCCGGGAACAGATGGTGCCCGGTGCCTCCCTGTAACCACCAAACCCTGTAGCCACAGAAGGTCCTATCTTGGTAAGATAGGTGGGATAAAAAAAACTGGGTCGTGAAAGATATTCACAGCTGGCTGAAGGACATAGTGGCCTCTCCCCGAACTTCTTTGTTTGAGTTACCTATAATCCTGTACTGTTCCCTGCTATGGGGCTTCACTTCTCCTAGAGAGTGGAGTCCACGCGCGTGAATAAACTCCTTTCAGTTTTAACTCTGTCTTTGTCCCGGTGTTTGGTATTTTCCTGGCTTGCTTGACATAACAATTTTGGAGGTCCCAGTGAGATAACCATCACTCGGTGACTTCTGTCTGGTGTTCGGCCCCTGTCTCAGGCCGCTGTGGCCCAAGAGAGGCCTGGGGAGACCACCTTGACAATTTGATCAGGGCCCTGGGGGCTCGGGTCTCAAGTGGAGGATTCGGGTCACTCCAGCCATACTGAGAGGAGTTTATCTGAAACACCTCCGAAGGTCAGGTAAGAATCTCATGATTCTCAGTCAGTGGATCCTATAGAGGGTGAAAGGAAAGTTGGACTCGCGCTAATTCCCATGCCCAGGACTTCACCGCAATGGCAGGAAGTCCCCTGGTCAGTTTATACTTTTGGTAAGAAAGGCTATAGTCTGTCTAAATATCTGTATATCTGTTTTTTGTTGTCTGTCAGCTTGCTCTGTGTGCCTTTTGTTTTCAGTTTTGTTCTACAACGAGCCATGGGAGCCAGACAGTCTACCCCCTCTACCCTCCTTAAATGTGTTTTACAACATTTCTCTCAAATTTATACCCCACAGAAAGCAGATAAATTCGGCATCAAGTTCTCAAAAAAAAAAAAAACTCTGGACCCTGTGTCAATTAGAGTGGCCATCGTTCGGGGTGGGATGGCCAAGTGTGGGAAGTTTTAACATTCAGACTCCCTGACAGGTTTGGAATCCGGTTACAGGAAAGGGAGGGCCCCGTCACCCTAATCAGTTCCCTTACATTGATGTGTGGATGGTCCTGGTGGAGGACCCCCCCACTTTCTTGCCTGTCCTAGAGCCGCCCAGTCATCTAGGTTTAGTAAAAATAAGGTCCGCCACCACTTCTTCCACTGGCAGAGTTCCCAAGAGATGACAGATGTGTTTGTTGCTAAGCCTCTTTTAAAATGTAAAGTTTTCCAGGCTCCACAGGACGAGTATGACTTCCAGCCTTGCCTGCCCCCATATCAGGCCCAGGAGGAAAAACCTAAAAAAGCCCCTGACTCCCCTTCTGATTCTGTCCCCTCTAACCCCTCTGCCCCAACTGCACCATCTGACCCCCTGTCTCCCCCCATACCTGATTGGGACAAGCTTATGAGTCAGAAGGGACAACTAGTCAGGTAACATCCATAGTTCTTCCTTTAAAACAGGTCCAGTGAGGTGGTGGATTTGTGTACGTTCCCTTTACTACCAGTGACCTTTGTAATTGGAAAAATCAAGTTCCCCTTTTTTCAGAAAAACCTCAGGCCCTGATTCACCTCCTAGAATCTGTTTTCCATACTCATCAGCCTACCTGGGAAGACTGCCAGCAGCTGCTCCACACCCTCTTCACTACGGAGGAGTGGGACCAGATTTTTCGAGGCTGTTAAGGCGGCTCTGGGACAAAACCCAGACCTTGGTCCGGCACTCTGGCTTATCTGCAGCGAGCAGAGGCCGAGGTGCCAACCCACCGACCAGACTGGGACCCCAACACTGATGCAGGTAGGAGAGAACTGGCCAGCTACAGCCAGCACATTTTACAGGGACTCCATCAAGCGCTAGAAAGTCAACTAATTTGACCAAGGTGAGTGAGGTAAAACAGGTTAAGACAGAGTCCCCCGCGGCTTTCCTGGAGTGCCTTCTAGAGGCATATCAGGTCTATACACCTATTAACCCTGATGCTCCAAAAAACACAACCACAATAAATCTGGCTTTTATGTCTCAGTTGGCCCCAGATATCAGAAAAAAACTTCAGAGATTGGAAGGATTTGAGGAAAAAAACAGGTCTGAGCTCCTGAGTATAACCCAAAAGGTTTTTGATAACCGGGACTCCCCAAAAGAGGCAGTCACCAAGTGGCTAGGAAAAGTTACTATTGCTGCTCTCAAAGACTATGAGACAAATAAGCAGACTGGGAGACCTAAGCCAGAGAGACCCCCGTGGCCTAAGCTCAGAAGGGATCAATGTGCCTATTGCAAACAGACTGGACATTGAAAAAATAAGTGCCCCTCAAAAAAAAAAAGAGGGACAAAACCAAAAAAAGACACAGGAGGTTTGACCTTTAAAAGTATAAAATAAAAAAGTCAGGGCTCTTTCAAATTGAGCCCCCACCAACCCATGATAAAATTAAAAATCGTGGGCACACTGACCAACTTCCTGGTAAATACTGGGACAGCCCATTCAGTACTGACTAAACCTTTGAAAAAATTAACAACACGAGAGACTTTGGTACAGAGGGCTACCGGCAAGGGTGCTCAGGGTTATAAATGGACAACTACACAAACGGTAGACTTGGGTCACAGGCAAGTGACCCATTCCTTTCTGGTGATTCCAGAATGTCCATACCCCTTGCTTGGTAGGGACCTGCTAAAAAAATTGGGTCCAACAATCACCTTTACAGAAAAAAAGACAGACTTAAGACTAAACATCCCACAGGGGACTGTCAAAGTTATGGTGACTTGCCCATTGGCTTCTTAATACCTGATGCTTTCAGAGCCAGAGGACAAATCAGCTGGGCTGATTGGTGGTTTACAAACCGAGTTTTCACTTGTGTGGGCCAAAACTAACTCCCCTGGGTTAGCAAGCCTTCAAGTTCCTATAGTAGTCAGTCTAAAGTCCAATGCCCAGCCTGTTTCTGTCCGACAGTATTCCATCACGAGAGAGGCTAAAAAAAAAGATTTGGACACACATCAACGGACTCCTAGATGCCGAAATCTTAAAGCTGTGCCAATCACCTTGGAATACTCCACTCCTGCCTATCCAAAAGCCTGGTACTTCTGACTACAGGCCTGTGCAAGACCTCTGAGAGGTAAACAAAAGAACTGAGACTGTACACCCCACTGTGCCCAATCCCTGTACCCTGCTAAGCCTCCTGCCTCCACAATGACAAGTCTACACTGTGCTGGACCTCAAAGATGCCTTCTTCAGTCTGCTTCTGGCCGAGGTGAGTCAGCCCCTTTTTGCTTTCAAATGGGTGGACACTGAAGGAGGGTACTCGGGACAACTGACCTGAACAAAACTGCCATAAGGGTTCAAAAATGCTCCCGCCCTGTTTGATGAGGCTCTAAATAGGGACCTGGCTCCATTCAGAGTGTCTCATCCTGAGGTGACCCTTCTTCAGTATGTAGATGACCTCCCAGTAGCACCTGACGACACCTGTGTGGCAGCTACTAAAGATTTGTTGAGACTGTTACAGGAACTGCGATATCAAGGGTCAGCCAAAAAGGCCCAAATCTGTGCCTTCCAGGTCATCTATCTTGGGTACAAACTTAATGGGGGCACTTGGCAATTGTCCCAGAGACGGAAACAAGCTATAGTACAGATTCCAATACCCACCCGAAAAAGACAGGTGCGTGAGATCCTGGAAAGTGCTGGCTACTGCCCACTCTGGATTACAGGATTTGCGGAGATGGCAAAGCCCTTATATGCAGCCACAGCCAGAGGGAACACACCCTTAGTATGGACAGAGACCGAACAGAGGGCATTTGACACCTTAAATCAAGCCCTTGTTCAGGCACCAGCTTTGGCCCTCCCAGACATCAGAAAGCCTTTCCAACTGTTCGTGGCTGAGAAAGATGGAGTGGCAAAAGGGGTCCTTACTCAAACTTTAGGACCCTGAAAAAGGCCCGTGGCTTATTTGTCCAAAAGACTTGATCCTGTGGCTCCTGGCTGTCCACCCTGTCTCAGAGCCATAGCGGCAACAGCCCTCCTCATTAAGGAGGCAGACAAGCTAAGCTTGGGTCAGGGGTTCACGGTCAGTGCGCCACATGCAGTCTCCTCCATGCTACAAGGAGGCTCTGAGCATTGGATATCAAATGCTAGGCTGACTCAATATCAGGTGCTCCTGACTGACCAGCCCTGGATCAAGTTCACAGAAGCCACTACCCTAAACCCCGTCATGACCCTGCTGCCAGCTTCAGACCCCATGACTCCCCTACATGACTGCCAGGAGACCCTCCAGGACATAACTGCGTCCAGGCCTGATTTGCAGGATGTGCCCCTGAAGGACCCGGAGGAGACATTCTTTATGGATGGAAGCAGCTTCATTGAGCAGGGAGTCAGTTATGCAGGGGTGGCGGTGGTAGATGGCCAGGAAGTCACGAGATGGGCCTCTGCCCTAGGCCATGGTACTTCAGCCCAACAAACAGAGTTGATAACCCTCACTCAAACCTTAAACCTGGGTGAGGGGAAGTTTATTAATATCTATACAGACAGTTGGTATGCCTTTGCCACTGTACATGTTCATGGCGAGATATATAAACAACGGGGCCTACTCACATCAGGAAAAAAGGACATCAAAAATAAACATGAGATTCTAGCATTGCTAAAAGCTGTATGGAAGCCTAAATCAGTGGCTATAATACATTACAAAGGACACCAGAGGCCTGACACAACAGAGGCCATAGGAAATCAAAAGGCTGATCTAGCTGCTAAACTGGCTGCCAGAAAACCAGTAGGGATGGCCCCCACCCTGATCCTTAAAGGTTTTTCCAAGCTGCTGACTAAGCCACATTACTCATCAGAGAAAGAGAAACAAAATACCTGGGTGGGAGCTATGAAAGATAAAAATGGATGGTAGAGTCATCCCGACCAGCCAAGTCTGCTTGCCTCAGGCTCTTGGCCGACAACTAATTCAACAAATATATCAGTTTACTCACCTAGAAAAAAAAACTCAGACAATTGATAGGTTACAGGTTCTTAACTCCTAAGCTGGCTGCCATGGTCCAGGATGTTTGCACTTGGTGCCAGACATGCGCCCAGGTAAATGCCAAAACGACACCCAGAGGTGAGGGAACCTGACACTGAGGTGAGCATCCTGGGGAATTTTGGGAATTGGATTGTACTAAAGTCAAGCCCAGCCACAGATATAGGTACCTGTTGGTTTGGGTAGATACTTACTCTGGATGGGTAGAAGCCTTTCCTACTAAAGGAAAGACAGCTACAATAGTCAATAAAAAGTTGTTATCATCCCCCAATTTGGTCTCCCCCATACTCTGGGATCAGACAATGGCCCAGCCTTCATGGGTAAGTTATCTCAATTGGTGGCCAAGGCCCTTAACATTGATTAAAAACTTCGTTGTGCCTATCGGCCACAAAGTTCAAGACAAGTAAAAAAGATGAATCAAACCTTAAAAAAAAACATTAACTAAGTTTGTTTTAAAAACTGGAAAAAGCTGGCCAGACCTCCTCCCACTGGCCCTCTTGTGGGCTAGGTACACTCCTTATATAAAAAAGTTAACTCCTTATAAAATCATGTTCAGGAGACCACCTCCCTTACTGCCCAAGGTAAACTTGAAAAACGTATCAAAATGTGAAAATCATACTTTGTTAAATTCTTTAAAAGCCCTCCAGGTAATCCAACAGGAGCTGCGGAATCGAGTTCGGGAGTCCAGGCTGGCCCCTCAACCTGATGTCACCTGCCATAAATTTCAGCCTAGAGATCTGGTGCTGGTAAAGAGACATTCATCTAAGGCTCTGGAGCCACATTGGGAGGGGCCTTTCCAGGTGATTTTGACGACGCCATCGGCCATAAAGGTCACAGAAAAAACAGAGTGGATGCATCACTGCCACATCAAAGTGGCTCCTGAGGACACCCTGGAGGACAAATGGAGGGTCATCAGTCAACCAGGCGACAAAAAGTTAAGACTGGGACGGGTTGAAAATACACCCCCATCTTGTTAATATTTTCTAAAACATTGACAATATTACCCCAAAAACAATTGGACCATACTGGTAATGTTTGGATTCAGTTGGCACAATCACTTAATTTGTCTGAGTTCTGTTTAAATGTAGATTTAAATTTACAGTATGTATTAGGGAGTTGTCTCATCCCAGTGTGCACCCCCTGGGGTCTGATACAACCTTATACTCTGTTTAAAGACATCCCCCCCCCAAAATCTTATGTATAAAGATAGTTACAATTGGGGGACCCCCTCTTATTCTAAATCAAAAAATGCTATTAAGTTATATACACCTCAGATGGTCATGTTAAACAATACACAATGTGCTGTATATAAAAATTGTACTACAAAATGTCTAAGATTAAAAAGGTTAAAAAAAATGACCTGTTATAAAAAACAAAAAATCATATACAGTGATGGTCATGTGCCTTTACCATCAGGATGGTTTTATACATGTAAAAGAGTAACACTTAATTATATCCCTGCCTACTTGTCTGAGACTCGATGCTGCCTATGTTGCTTGGCCATAATATTGCCAGATCAAACTGATTCGATATTGCCAAAAAAAATTAAACGTTGGTCACCCTATACTGCACCAGAATGTGATGATGATGTAGGTCTCTTGGCAGATGCTCGAGTGATACCTATGATAATATCTGTGCTTGCTCAGCCCACCATAAAAATTCATACAAAAAAGGCAGTATGAAAATTGACATGCAAGGTGGTCAAAGGTCTAAACACTACCTCATCTGCCTTGACATTAATTAATCAGGAGTTACAAAAACACAGACGGGCTATACTAGACAATAGGACAACAATAGATTACTTGCTCTTGTTCCATCATCAAGGATGCAAAAAAATAAATAATATGTGTTGTTTTAATCTGACTGACAATAGCCCAGGGATTCAAAAATAAATAAATAAAACAATTTTAAAAATTGATGGAAAAAATACATAATAAAAAATTAGGATGGGATCTGTTTCAATGGTTAACTCAATGGTTGCCTAATATGCAATGATTAAAACAGCTTTTTCTTGTAGTCTTAATTGTAATCACATGTTTGCTGTTATCATGTTGCTACATACAATGCCTACCTTACTGTATGGAATGCTCTCAGTGGTTCATGGATTATTAAATTTGACTATTATGTTGCTAAATCAAATGTATAAACCCTTGCCTAAAAAAATGACAGAGTTAAATCAAAGGTTTGATTCTGTACAAAAACCAGTGGGGAATGTGAGACCAAAGTGAACCTAAGAAATGAACTCCCCTCATACCCCTCCCCTTATAGAGTGCTGGAATTCCCCACGAGATAGCCACTTGCTCTGCTTCTGTAAACATGCTGTATCGCTCCCCGGGAACAGATGGTGCCCGGTGCCTCCCTGTAACCACCGAACCCTGTAGCCACAGAAGGCCCTATCTTGGTAAGATGGGTGGGATAAAAAAAGAACTGGGTTGTGAAAGATATTTCACAGCTGGCTGAAGGACATAGTGGCCTCTCCCCGAACGTCTTTGTTTGCGTTACCTATAAACCTGTACTGTCCCCTGCTTCGGGACTTCACTTCTCCTAGAGAGTGGAGTCCACGCACGTGAATAAACTCCTTTCAGTTTTAACTCTGTCTTTGTCCCAGTGTTTGGTGTTTTCCTGGTTCGCTTGACATAACAATTAGCCTATCACTCCACTTTTTTTTTTCTTTTTTGGTACCTCGGGTGGAACTCAGGACTTTGTGCTTGCAAGGCAGGCACAGAGGCACTGAGGTAAATCCTCGACCCCAGTCCACTTCATTTTTTACACTATATCCATAATCTCCCAACCCCTCCCCATCATGGGTCTAGAACTTCATTTTGAGTTTTCTCCACTTCTCCTTTTCTTGGCCAAAAATAGCATTTGGCTTTGCAACACAATATTTGTTTGGACTTATTATGGATTGCACAATTCTGAAAAGGCAAAAAAGGATCCAGTCTTGAGTCAAAAAATGGGTAATTGATTTGGAACCCCAGATCAAATATGACCTAAGCATTTATGTCCCACACTGGAGAGCCAATTCTTTTGAAAATGAAAGCTACCAATCACCAATCAACAGTGAAGGAAGGTTTGAGGGGCTGACTTTTCGGTTTGTTTCTTTCCCTTTATCTTCCATAAGTAAGCAGGGACTCACACACAAAAAGATATGAGCTGTCTGGTGTGGTGCTCAGGGATGCACAGAGTACAACCATTTTGGGTGGAGTGCCATCTTAAGAAAAAACCATGGCTCACGCTGCCTCAGCCCTACCAACATCTTATCCAAACAGTTTCCAGGGGATCAGCAATATGATCAAGGCATGAGCCAACACAGATTGTTGACTGCACTCACTCAAAGAAGACACTGCCTTTTTCCAGCCCATGCTTTTCCCTTTAAAAACAGCACTGCTCATGTTGAGTTTTACACCCAGTGAGAGAGAACCAACCAGAGACTGATATTAAATCCACACAGGAGTTTATTACCAGCTGGGACCCAAGCAGAGCATCGAGCCTTGGCTGGGGGTAGATTAACTTATTTTATACAACTTTGAGGCCAGCAGTTTCTAGGCCCCCCTACGGGGTAGAACTAGTAAAGCAAAAGGTACAGAAGCAGAACGTCCTGCTGTTAGAACATTTGTAAAACAATAGTTGATTAATTGTTGTTTCTAAGAGACTCTAAGGGGAGGAGGTTTCTAAGCTTCCTCCTTCTGAGTTCATCTAAAGGGCAGGCAGGTGGGTCATTCAGCAGCAATATGGAGTCTGTCTTGCTAACTAGGGTCCTTCATTGAGTACACAGATTAATAGAGTAGCTATTAAATTTTTCTTTCATTCAGTTTGTGTCTTAGAAAGTTCTTTTGCTGACCATGTTATTGCAGTGGCCTCTGCACCACATTTTGCATGGCCCCTGGGACTCCCCAAGCCTGGTGGAACTCTCTTCTGGGAAGTTAAGAAATATCTTCATTGTGAGCACATTCCAGCCCTGAGGTCTTGTTTCTGGAAGGCTGGACCTTACCTCCTCTGTGGCACCAGGCCTCCAACCCATGGGTTTTCAGTACTGGGTGTTGAGATATGTAGCTGTGTCAATGGACAGGGTCAAGAGAGACTGGCCAAAGAGGAAACAAGGACCTCAACTCACCCTGAATACATTCTTGATTCTTGTCACAGAAAAACATTTCAGGACATGTGAGTGAGGGGCATCGGCTCATTTAATAGGTGAGCTAGAGAGTAAGAAAGAATAGGAGGAGAATTCACCTTGAGAAGCTGAAGGGGGCATAGCTCTGATGGAGAAGATCAGACTTATCTATTAATAAAAGAACGTGGCCACCTTTCATGAATTAGCTGAGGAGAGCTGAGGTCTGACTAATCATTACTTAATTCTGGTATTGAAAGTTTGATCAGGGGAGTCCTTGTAAGTTAATTCAGTCTCCAAGAGGTGATTGTTTCTGAATAGGGCAGTCTCAGTTTTGAGGAGGCTCTCTTGAAATCCAAGGTGTCCAAATAGACTTAGGACAATGACTGAAGACATCTGGGCGCTCACTGGTAGTTGAATGTCAGTCAGTATCTCCTGCATCCATGTCTTCAGATGCCTGTACCTTCCTGTAATCATCATGATGAAGTGTTCAGACTCCTCAATCCAATCCTGCCTCCCTCACCAGGTTACAGTATATCTAGTTGCCTTTCATCCCATGGTGAAAGTATGAGTCATTGTTTCAACTTCCACTTTAGTTTTCCCTTAGAGGATGTCACAGCCTTTTGGAGGCTGATCAGACCTCCGATCCCCCTGACCAAGCATGTGGTGGTAGGAAAGCAAAAGACAAGACAAGATCTTAATGCATAAATGGGGGGACCTAGGATGGTCAGAGCTCTTCTCAGGCTAAGACACTGTCTCCTGGAGCTTGCCACTATTACTGAACATACAGCTTCTAGAAAATGTAAGGGGTGATGCAGGGAATAGTGAAGCGGAGAACACTACTCTGAACAGATTCCTAGCAACAAGGAAACAAAACATCCTAGCAAGAACAGCTCATAGATTCATGGGAAATTTGTTTCTTCCCATGGATTAATTTTTGCCTCTATAGTAGTAGTTTTCTGAATCAGTCATGCTGCCCTTGGCTGTGCTATTGTCTTGCCATCCAAGACGTCACAGTGTCACAGTTCACAGAGACCTCCACTGTAAACAGTGGTGGGGGGGGAGTGTTCCTTCCCCACATACCAATTGCTGCCTCTCCTAGCAAGCCATTGTGGGCTAATAGGCAGACTCAGACTTTTAATATGAAAAGTCAGTTTATGAGTTTGCAGCTCACTCAGGGTAGTCTTCATCAACAGGCCTCTTTTTTTTATGTTTTTATTGGTGCATTTTAGGTGTACAACATAATGACATTCATCATTGGAGATACACACCTTTACATATTCTCTTGGTTCTTACTTTTCCCCCTTCCCCTGCCCTCCCTTCAACCCCTCCATCCCTCCCTATTTACAAAGACTTTGTTTCCATTTTTTCATTTTCTCATATCCCATTCCCTTCTTTCCTTTCCCCTACCCCTCCCACTTCCCCCTCAACTTTGCCCCTTTTCTTCCTATTTCACATTATCTATTATACTTTTTAGTCCTTATTTACACTTTCAGTTTCTCACACTAGAGAAACTATTTGGTATTTACATGTGTGTCCTGTTTATTTCACATAAGAGTATCGCCTCAATGAACATCCATTTAGCAATAAATGTCTCTAATTTCTCATTTTTGATGGCTGAGTAGTACTCCACTTTATTTTTTAAAAACCCACATTTTCTTGATCCGGTCTCCAGTTGATGGGCATTTGGACTGTTTCCAAGTTTTAGCTATTACAAACTGTGCTGCTATAAACATGGGTGCACATATATCACTGTGGTATGATTCTTTTAATTCTTTGGGGAAGATACCCAGCAGAGGAAGAGCTGGGTCAAATGGGACTTCCAGTCCTAGTTCTTTGAGGTATATCTCCACACTGATTTCCACAGTGGTTGCACCAATATACACTTCCACCAGCAGTGGAGCAGGGTTCCTCTTTCCCCACAGCCCTGCCAGCATTTGTTGTTGGTTGATTTCATGATAGCAGCCATTCTTTCTGGAGTGAGGTGGAATCTCAGCATTGTTTTCATTTGCAGCTCTCAAATGACCAATGATGTTGAACATTTTTTCATGTTTATTTCCCATGTCTACTTCTTTGTCTGAGAAATGTCTGTTCATTTCAGATGCCCATTTTTGGATTGGATCTTTAAATTTAGGAGGTCTGATTTTTTTAAGTTCTTCATAGATTCGAGATAGTAGACCTTTGTCTGAGGGACCGCTGGTGAAAATTTTTTCCCACATTGTGGGTTGTCTCTTCACACTGCTGGTGGTTTCTCTTGCTGTGCAGAAGCTTTCCAGTAAAAAGTATCCCACTTGTTGATTGTTTGTGCTAGTTCACAGGCAACTGAGGTTTTGTTCTTAAAGTCTTTTCCCATCCCAATGTCTTGAAGAGTTCTACCTAACATCTGTTCTAGCCAGTTCAGTGTTTCTGTTTTTATATTTAGATCTTTAATCCATTTTGATTTTAGATTAGTGCATGGTGAGAGATACAGGTCTAGTTTTAGTCTTTGGAAAGTTGAAACCCAATTTCTCCAGCACCATTTATTAAAGAGATTGTCTTTTCTCCAGCAAGGGTGTTTGGCTCCTTTGTCAAAGATGAGGTGGCTGAGTGTGTCTGGAGTTGTTTGTGCATCTTCTAATCTGTTCCACTGGTCTTCAGGTCTGTTTCTTTGCCAGTACCATGCTGTTTTTATCACAGTAGCTTTCTAGTATAGTTTCAGCTTGGGGGCTGTAATACCCCCTGCCATGTCTCTGTTACCTAGAATTGCTTTTGCTATTCTGGGTCTCTTCTTGTTCCAAATGAATTTTTGGATTGCTTTCTCAAGGTCTATGAAGTATGCTGCTGGGATTTTAATTGGGATTGCATTGAATCTATGTAGCAATTTTGGAAGTATAGCCATTTTCACTATGTTGATCCTTCCTACCCAGGAGCAAAGGATATCTTTCCATTTTCTGATATCCCCTTTGATATCTTTTTTCAAATTGCTATAATTTTCAGAGAAGAGGGCTTTGATTTCTTTTGTTAGGTTGATTCCTAGGTATTTCAGTTTTTTGAATGCTATTGTGAAAGGAATTGTTTGCTCTATTTCTCTCTCAGTGACTCTGTTGTTCATGTAGAGAAAAGCTATTGAATTTTGTGTGTTGACCTTGTATCCAGCTACTTTACTGAATTTGGTTATTAAGTCTAGAAGACGTTTGGTGGAGTTCTTGGGGTCTTCTATGTAGAGTATCATGTCATCTGCAAATAATGACAATTTGACTTCTTCATTTCCTATCTTTATTCCTTTTATTTCTTTCTCTTGTCTAATTGCTGTGGCTAATGTTCCCAAAACTATATTGAACAGGAGTGGTGATAGTGGACATCCTTGTCTTGTTCCTGATTTTAGTGTGAAGGATTTCAGTTTTTGACCATTTAGTATGATGGTGGCTGTTGGTTTTGCATAGATGACTTTTATTGGATTGAAATAGAGACCGTCTATTCTGATTTTTTGTAGGATTTTTATCATAAATGTGTGTTGGATTTTTTCAAATGCTTTTTCTGCATCTATTGAGATGATCATATGGTTTTTTCTCTGGCTCTATTGATATAGTGTATTACATTGATTGATTTGCATATGTTGAATCATCCCTGCATCCCTGGGATGAATCCCACTTGGTCAGGGTGTATCATCTTCTTGATGATCTTCTGCATTCTATTTCCCAGTATCTTAGTAAGGATTTTTGCATCTATGTTCATTAGTGAGATTGGCCTATAGTTCTCTTTTTCATTTGGGTCTTTCTCTGCTTTGGGAATCAAGGTGATGTTTGCTTCCAGGAATGATTTTGGGAGTATTGCTTCCCTTTCAATTTCACTGAAGAGTTTAAACAGTAGTAGAAGTAGTTCCTCTCTAAATGTCTTGTAGAATTCAGCAGTGAAGCCATCAGGACCTGGGCTTTTCTTGGTTGGTAAGTTTTTAACTATGTTTTCAATTTCATTGATTGATAATGGGTTGTTTAGAATTTTTGGGTCTTCTTCATTCAACTTTGGTAATTCACACGTGTCTAGGAATCTGACCATTTCTTCTGTGTTGTCCATCTTATTGACGCATAGGTTCTGGAAGTAGGTATTGATGATTCCCTGGATTTCTGCTGGGTCTGTTGTAATTTCACCCTTTTCATTCCTAATTGGATGAATTGGGGCCTTTTCTTTCCTTTTTGTGATAAGGTTGGCTAAGGGTTTGTCAATTTTGTTCATTCTTTTGAAGAACCAACTCTTGGCTTCATTGATTTTTTGTATTGTTTTCTTAGTCCCCATTGCATTCATTTCTGCCCAGATCTTTATAATTTCCTCCCTTGTATGAGCTTTGGGTTTGTCCTGCTCTTCTCTTTCTAGAAGCTTGAGGTTCAGCATCAGGTTGTTTAATTGGGCTTGCTCTGTTTTCCTATTATGATTATTCACTGCTATGAATTTCCCTCATAAGAGTGCTTTCATTGTGTCCCATAGATTCTGATATGTTGTATTGTCATTGTCATTTATCTGAAGGAACTGTCTGATTTCTTCTTTAATTTCCTCTGTGACCCATTGGTTATTCAGAAGTGTGTTGTTCAATTTCCATGTGTTTATGAAGTTTTTGTGGTTTCTTTTACTGTTGATCTCCAATTTCATCACACTATGGTCTGATAACACACCGGGGATAACTTCAATTCCTTTGCACTTACCTAAATATGTTCTATGAGCAAGTACATGGTCTATTTTGGAGAATGACCCATGTGCAGCTGAGAAGAATGTGTATTCTGATTTTGTGGGGTGGAACACTCTATAAACATCTGTTAGGTTCATATCTTCAATAGTTTGATTTAGTTCTAGCATTTAATTGCTTGTTTTTTGTCTAGTTCATCTATCTATTTGTGACAATGGGGTATTGAGGTCCCCCACTACTATTGTATTAGTGCTTATATGGTTTTTCATGTCCATTAGCATTTGTTTTATATAGTTGGGTGCACTAGTGTTTGGTGCATAGATATTTATGATTGTCATCTCTTCCTCTTGGATTGTCCCCTTTACAAGGATATAGTGTCCTTCTTTGTCTCTCTTAATCAGTGTGGGTTTGAAATCCACTTGGTCTGGAAAGAGGGTAGCTACTCCTGCTTTTTTTCAGGTTCCCATCACATGGAGTATTGTTTTCCACCCTTTAACTTTCAGTCTATGAGTTTCTTTTTGAATTAAGTGTGTTCCTTGTATACAACATATTGTTGGATCTTGCTGACCCATTCTGCCAGTCTATTTCTTTTGATTGGTAAGTTGAGACCATTACATTGATGGTTATAACTGACATGTATTGAGTTATCATTGTCATGACTTTTTCTTTTTGTTTGATCCTCCCCCTTTGCTTTTAATTTCTTGTTGTGCCCAGCGGATTCATTCGGCTGGGCTTCTTGGAGTTGTGATCCTTGCTGTCTTTTCCTAGAATTTGTCTAAAATTTTTTGGAGTGCTGGTTTAGTATTCATGAAGTTCCTAAGGTGCTCTTTGTCATGAAAGTATCTTATTTCACCATCAATTTTGAAAGATAGTTTTGCAGGGTACATCAATCTAGGTTGGAGGTTCTTTTCCTTTAGGGCTTGAAACACATCACTCCAAGCTCTTCTTGCCTTGAGGGTTTGCACTGAGAAGTCTGCTGTGATTCTGATGGGCTTTCCTTTGTATGTGACTTGTTTCTTTTCTCTAACTACCTGTAGAATTTTGTTCTTCTGTTGGGTTTCTGGAATCTTAACAATTATATGCCTATGTGTAGATTTTTTTGATCAAGGCTAGTTGGAGTCCTATATACCTCGCTTATCTGTATGTCAAATTCTTTTCCCCTGTTTGGGAAGTTTTCCGCCATCATTTCTGTAAACAGTTTTTTTATGTCATCTGCACTCTCTCCTGTTTCTTCATTGACTCCAATCAGTCTTATGTTATTTTTCTTTGCATTGTCTAGCAGCTGCTGGATTGATTTCTCATGGTCCCTTAAAATTTTAAAGAATTTTTTCTTTTCCTGTTCACTAATTGAAATCTTTTCTTCTATATCTGAAATTCTATCCTCACATTGGTTCATTCTGCTGTGCAGACTTTCAATGGAGTTTTTAATCTCTTGGAAATCTGTTTGTATCTGTTTTATGGATTCCAGTTGTTTCCTATGTTGGGATTCCATCATGTTCCTCAGATCCTCTATTTTTTTATCTGTGTCCTCTCTAGATTTATTAATCATGTCTTGCACCATGAGCACAATCTTCACTGTTATCTGAGTAATTATTTCTGATTTCATTTTTCCCAGATCCTCTTTTGTTGCCAGTTCAGAGAGTCCAGGTGGTTGTGTATCAGATTGTTCCATCTCCTTTCCCTTTGGGGTTGCTGTAGGTGATCTGGAAGTCTGGTTCTGAGGCTTGTTTATGTGTCTTCTCCTTTTGACGCGGGGGAGGGGGGAGGGGGAGTAGGGTGGGTCTGTGTTCCTGTCGCCCACGCAGCTCCCCTCCTCTGGGCTCGGAGCTGTGGCACGCCTACCCGGAAGCCTCCTGCTGCCTGAGAGCTGTGGTGCGCCAATCTGGAGGTCTCCTCAAGGACACTCTGCCCCATCTTTTTGAAGGCCTCTTGTTAGGATGTTAGTTTATAGGGACTTTTACCTCTTTTTCTTTTCCTCCTGCCAATGGATGTTCTTCACATTCAGTCACTCACTGGTCCTTTTATACTGTATCTAGTTTCTTCTGTGCTTTCAAGAAAATAGGGTCCTTGTGTCAGGCACAGGTCCTCATATATTTCCATACAAATGGCACAGGACTAGGGCTCAGGGAAGCTTCACATGCAGAGATTCCCAGAAGGAAAATCAGGGACAGTCAACTTGCTTTGTCAAACCCCAAATGCAGTGAGCAAAGGACAGACATAGGTCATCATGCTGTCTTGTCCTTGCTTGTCATCCAGTTCTCAAACTTGAGTTGTAGGACAGACCCAGAGTCCTTGAAGGAAGGGAGGCCAAGATGAGAGAAAAGGCCTGGCACAGCTCATGGATGTAACTGGTGAGCAATTACCTTCTCTGTTCCAGTGCACTTAAGGATTCTCAGTCACAATAGTAGCCTGGCCAGAGGAAACACCCAAAACATGGACTGGTGGACAATTTCCAAACATATACAAATCCCAGGGTCCCACTGTTGCACGCTTAAAATTGAGAACCTGAAAAAGAGATTTGAAAATTGGGATTTTTAAAGCTCAACTTTGTGTTCACCTTCCTCATGCTGAGAAGGACAGCTGCCACACCTGGTGCTGGCACCAAGGAACTATCAAAAGAATTAAATTGTGAACATTTTTCTAGGCATACTGGTGGAACAAAGTCTACCTGAATTGACATTTTCATGTTTCCTGGTGTTTGTTCTACTCCTCTTATATGTTAGCGTGCTTCTGTTCATTAGAGGAACATGGGGTAGTTACCCTCACAGTTTGGCCAAATAGTGAATAAACTCATATCTCTGTTTGTATAGGCTTTTCTCATGCTTTTGATAGCAAGTAGGCAAAAAAGTCCCAGACAGTTGCAGCCCAGATTCAGGCCTCTGGCCCAGTGACCCCAGAATCTGGTCACCACAAAGAGACTAGCATCATCACTGTGAACAAGATGTGCCCCAAGCATTTCAAACAATGCCTGTTTGGCCCTGGAGGATGGGAATGACAAAAGCCTCTTTCTATTTGAGGTAGTGTCACCTGCCTATCTCTCTTTTCATAAAATGGAAAATTAAACATTTTCAAGGAATCTCTGAGCTCAAAATTTGACCCCTGAGTGCACATCATGCCTTTTCCTTTCTTTTGCTTGCCTGTGGGGCTGCTTCTTCTGTGGGCCAATCCATTGTTTATGAGCTAATCTGAGTTTTCTTGAGACCTTATTTGGTGTTCCTCGGGGGTTGTTATTCTTATTTCTCCTTCTCTTAGGACCATGGAAGCAGGATTGGCCCTGGGGTGTTGCCTAAATTCAGGTCAGTGAACAGGGAGTGACCCCAGAGCCCAGATGTGTTATCTGTACTAGTATAATAAGGAATCCTAAAACAACATACCTCATTCCTTGGCTCATCCAGAAAGTTATATATTAGGGTTGACTGCCCAGAATTTTGAGCCCACTAGAATTCTGACAAATGTGCAGGATAAATGCAGGAGACAGTGGGAAGAACTGAATTTAGAGTGAAATGTGAAAAAGCTACTCCCATAAGGAGCACATTAAATTGATCCAAAATACAGGTCTCACCAGCTAGCATAAAAAGTTTTAATTTTCAAGAGAAAGGGAATAAACGTGAAAAACAGTCAAGGAAGAAGGGCTTGTTAAAGAAGAAATCAACATTTTGTCCATCAGCTGAGTGTGTCTTTAATAACTATGATGACTAGGGCCAGGGATTTAGCTTAGTGGTTTCGCCCCCTGCTGCACAAGTGCAAGGACCCGAGTTTGATCCCCGGTACCAAAAAATAATAATAATAATAACTATGATGACTCTGTACTTAACAAAAATGGGGAAATTTCATAAAAGATGCCTGAATTTGTGTTTCTCTTTGTGGGGAACATTTGATGTTCCTAGGTTTTATTACTACCCTAAACTGGAGGACTTAGATGATTGTATAAAAGGATATAGTATATTTAGACTTCTGAGGTGTGTCTGTTTTGATGCAATAGGAAATGTTTTAAATTATAGGGCAAGCTCTTTCTGCAAAGACTGAAACCTCTGATGAAAAAAAAGGGGAAGAAAAACCTCCAGAAATCTTCTTTCACATTAGGTGGGCACAGATAATGTTCTCTGCCCTTCAGATGTAAACTTTCTACCTTGCCTCAAAAATCATATGAGGGAGGATAAAATAAATAAAGGTAGGCAAAAAAGAAATAAGGAAAATGGTAATCTTTAAATTGTACTTTCAAGAAAAACTGCAATTTAAGGACAACAAAATTGTTCAAGCCTATATGTGGGAAGTCACTGGCCAAAGGAGTGATTAAACCTGAGTGCACTAAAGAAGACATTTGGAGAACAACAGGTCCTGTGCTCCTGAAATGCACGGTTAGAGTTTACAGCAGAATCTGCAGGACAACAGTCAGCAGAAGGAAGAGCAAGTTACTGTTAGAGATGTTTGCTTTGCCCATTGTGTCCCCTCTGCCCCACAAAGTTTATCTAAACTAGGACAACATGTGTCACGTAGCAAACCATCCCATTCTGGCCCTGTCCTCTGACATAAACTCCTACACAATAGGCTGCAAAATGCTTTTCTTCCATGTCCTTGTTCTCATGCCCTTGAGTTACAAATAAATAACCACAGAGGGCTCAGTTGGTTGCTGTATCCCTAGGCTCTCTTATGGCCAAGAAGCAGCCCTCTGGGTTCTCAGTGATTGGACGACATCTCATCTCTGGGTAATCTTCATCCTCTGCGCATCCACAGCCACACACTGCACCATCTATTTCCCTTCCAGGAAACTCTTGCAAAACACCTTCCCTAATGCAGTAAGTCCGCAAACTGAGATGTGGGTACTTGCCTTTCCCTGGTTCTGGGCTCATAATTTTGCCTGTAAACTGAGCTCCCTCCTACCCATCTCCATGCTCATAAAAGCACACTATTAAAAGGGCAGCAGATCTCAGCTTCAAGCACATGTAAATGGCTTGCATTCTAACATAGCCTACCAGATAGGGAAACTCGACAGACACTGGGAATACACATCCTAGATCAGGCAACTCGAGGACTCCTATGAGTCCACAAAAACCCAACCCCTGATCATTATCCACCTGTCTCTCTTACAGGCTCACCCTCTATTCTTTCTGAGTATGTACTTTTAAATTTTGCCAAATAAGTCTCTTTATGCCTCTCACTGATATGTCTTAAAAATTATTTTTCCTTAATGGAAATCAGCAAACCTACAACCTACCCAGTTGGTGGAGTGAGTTGAGATTCCTCATCTCCACTTCACGGAACCTCCTCAGACTATGTTGAGTGACAATACCACCAGAGGTACAGTGTAGGATTAAGGATTGCTTAGGACTGTGAAAAAAGGAATCACATCAACACTTGCACCTTTAAAAAAATAGTAAATAACAAATCTAAATTAAAATCACATGATCTTTGTATGTATGTATGTGTATACATGTGTATTATATGCCATTTCTATTGTGTATTTATGTGTGTAAACTGTTTCCTTGGTACCAAGTTAATTTACAAATTAATGAGCACTCATAAATTAGGAAAAAAACAAATTACTTTCCTTTTTTTGGTAATGTCGATGGAACCCAGGACCTTGGGCTTCCGAGACAGCGCCACTGAGCTAAATCCCTGGCACAGATTACTTTTAATTGACAACACTTATATACATCTTTTAAAAATAAGTTAAATTAGATTTATTAAAGTAAAATAAAGGAGCCACGCATGGTGGCACATGCCTAATTCCAACACTTATAAGGCTGATGCTCCTAGTTTGAGGCCAGCCTGGGTTACACAGTGAGTTCAAGGCCAGCCTGGAGTACATAGCAAGACCCTGTCTCAAAAACAAAAGCAAAAAATAAAGTAAACTAAAGGTTTCTTCAGTGCTGTTAGCATGTATTTTGCCTGCATTACTAACCAATCAAGATTGTATTTTTGATGTTTGAAATGCCATACCTATTTTTGCTATGCCTCAAGTAAAACAAATTTAAGAGTTCCCTCCTTTGGGAAAAGAAATCATATTTTTTTACAATTTTTGTTTTTTATTAGTACATGTTTATAATACATAATGTTTCCATCCCTCATGGTGAGAGTGGTACACGTACTAACGTGTCTTAAAACTTTTTTCATCCTCTTATACTTCCCTCCTCCCTTTGGCCATGTGCAAAGTGCTCCACCAGCTCTACTGTCATCCCTCCCCACCCCACCCCCGCCACCATCATCATCTTCATCATCATGATCAGGAAGTCACTGCCTGACAGAGACAAGGGCGTGCTGACCCTGGGGACGAAGAGGACAGGCTGCACTCTTGCTGGGACATCAGCCTGTGAGAGGAGTGAGACGCAGAGCCCCATTTCTCCTCCCAAGTCCAAACAGTTCTAACCGTGGCTCCTCTCAACTTCTGCTCTTCTGTTTTTCTAAACTTCCCACTGTTTCTTCCTGCAGCTGCTTCTACCCAGGTCCACAGTGAATTGTTAGGAAAAAAATACTCTTTCCTCCTATTTCCCATGTACTTCAGTCACTTCTTGTCCCTTATGTCAGGCCCCAGGTCCCTGCTTTCTCTTTAATTCACTTATCTGCAATAACCCCTCTCTGGATATGTTTAGTTCCAGAAATCCAAAATTCCTTAATACCCAGCATAGATTTCATCTCACCCTCTTTTTCTCCTCTGCAAAACTTCCTGCCTTTGTCCATGTGTTTGAAAAGCACAAGGGCCCTGAGATCTGCACTGCTTGGGCTGGGTGTCACTTAGTCAGGTCTGACTGCAAACTCTCATGGATCCGGATGAGCTCCTCCAACTTCCTCTCCAGAACCTGAGCCTGCTGCCGCAGCTCTTCAGCTGACTCTGTCTTTGCCCCCTTGTGCAAATGCACTGAATCTTCCACAAGGTTGTACACATCCTTCAGAAGGGTTACACCTGCAGTTCTTGCTCCCATGATCCGGGCTTCTTTGGACATTGCCAGAACAGTCCCTCCAAGGGTTTTCTGCACCTGCTTACCACTTCGGGCTGAGATTTTCCCAGTTTTCATAAGGCAGTTGGCCTTGGCTAGTAACCGAGGGTTGGATTTAGCCACATTAATGGCACAGACATTCTTCCCAATGGCTTGGAAGGCTTTCACACATTTCTCAGTTGCAGAAATAACTTTGGGTGTGGCCTCACCCACAGCCTGGAAAACCTCCTTCTCTGTGTCCATGCTGGTTGACAGCAGGCGCCTGGCTTCAGCTTTTGCTGATAATGTGTTTGAGTGGTCCACAATGCTAGCAGAAACACCAGTCACAGTGGCCACTGCTTCCAGCCCCATCCCAGTGGCTGAGAGCACCAGACTGCCACCTGCTGTCACAGGTGCCAGAGCCAGGCTAAGGATGGTCAGGATCCCAGAGACAGCACCGGTGGAGCTGGCCACCACATTGGTGATGGTGCAGTCCTTGTGCACCTTGTCAACCTTATCTGCAAGCCCGTAGAGCTTGGCTATGCCCTCCTCCAGCTCCTTTTTCACATGAGGAAATACATTCAAAAACCTCTCCTTGTGTGCTTCCAACTCAGTCAGAGTCTCACGTACAGCATCTGCCTCCTCCCTGTAACAGTAAAGGTCAAGTGATTAAGAAAGGCAGTTTGTCTGTTTGGAAAATGGGCTCTCTTAAGATCTACCCTGCATAAATGACAGAGATTTATTATAATCAAAGAAAGAGAATTACAAAGATGCACAAAAGTTTTCTTTCAGATATAAACATGTTTTGGATATCATTATTTAATAACAGGGTCAATGATTGTAAGGCGTTTTCACACGCTCTTTAGTGGTGGGTATTTGACAAAGCACCATCTCACTCAAGGACAATGCCATGACAAGCAAAGTATTTGTAGAAGGGGAATCATGTAGATGAACACAGAGAAGTGGAACAATGGGAGGTGGGTGGTGGTGGGCGGGGAGCTTAGTTCAGAGTATCTTAATGTACAGCGAAGAATTAACCTGAATCAAAGGGAAGCCTTCACTTTGCCCTCAGCTACCAGATTGTGATCTGTAGACCCCTAGAATGTCCTGACTATTAGGAATGTCTGTGTTTGCCTGGGGACTACACTAGCTGAGATTCCTAATCCAAAAACATAAATCTGAAAAACACCAAAATCTGAAACTGTTGAGCACTGACATGATGCCACAAGAAAGTTCCATGCCTGACCCATGTGACAGGTCACAGTCAAAGCACAAGCAAGCTAAAAATATTGTATGAAATTACATTCATGCTATGCATACAAGTTGTAAAGAAACATAAATGAATTTCATGTTTTGTCTTGAGTCACATTCCCGGGTGTTATGACTTGTGTTCAGATGTCCCCCGAAAGCATCATGCTTTTTGGGAGGTGGCTGAATCTAGAATGTGTGATTGATTCAAGGTGGGGCTGAACCTAAAGGTCTTAAGATTAAGGGTGTGAGTGCCACCAATCTGTGTGGTCTGAGTAAGATAATAAGGGCAGAAAACGCTTGGAAGGCTCCTTCGTACTTTTGCTGTCTTAGGTGATGTTGTTTCTCCTCTGTGATGCCCATTGGCCATCCCTGCCTTGGAGCCAGCTGATTATGGACTGAAACCTCTACAAACTGAGATAAACCCTTTCCCCGCTTTAACTACTGTCTCTGCGACAGGAGAAAAGTAGCTAACATGCCAAGATATCTTTTTATATATCTGCAAATATTTCAAAATCAGAAAACATCTATCATAGAAAACATTCCTTATTCCAGGAGTTTTCCATAATGCATGGTCATCCTAACAATGTGATGCATGTTGGGGCTTTGGGATCATTTCTGACTTCCACAGAAACTGGAGACTAAAAATACTGGCCTCCAGGAGCAGATGGAAACTCCAGGTTAGCCCTGAAGCCTGGACAACAAGGCATGACCAAACTTGAGTTAGGACCTTCTGAATTTCTTTGCAAGTAGACTTTGACCTTGGCTTTCCAGTCCATCTGGTGCTTGCTTGGCTATGCATCAAAATAATGTGTCCTTTCACAGGGTGAGCCTGGCACATCGGCATCCTGTGTGAATTGTCACATGTGAAATACAGGAGCACACTGTGTCCTGAGGAAAATGGGAGCTTCATGCTTGAAACCCTGCCAAATTATGTCCTATGTAAGCCTTTCTGTGACTGATTTTACCCTGTGCCTTTCCCTGTGATACACTGTGTGTAATAAACATCTAGTGAATTCTCTGAGTCCCTCTAGTGAATTGTCACACCTGCATGGGGTTTTGGGAGTCTTCAGATTTGCGGTTGGTGTCAAAACTAAAGTTAGTCTTGGAGGTTGTGCCCTCAGACTTTGCAGTTTGATTAACTCTGAGTAATGAGATATAAAAAGTAAACTCTGAGGCAAAGGAGATCACAAAGATTAGTTGGCCTCCCACCAACTCTATTCCAATGTCTGATGCCATTTGCACTTTGACCTGAAGTCATTGGATCCAGCTGCTCCAAGAACTGACTGAGAAGAGGAGACCTGGCTATTTACCCTGCCTCCATCCTCTCTACCTTCCTTACAGTTTACTTACACAGCCGACATCTTTCCTCACCTGGCACCCCAAGATCAGGACTTTACTGTCAGATGTCATGAGCCTAAATGGCACCTTAGCCAGTGACACCTTCCAGGAGCTCATGCAAAGGCCGTGCACAAAGAATCCAGCGACCTTCAGATCCATCTCTGAACCTAGACCCTGAGAAACCTGAACCTGCACAGGAACAGAGAAGGTCCCCTCTGAGCTGCAGACTTTGAGTCCCCAGACTTAAATTACACAAAAGAGGGGCCGGGGATTTAGCTCAGTGGTTCTGCCACCTGCCCTGCAATCGCAAGGACCCAAGTTCGATCCCCGGTACCAAAAAAATAAATAAATAAGTAAATTACACAAAAGAGGCCATCAACCATTCTGTCTAAGAAAGCTGTCGCTAAGCCACTGCCTTCCCCAGGGTCAGGGCCACTCCATGTGAACAGAAGAGGGTCCCACATGATGGCTGAGAACTCCTGGGTGACCAACAGGTGTGAAGGAAACAGCCACCCCCCACCGCAGCCCACTGTGTCTATCTCGGATGGACCACAACGAGGAAAGGAAAGAGTGTCTCACCGACTCAGTGTCCTCTGCGGGGCCCATGGTGTCCCCATGCTTTGACCCCCAGAAACCCAACTGGTGAGGTCTACACTTTTGTGACTTTTCTCAAGCAAGACCTTCTTGGCACCTGTCTCCAAGGAGGACCCTCGGCCCTGCTCTCGTCCCTCCTGGCCTTTGCTTGAGCCCCTGTTGTGTGTAAGTGATAACCTAAGCAGGTTCCACACGTTATCTTACTTTCCTTACCATGAAACTCAATGAATGAAGGCAGTAAGGCCGAGAGTGGTGTAGAGATAGCAAAGGTCACATAACCAGCAGTTGCCAGAAGTGATCCTGCCCCCTTGCTGCCATGTCCCTTCACCCTGAGGCCATTCACTGCCAGGGAATGACATGGAGATAATTTCCCGCAGGGACGGTGCCGAAGGGGCACCCTGAGCCCCAACCACAGGAAACAGCCTGGAGGAGCTGTGTCCACCCCCGGGAATCCCAGTCCAGTGGGGCTCTGGGTGGCACTGCTGGGGGCCCGTGCAGGTGACCTGGTCAAATCAGTCGTCTCCACCAATATCTCCCAGGAGCCATCTTCAGTCAGCAGTTGCTGCAGGTCCTCACTGCTCAGTGTGTCCATGATATACTCAATGACGTCTTCTACGAAACTGTCACTATCTGGTTGAGGAAAGAAAGAATAGAGTCAGATGACGGTGCAGTGGAGTATACATGGCTTTGGGGACAGGTGGCTATTCATCCTGGGAGCTACTGTCCTATCAGATACTTGAGATGGAGTCACATAACCAGTGTTACGGAATATATTGTGTTGCCCAAATTCATACGTGAAACTCTAAACCCCAGTGGCCTGAATTTGAAGATAAGGCCTTTAAGGAGGTGGAATAACTGAGATTAAATGAGTTCATAAATGTAGGGCCCTAATCTGTAGGTCTGGTGTCCTTAAAAGAATCTCTCTCTCTCTCTCTCCCTCTCTCTCTCTCTCTCTCTCCCTCTCTCTCTCTCTCTCTCTCCCCATGCACAGAGAAAGGCCATGTGTATACACAGTGAGAAGACTCCTTCTACAAACCAGGAAATTCCCTCTGACCAGAAACCAACCCTGGCCCACCCTCACCACAGATTTTGGCTGCCAGAACTGTAAGAAAATAGACATCTTGGGCTGGGGATTTAGCTCAGTGGCTCTCCCACCTGCCTCACAAGTACAAGGACCCAAGTTCGATCCCCGGTACCAAAAGAAAGAAAGAAAATAGACATCTTCTCTTGAAGCTACCAACTGGTGGTGTCCTGCGAAGGAGCCTGAGGAGACTAACACACCACGGAAGTGCCTTCAGCACAAATCTCAGAAAGTGACCCTCAGCCTGGGGAGCAGGAAACTTCCAAGCATGGGTTCACCTAGCATGTGCCCATTGTGTGCCAAACAGTATGTACCCAGGTCTTCAAAATGTGAGTTTCCACCATCAGTGGGTTCAGAAATTCATTGATTGGGTTAAGAGCAGCACTTTGAAAAGGAAATAGAATTCTCAATATTAGAACATGTTGAACATCGTAAGGATATGTGTTGCTTTTGCAAATTATTTATATGACATTACATCTACAGGGGTATATCGGTTTATGAAGTCAATTCTTTCCATGATTCTGATCACAAAACCAAGTTGGAGGAGAACTGAATCAAATACAAGGGTTAGGTTCAATGTTGACCTCACAGGGAAATTTAATTCAGTTCAACCAGTTTAGTTTGCAACCAGAATCTTGCAGAGAATTGAGTTTGTGAACTGAGATGCAACTGTATATGATGTATATAGTAGATAAATAAATAGATAGATATAGATAACAAAAGAGAGAGAGCCCCTTAATACGAGGGTCCTAGATATGTTTAGGAATTGAGAACTTTTAATCATCTTTAACTATTTTTAAATAATTTTCAAATATTTATTTTAATGAACACATAACAATTATATGTATTTGTCAAGCACAGTGTGATATTTCAAGAAAAATTTTATTTTATGGCCTCAAATATCCGTCATTTCTTCGTGTTGAGAACAGTCAAAATACTTTCCAATAAGTACTTTCATATAGACAATTAAAGAGAATTTTCAATCTTTTAGAAAGAGAACACAGAGCACATATGGAATATTACTTGCCAATAATGACAGTCAAATGTATTAATGTTTTGACGTGGAAATATGAGTGTTCACATTCCATGAGATAAATAGTGTAAAAGCTAGAAATAGGCTCAACCCAGTAGAGGGCAATATTACTGGCTGAGTCACCCAGAAAATGTGTAGTGTGCAGGATTGGACCTAATGGTATTGCAGACAAGGGACTGGGTACCAGTATATATTTATGTATGCCTACTGAGATGTAATATAAAATGTGTTTGCACTGTGTACTCACAAGAGAGACATTATTCTTTCATGAACAAGTGGAGACCCAGCCAGGAAAAGAGGCTGCCCAAAGCCAGAAAGAAGAAAGCTCATAATTTAAATGCAAGTTTACCTGGCCAATTTTTTTTTTCTGGTACCGGGGATCAAACTCGGGTCCTTGCTCTTGCAGGACAGGCGGTGAAACCACTGCGCTAAATCCCCAGCCCAACCTGGCCAATTTTTTGTATCACTTGGAAAGCTCATGTTTTTAAAATTTCTGTGACCTCTGCAATCTATTTTACAATTTACCTATGAGATTTTTTAAAATGTGTAAATGTTTGTAACTATGCACTCCTGGGTAATATTGTCATGAAAAAAAGGTTCCTTTTTGTTCCACATGTGGGAGACTGCAATATATCGATACTGCTCAACATCAATAATGCTCAAAGCCGGCTGTAAGCAGTTCAGGCTGGGAAGAGTTAACTCCACAATTGGCTTTTTCTATAGGTGAATCCCTCAAAAGCCTATGTGTCAAAGTCAGAGAAACTTGGTCACAAATTCCATTCCCACAACAAAAACCTTCTTTGTAGAAGGACAATGTTCTAATTACAACCATATATTTTGTCTATTCTGTTCCTAATTCGAGAATGCTTTGTCTTGTCATTTACAAGCCTTGCTCACATTGAGTTCTATACAATGTACACAATCACTTGTTCTCACCGGAAGTTCTGCCCTTACACGTAACTTGCCTTTAACCCAGATGATTACCAATAAAAATCAATGACTTGGACTCCCCAGTGCCTTTGTCCGTTGTACCTGTATTGCTTATTGTGGCTCCCCCCTTTCTGTCTGTCTTAGTTCTGTCTTTGAGATTGATTTCTCAGGCCTGTGTCATATACTGGCCAGGAGACTGGAGTCCACTGCAGAGGTTTCCGGTAACGTTTCAGGGGTCCCCAGTACCAACAGTGGCAGTGCAGGGGACTCTTCAGGTGGGTGAGGATGGAGGTGGGGCCTGGACTCTCCACTCTGATCCTCGTGATCTTGTGACCAGGACTTAGGCTGCCTTTAAGCCCTGACCTCCCTGGGCCTGCAGGTGACCAGTGGGAAACCACAGCAGGGTGAGCACTTGGCATCTGCCTCCAGTTTGCATCTGCCCTTTGCTCTGAGTCTTCTCTCCTGCATCAGCTTGGATCAGCATCTTCTGGGGGACAGAAACGACTCCCCAGTGCAAGGGGCCACTGGTAGATGTGTCAAAGCCCAGGCATCTGACAAAGCGCAGGTGCATGACAGACATTGTTATAATAATACGTCAGCAAGGAAGACCACACGCGTATTACACAGCTATCCGAGGTCATGTGAGTTTTTTGTCTCAGTGTGCCTCAGAGAAGTGGATTTAAAAAAAGGACACACAGCTCTTGAGCTCAGCAGCTGCAGTTCCAACTCCCATGGTCTGATGCTGCCCTATGGTTTTAAAATTAAAGTTTGGTTCCTGCTTTCTGGTGATGTCTGCTCCACATGCCTTCTTTTCTTTGGGAACCTCGCCTGACCAGACCTCCTTTAAACCCACCAGCCCTGACACCCAGGGAACAGTAACCTCCTCATTGCTTTGGACAAAGCCCATCCTGACCAGTGTTGAAACAATGACCAACCAGACCCCATTTACATAGACAGGTGACTGTTCACACTGCTGCCCCCTGTCTGTATAATCTGGGAGCTCATGCCAGCACCTCTGAGGACAGGGCTGAGGACACTGGTCCATTTGTCTTCCCCTACAACTATACCGTTCAAAGTTCACTCCCTGCTTCTCGCCATTACTTTTATCGCTTGGTGTTTAAAGGATAGCCAGGCCTGATTCCACATGAATCTGGCAACTCGCCTGGGACTCTGGAAACAATTTCTTCAGGTCTCAGGAAACACAATTTCCAGTGGCACCTCTGGCTCCAGGCTGGCCCATTTGTTGAGGAAGTGTTCATCCCAAGGAGACCACCAGCCTCAGCCCTGCCTCAGGATGCCAGGCCTGCTGGGCTCCCCTAGCCTCCAGTCTTTCAGCTCCCTTGTTCTTCACCATTGCTACTGACAGCACAGTTTGCTTTCCCCCTCTCACTGAGCCCTCCTCAATTAGAAGAGCCACTTAAAAGAGGCCCACAAGCCTCTTCCTGCTCGAGTTTTTCCAGTGCAAGCTGCTCTGGAACGCAGACAATAGAGGACTCAAATTTGGCTCAGAATTGTGGTGATTCTCTATAATCTCTCAGGTTTAAGTATAACAATACCTGACCCTCAAAATATCCTGGGAGACTGTTCTCCCCTGAAGGGGAGGGCAGAGGCTCCAGGTCACACAGATGTGAGGGGGCAGAGGTCACCCAGGGCTCCAGTGCAATGGCACTCTGGGTCACTCTTCCTCCTGAGCCACTAAGAGCAGTTGGGCCCCACAGAGCAGGAGCTAGAAGGAACCGCCTCCTCATGGGCAGCGCCCCAGGGTCAGTGCCTGGGGCAGGCAGCAGGGGCCTCCCCAAGACAGTCTTGTGTCCACCTGAGACCTTGACTGGGAGGCAGGCTGGGGAGGAAGTGAGCAGCTGGGCCGTGTCCCTAAGGAGAGGACTCGGAAGGGAGACCCACAGGCCCTGGTCAGAGATCCTTAGGTCCCTCAGGGGCTCCCCTTTCCCATTCACCACTATTCTGGGTAATGGCTCTGCCTTGGAGCTGCCACCTTGGTGCCACCTTGGAGATGACACCTGTCCTGACCCCATGAGAGGAACCCACCAGAGAAGAGGAAGCCAGTACCTGGGGAGGAGACAGAGGCCATGGTATCAGCAGCAGCGTCTCTGGGAGGTTTCCTTACAGCTCCTCAGGCCATCCAGGCTGGAGGGGAGGAGGAGACAGATCATGAAGTGGAAGGGCAGCCACATGGGGTGAAGATGGTGAAGGGGAGTGGCTCGGGGCCAGGTCTCCTAGGGTTCCCTCCAGGATGGCAGTGAGGTCAAAACAGACTTCTCCCAGAGTGCTCTCTGTCCCCCAGGCTCTGTGGCTGCTATTTTTAAAAAGGCAGCCATCCTGCTCCTGCTCCAGCTCCCTCTGTCCGCACCCACCAGGCAGAGGCCTTGGGCCTCTGAGGGCACACAGAGGGGGCATGGGATGAGGACACAGCCATGTAGAAACCACAGAGCCCACACGTAGAAGAACACATGGGAAGCCACATCCTGGTGAGTGCCTAGGGCCGGGAACACTCGTGTTCACTAGTGACGCTGGTGAGTGTTTATTGACAGTCTGCAATGTGCAGCCTCCTTCCGTGCACCTCAGTGAGTGTTCACACATTCGACGCAGTGAGAACATCTATGGCTCCCATTCTAAAGCGGGGGGGACCATCAGGAAGCTCAGGGAACTCACCCATATTTTCACAGAGCTGCAGGGGCCAGGACTTGAACTCGGCTCTCTGGTCCACATCCCATGTTTTGATGACTACACTCTGCTCCCTTAAATATGCAAAACATACACTCATGTATGCATGTTTATTGTCAAGGACACTTCTCATTGCAAACCCTTATCCTGTACCCTGTGCCCATCTCCCTTCATGGTAAAATTACCAGTGCCCCTGTAGTGCCCAAGGTCTGCTCCTCCTTGCTTCAGTACTATCCCATGAGGACCTGCAGTCCTGCCAGCCCCTGGCCCTGCTGTGGTTGCACAGCGCCCTCTGCTGTCCTGGCCTAACTCTTGCACCTCACGTTGTTTCTCTCCTTGATCTGAACAATGCAGAGCTTTCTCCTGTGTAAACTTTGCCTCCATTATGCACCCTTGCTCTCTGACACTGGCCACCATTTTAAGGTGCCACGCGAAGGTCCTCCCAATGCATAGGAGATGATGCTTCCATGCTCTTAGAATTCCCAGTTTCTAAAACCATAATAATCCTCTAAATTATAAATTACCTGCTCTCAGGTATCTTGGTACAGCCACGGACACTCTGTCTTGGCTACAAAGAATGACTGCTACTTTGTTATGGAGAACAGCTTTATCCTGGTTCTGGTCCCTTCCCTCTGCAGATAGGTTTGTTGAGATCCCCATACATAGAACTGCTCTTCCCTTTACACAGCCACAATGCAGAGCCTCCTGCACCCAGCCAACCTGAGACGCATCCACAATGGGTTTTCTCTAGCAACCCCTTCCTGAGGGCCATGAAATCACACCCCCTCCTCCCTCAAACTCCACCTGTCCCATTGACCATGGGAGTGACCAGTGTGTCCTCGGGCTGGAGGACACTGCCTGCAGACACACGTATGGCCTCTGCCATGTGAGAAGGAAACAATAAGCCCATGCACATGTGAAGTGTCCCTGTCAGGCCCACCCAAGTTGGGGACAGCTCCCAGCAGGTCCCGTTCTCTTCCTAGGACACAGCAGGTCTGGTCACAGCCAGGCATAACCCTCTCAGGTGCTGATCTCTGCTCTCGGACATTGTCTTACCACCATAATGGCTCCCATGGCCACCGAGTGCAAAGCTACCCTCTTCCCCTCTCACCTGTCTGCTTCTTGTCTTGGCCGCACCACATCCAAGTGTCTGACTCCTGGGGCTTCTGGCTCTCAGTGGTGACTGTCTGACCCAGGCCTGACCAATGAGGCACAGGAAAAAGTCAGCTGAGAGATTTCTTGGGGGCTCTTTGCTCTAAGGGACAAGTGTGACAGGAGAGCCAGCTGCCCTTTTCACCTTCTTCCTGCTTCCAATACTGCCTGATCCTGAACCACCCAGCATTCTGGGGTCACGTGACCCTGGGAGTCGGAGCTGAGGCAGAGGCCTGGGCAGGCAGAAAGACCTGGGGTCCTGCTGACTCCACACAGTGTCAATGAGTTTGCTCCCTGGGTCTCATCCTGCCTGGTCGCTCTTGGTCTCACTCAGGCCCTCGTCTGGAGCCTCAGCCCTGTGCCCGTGTGGGGAGTGCTCCCTTCTACCCCATGGGAATTAGCGAGCCAGGCACTGTGGCTGAGCCTGCCAGCTGCTCAATTCCCAGAAAGGCCACTGGTGGGAGGAAGCCAGGGCGGTGCCTGCCTGGCGCTGCTCCAGCCCATTACCTCAGCCCAGCCAGGCAGCCCTCCCTGCCCTGTCAGACGTGTTCTGGGTTCTCCAAGGTACCAGAACAGGGGTTCTAGCATGGCCTCTTCTACTCAGTGGTCAGTGTAGTCAGCCTCCAAGGGTTAAGACAGCACACACCTCCTAAGGAATCTTTACTGAGCTGCCAAGGTCAAGTTCTGGCCCCTGAAGCCAGCACTCAGGCCCTCCTGCCTGCTGCAGCTCCTCCTTCCTCTCCTCTCCCTGCTCACCGCGCACCTTGGTTCCAGGCTTCCTTCAGTGTGCAAAGGCGTCAGAGTGGTGCTCAGAGAGGGTTTGTTTTTACCACCAAAAGGAAGGAGATAACTAACCATCCAGCCACAGGAGAGCAAGTAATAAAGTCCAAGCTACAAAGCTGCAGTGGTGCTGGGGACACCATTCTGCAATCTGGTCCCTCGCACTTCCCTCGTCCAGTCACCTTGCCTGTCCCAACACACAGCCCAGCTTCTGCCTTCTTTTTTGCTCCCTCAGTCTGAGGTAGGGGACCTTTGAGGGCCCATAGGATGCAGGCCTACTGTCTACCTGCTCAGTCCCCTCACAGGGCCTCAGTTTGCCCTGTGGCACAGAGCAAGTGGCAAGGACAGTGTTGGTGAGATAACCACTGGGCTCCTTGTATCTCAAAAGAAACCCTTTGCTCCCCATGTGCCTCTGTAGCAGTCCCAGCCTCAGGGTGACCAGGCCACAAGGACGGGGGGTTCTGAGTCCTCTGCCCTCATCCACTTTCTTTGGTTCCTCCAAACTTTCCAAAGCAGAGGCCACTACCACATGCACCTTTTCTCAAGGTCACCTGGCCTTGTCTCATTCCACCTGAGCTGAGCCCAGGGGAGCTTTGTGACCCATCCATGTGCTCCTTCTTCTCTCTTCTGCTGAAGGTACAAGGGAGGGGAGCAGTCAGACATGAACGTGGACCAACCCAGGCTCTACTGCTGCTGCTGCTCGACTGTGTGGCCTGGGGCCCATTCCCCAAGCTCTCTGAGTTCATCTATGACTTGGGGATGCTAATTCTTCTCTGGCAGAGATGTTATGAAGATGAGGAAACAGGGCTTCCCCAACTTACCAAGGAATCCTCCTCTGTCTGTGTGGACTCAGCCCAGCCGTCCTGAGTTGTGCAGATCCAGTCTCCAACTGCAGGCCGAACAGTGAGCAGAGGTGTCTTCCGGGTACATATACCCAGGCTTCCAATAGGGAAACTGAAACTGAAAATTTCTAGCAGCTCGGGAGCACATACCCTACACATTCTACCTGCTGGTGCGACCTTCACCCCACCCTCCTTGCTGATCCTCTGAGTGGAGCCAGCTCAGACCCACATGCCAGGTTCTTCCAGCCCAGCCCACCCTGGCTGCAGGAACAAAGATTAACTGCTGACAGGTGGTGGGACCCTCCACAGACCATGCCCAGCTCCCCTAGGGATTGTACCCAGCCCCACCCACCGTGCACACCCCACTCCCAGTACACCTGCCTCCCCATCGCTCTTCAGCATTGGCACGGGCTCCCACACACCCTGCACCTGCTGCCCCTTGCTTATGACTGCTGTGGAATATCGTGTCCAAGGATTGGGGGGACAGTGCTGGGGATGGAACCCAGGGCCTTGCAAATACTAAGCCAGTGCTGTACCACTGAGCTAGGCCTCCAGACCCCATGCGGCTCCTAGACTTTTGGTTTAGCGGGGTCTTCCTCTAGGAGCACCTGCCGCACCTGCTGGAGCTGTCATGTGTAGCTCCCTCAGAGATCCCTCTGGCATCTCTGCCCAGAGTCCACTGCCCTGCCCTGCTCTGCTCCCAATTAGTTCCAGTGTTTGACACCAAACAGTGTCCGTTTCTCCCTCTCAGAACCAGTACTAAAACCGAGTACCCACTGAGCAATGAAGGAGACTTTCATTCTTGGTTGAGAAGTGGGAGACAGACTCAAAAACCAACTTCTCAACCTGTTAGGGGTGGGGAAGTCATAAGAGTAAGGTATAAAAATGAGGAGGGGGAAAGGGTGATAACTGATCTCTTTTCTGGGAATGGGTTGAGATTATCCTGGAGCTTGAGCACCACCTCTTTTCACTTTGTTGTTCTTTCTAGACATCACCATGGCCACTGTCAAAGGTCATAGCCTGGGAGGAGCCATGTAGCACACAAGCGGGATTATAATGAAGGTAGAGGTTGCCCGGGGGGGTCACACTGACACCCAACTCAGATCCCACCAGTTTCAGCTAAGGAAGAACCTCGGGCCCACAGGCATCCCATCTTCAAAGATGAATCAGAATAACTTGGGGTAGAAAATCAGCTAGGTCAGTAGGCAGTCCAGGATTGGGGCAGAGTAACACCATGGCACCTTTCAGGGTAGGGGCCACAATCCACCAAATCTAGGTAGTCACACAGCTGGGTGCTGCGGGAATTTTCTGCTTCACCCCAGGCAGAAGGAGCTGGGAGAGCTGGGAGCAGGGCTGGACCTCATAAGCCAACCTGGGCCTGTATTGCAGTGGGCAAATGTCGATGAGGCCACATGCTCACAGCCCCTCTGTTAGGAAGGACAGAGAGTGACCACACAGTAAAGCGCACATCACATTTACTGCTCTATTTGATTGCACTGTTATAACTCCCTAAAGGGCTAGATTTTTCCTCTATTTTTAAATAGGCATATGATAATTGTACATATTGATGTGATCTGATTCTGCAACTGAGGAAACTGGGTAAAGAGAAAGACTGTGGCTTTCATTGGGAAAGTCAGAGAAGGAACCAAAACTCCACCTAGTTTGATCTTTGTCCATTTGACATTCGTGGCTACCCTTCTTTGTCTAAGGGTGTTGGGGCTTTTTTGTACATTGTTTTCTGTAATCTCTCTTCTCCCAATTCTTCCCTGTTTCACTAGCACATCTTTAGCTTAACGGCCACACAAAAACACAGTGAGATGCGGAACCTCTTAAAGATCCACATGAGCTGTAGTCCCACCATGTGGATCCCCTAATCACCGTGCTGTGGACCAGACTGGTTGAACATGGTCTCGTGGTGGAGCATCCAAAATGTAGTTGCAGACTCAGCTCAAGAGGGAAGGCAGGTCTCTTACCTCCTGGAACATGAGCAGAGACCATTCCATTGCAGATCCTAAGATCTGCTACAAAACACCTCAGCTCAGCTGGTGACATCAAAAGAAAAGTCACCCAGGATGTCTGCAGCTCCAGAATTGGGGACCTGGCAGAAATCTTTGGTCTATAAGCAATTTCTTCCCATGCAGAAGCCGGTCCTAATCCAGTGGGAAAGCGCCCCTGACACTGCTCTGAGACACCTGGCAGAGAGCACCACATTTCCCATGGAAAGTGGAGGGTCAACAGCCAAGGCCCCCAGGGACCACGCTCCCCTCGCCCTGCCCCTCTCCTGGAATGGTGGGCTTCACTCAGACAAGCTGCACATTGTGTTGAGCACTCAGAACAGGGTCTGCTCCCCCTTTCTCTCCAGACCATAGAAGGGAATGGGGTGAAACTTACCATCTTAGCCATTTTTGAGTTGTGCCGTTCAGCAGAATTCATTGCGTTCACGTTGCAGTACCACCATCGCCACCATCGTCCCTACGACTCTTTTCATCTTGCAAAACTGAAACTTGGCATCCCTTAAATGATAACTTTGTTATTTAAAAACTGATTGTGTGGTTCCTGTGTAGTCACTCTCTGTCCCTCTCCCATAGAGGGAGTAGTCGCCATGTGACCTGGGACCTTCTGTAGTCACCAAGGGACTAGCAAAGACTAACTTCCTAGGACAGCCCAGTACGGGGCTGACGTGGCAAGTGTACTGGTTAGATTTCCCTCACTTTGAGAAATACTTGACATAAACAGCTTAAATGGGGAACAACTGATTTGGCTCAGGGTTTAAGAGGTTTCCATCCATGGCTGGCTGGCTCCAAGGCAGGAACATCGCAGCAGAAGGGCGTGGGCAAGAACTTCTAAACCCTTCTAACCCCAAGAAGCAGAGAGCAGGGAAGAGTCACAGAGAGGAGAAGAGGCTGGGAACAGGATATGCCCTTCAAAGGTTCTCCCCAGTGACCATTTTCGTTCACATGGACCCCACCTCCCAACACCCCATTCCATTCTGGACTCAGTGACATTCATGACCCTGTCACAGCCCTAGGCTCCACCTCTGAACATTGTTGCCTTGGTGATGAAGGCTTCAATGCAAGAGTCTCTGGTGGACAATACGTATTTAGACCATAGCAGGGAGGGAATGCATTCTATGCCACCAGCCCCCAGTGACCTCATGCAGAGTGGAAGGGGCCAGCACTAGTCCTGGCTGTCAATAACCAGGCCACCAGCATCATTTGCATGAAAATCCTATTTGTCTTTCTTCAGATGGGAAAATCAAGCTTGGGTAACAAGTATCAATTTCAGGAATGTTTAAACCTAAGTAGAATGATGACAAAATCAAACCCATAATCTTAATATTTTTGTGTTGAGGTCAATATAGCTATGTCTTCCTTTCTTCCTTCCTTCCTTCCTTTCTTTCTTTCTCTTTCTTTCCTCCTTTCTTTCTTTCTTTTTTTAAAGACAAGGACTTGCTGGGCCAGGGATTTAGCTCAGTGGTTTCGCTGCTTGCTGTGCAAGCACAAGGACCCAAGTTCAATCCTCGGTACCAAAAAAAAAGGACAAGGACTTGCTATGTTGTCTAGGCTGCCATTCTCATGCCTCAGCCTTCTGAGTAGCTGGGATTATAGGTCAAAGGTGTGTTTAATTTCAACGCAGTTATAATGTTCAAGAGAATGTGAAACATTTGCAGAGTGAACAAAGTAACTTTTGAAGACCAGTTTAAAATAAGTAACTGATTAATGAATTTACACGCCTGAATTTAAGTCGGAAGGCTCTTTCCCAAGTACTGAGGGTGTTGCAAATGAGCTTAGGCCACAGAGAAGCAGCAGCTTCGGTTGAGTAGATCCAAAAACAGGAGAAGTGTGGAGTGGCTGGTGGGGTTGGGGAGGAGCTGTCAGAGCCACCGACCAGGCAGCTCTTAGCACGGGGCAGGAGCCATCAAGCTGTCCTCACACCATCTCCAGCAGGCAGGAGACTGAGGAGATTCTCTTCTGGCTCTGCTGTTTTGCCAAATATAACCCTAAAAATAATAGCACCTTGTTGCAATTGAAAACAGTGTGCAGGTTCCCCTCAAAATATAGAATTACCAATGATTTGGCGGTTCCCTTTCTGGTATATGCCCCAAGGAATTGAAAGCAAAGACACAGATATGTGTACAGCCATAGTCACAGTGCCATAATTCAAAAAAGCCCAGATATTCATCAGTGGATAAATGCATAAGTGAAATGTAACCTGTGGATACACTGGAGTACTATTCAGCCTTAAAGAGGAAGAAAATCCCAGCACGTTCTGCAGCATGATGAAACTTGAAGGCATCATGGTTCGTGAAATAAGCCAGACACCAAAAGACAAATACTAGATGAGGTCACTTGGGAGTTACAGTAGTAAAACAGACGCAGAGGGCAAAGTGGTGGTTGCCGAGGGCTGGGAGAGGAGGAATGGGAATTATTGTTTACGGGTGGAGAGTTTCCATTTTGCAAGATGAAAATTGTTCTGGGGATGATGGTTGTGATGTTTGCAGGACAACGTGAATCCAATCAATGCTACTGAACTCTATACTTAAAAATGGCTAAGCTGGTAAATTCTGTGTGATATATACTTTACCACATTTAAAAATTTTTTAAATCCATCGCCGGGGATTTAGCTCACGGGTTCCGGCACCTGCCTTGCAAGCGCAAGGTTCTGAGTTTGAGCCCCAGTACAAAAAAAAAAAATTAAATCCTTTAAAATCTGAACTTTGCAGAAAAAAATAACAGCACAGAAGCCCCTTACCATGTACAAAGCATTTTTACACACATAAACCAATGCTTCAAACCCTGTGGTGAAAACATTTATTGTCCCTGTTTCCCAGGGAAGAAAACTGAAGTTCAAAGTGACATGACTCAGCAGGAGTAGTAGAGGTGGGATCATAACCAGGCCTTTTTGATTCTTGGTTTTTGTTTTCTGAACCAGTCGGCACCCCAAAGGAAGCATAATAATCCTTAAAATCCTCCAGTGCTCTGAAAATGTGGCTTTTTTCCCCCCTTAGTGCTCCCTGTTGGCTTGAGATGAATCACAGCACTTTGAACACCGCTAGAGTCCATATCCAGATCCCGCCTGGTTTAGGACCAGTGGCCCGGTGGAGCTGGGTCGGGTCCGGGGCTCCTACTGACTGAGCATCAAGGGCTTCCCACGTCCACAGGCTGGCAAAGCTGCCTGAAATGCTTGCATCACTGCATGCTACAGTCCCTGGGTCCTGTGACATCCAGGTCTTCCTGTCTGCTAAGAGCTGGAGAGAATATTCAGCATCAGACACCCCTGCTGGAATTCGTCCTCCCAAGCCTTTGGTTTGTGACTCAGTTTCCTTGCTGGTGGAATGAGGCCTGTGATAGTATTTCCCTGGCAGTTCCTGGGTGATGAACTGAAACAGAGTAGGGACTGTGCTTGACATACAGCGGCTGGTCAATGAGCAGGAATGCGCTAACTTCTCAGCACTCTTCTCTGTGAGCCCTGAGCAATCCTGGTGTCTGCATTCTCTCCTTTTATCTTCTCAGCACACCCTCTAGAGAGCCTGTATCCCCACGTATAGCCAAGGAAAAAGGCTTAGAGAATTACATCGCCTTCTCAAATTCACACAGCTGACCACGGCTTCCCTTCCTCACCAAATTTACTATGGCCACTCAGGTCTTGAGTCACAGACAATTTTTTTCTAAAATAAAAATTATAGGGCTGGGAGTTTAGCTCAGTGGTTCCGGCGCCTGCCTCACAAGTGCAAGGTCCCGAGTTCAATCCCCGGTACCAAAATAAAATAAAATAAAATAAAAATTATAGATTCACAAGACAAAATAGTACAGTTGCAAAAAATAATAGAGAAAGGTTCTATGTCCCCTTCGTGGGGACATCTTACATAACTATAGTACCAGAACATGAACATTGATTTTTGGTCATAGTTTCTGTTTTGCTTTGAGACAGGATCTTGCTTTATGGTTCAGTCTGGCCTTGAACTATGTAGCTCAGGCTGGCCTTGACCTCAAAGCAATCCTCCTGCCTGGTGGGATTACAGGTGTGTGCTACCATGTCCAGCAGGACATTGACACTGGCACAGTACAGTGTACTAGATCACAGAGCTAACTGGAGTTTCACCAGGTTTTGCACATGCTCATTTATGTGTTTGTTACGGTCCTGTTGCGGCTGATATCCCAACCACTTGTCGGGTTGATAGCCTGACCCATTACCAGGGGATGTCCAGTCTCCTGATGAGGGGAAAGAAAGGGGATAAAAAAAATAACACACAGAGAATAAAGAACAATAATTTATTACTGGGGGGGGTGATCTTTAGCTCTCTCCTGGCTAAAGACCACCTGATCTCAGCTCTGTCCTGGCTATGATCACGAGCTCTGGAGTAGTCAGTCTTTATCACTATACAACATAGCAAGGGGAATGAAGGCAAATGTAGGGAGTAGAACTAATGCACTTAAGGAGCCAGGCTTGGAAAAAGGGAGTAACTGTGTATTCTTGTGAAGGCCAGGTCACAGTTAACAAGGCCCCTGTGCTATCTTGCACATCATAGCTAACGAGCCACCTGCATCATCTGTAGCTAATGTTTGATCTTGGAAAAATGGTTATGTGGAGTCATAATTCCCCAGCTGCAGTGTTTCCTTGCTATAGAAACATCACAACCTCACCATCACTGAGACCAAAATTGTGACCATTGCCATAAGGAAGTCTGTCTCCGAACACCAGCCAAAAGGTAAATTAGAAATTCACACTTAGGCCTTGGAATGACTCAATCTTAATCAATAGCTGAATTTATAAGCCAAATCAATATCTGAAGCCTGCTCAGTGTGGTTTCAAGCTGGTCTGTTGCATTCTTTGACACTTTATCGCATGTACAAGTTCACGGAACCATCATGACAACCAAGAGTTTTCTCTCATCACAGAGTGACTCCCTGCTATCAATCTTTCAGAGTCCCTTGCTTCCCCTAAACCTTGGAAACCCCAAAGCCTACCTCTGCATCATCTCTATAATATTGTTATTTCAAGAATATTTCATATATGGAATTGTTACCAATCAGCTGAGTGATCTTTCCCTCAATTCAGACAAATCATAATAGGCAGAGTGCAGCTCCCTTGATGGTACCTGGGCTCTGAGCAGGGCCTGTTAGCTCTTAGCATTACAGATCTTAGTGTCATGGCTCTTGCAGCCCCTGCAGCTACCTGGAGCTCTTCCAGCAGCTCCTGCAGCCTCATCCGGGCTCTCTGCAGGTTCTGCCAGTTGGCACAGGTTTCTGTCAGTCACTGGCAGTTGCCACTGTTCTTGTTTCATCACTCTTTGGAAATTTTCAGGGTTAATAACCCACAGTATTATCAGCTCTTTTAAGTACAACCCACTCAGCCCAGTCTATCCAAGATAAGATTCATGAGTAGGCATTCGGAGCACCCAGGCAAGGCCTTTCATAGGACCTGTGCTGCATCACAGGGGAACAATGGAGTGCAGTGGAGGGAGCCCTCTGGGAATAGCCTTAGGATCATGAGGGAGTGTTGCTTATAGAGGGGGGCCTCCATGCATTTTTTTTCCATACTGCAGGCCTATTTGGGGACTTTCAGAGTAATGACTGACAGAGGGGACCAGGGGTACATGAAGGTTACAGGCTGGAGTCATCTGGGGTAGGAAAACGTTTCAAGTCTGCTGTGGCCAAGGGAGACGCCTCCCAAGCAGAGGTTGAATGTCTAGGTCTGCTACCCAAGCGTTCAAGTACTGGGGCTTGGTCTTCAGTGTGCAGTGCTGGGAGGCAATGGGACCTTTAGAGGTGGAGCCTTGCAGAAGCTCCAAGACTGGTCCTGCTCTGCGTTGTCCTCCTGTCTTGCCGGGTGATCACTCCCTCGCACATGCACTCTTGCCATGCTGCCAGCCACCATGTGATGCAGACACAGAGGCCTCACCAGAACCTGCACCATGCTACGTGGACTTTCAGCTCCCAAAATTGCAAGCTAAATAAACTTGTTACCAGCCTCAAATATTCCACTATAGTAACAGAAAGTTAACTAACATAAGCAGTGAAGGAAAGATGATGAGTCAGGAGCAAACCCTTGGGAAAGGGGCAGCATCTACTACTGGGTTCCACCCAGCACACACTGCAGGGTGGAGAGGAAACATGGACCATTCACCTGCAAGGGACTCTAGGTCAGTAACCCCTCCTGCATGGAGGATGGGTCAGGCAACCCAGGCACTGCCAACCCTTTGCTGGTCCAGTAGAGAAGCCAAAGAAACCAGGGATGAAGTGTTACCTAAGGGCCCAATGATACTAAGGGGCAAGAGGACAAACACTGGCAAAACACAAATGGAGCCCTTTAATTCCAGCTGTGGGTTCAGAGCACACATATTCATCACGAGTACTTGAGTGCTCATATTGAATACCCTGATCCCAAAGTTTTTTAAGTCAAGTCTGCCGTGGGCATGAGGATGTGCATTTCTAACACCTTCTTGGGCAGTGCTGCTGCTGCTGCTGCTGGGCTGGGGTCTCCACTCTGAGAAGCGCTGGCTACATCAAGCCAACTCTAATCCATGACGCATCTTCAGAGTTAAAAAATAAATAGCTAAGGATGAGAAGACAGAATTTACGAGAAGAGTAATGAATGGCCAGTCCCCTCATCAAAGTGTCAAAACACAGGGTAAAACTAAAGAAAATCATACGGTATCAGCCTAAGAATGAGCAAGTCGGGCCGGGGATTTAGCTCAGTGGTGCCACCGCCTGCTTCGCAAGCACAAGTTCCTGAGTTCCATCTCCGGTACCAAAAAAAAAAAAAATGAGCAGGTAACTGATGAAACAAAAAAGATGACCATGAGAACATAGTCAATATACAAAGTCAACATGTGATAGAGGGTGCCGCAGCACAGCCTCATCCTCTCCGCTGGGGACTTGGATTAGATGGAGGGAGATGCTGAGTCCCAACTGGTCTGTCCGCTGTGTCTTTTGACTGCTTTCGTATTTTCTCTTTGCCTAGCATTATGGATCCATTTTTATCATCTACCTTCTGACTCACTGATCCTCTTTCACACCCTACTTATAACCACCGACCTGTGTGCTGCTGGCCCTGGGCAGAGCCTCCCGGGCCTGCTTGCTACCCTCCCCTCCTGCTTCTGCCTCTCCACAGGTGCAGCCCTCTCTACCCCAACCTCCACTCCTTGGTCACCTCCCTCCTCCCGGGGTAGAGAAACATGGTGCATCCACGTGAACCACTCAGGCATGTGGGCACCCAGCCCCTCATCAACACTGGTGGGACTGGCCCTGCGGCCTTCACTGATTACTCGAAGCCCTCCCAATTCAAAATTCTGGACAGGTGAGGCTAAGGTTCTCCTGGGTCCACAGCACGGCCCCTCCCGGGCGCCCTCTCTGCAGACGGACACCACAGACGCGGCTCGTAGCACATGGTACTCTTTATTGTGACTCTCAGTGGAAAACATCTGTAAACCAGCTTGCTGTAGTGGTGGCAGCTGCAACACATGCTAAGGCACTTTGTATTATATAAAAAGGGGGTGGCTCGGAGTTCCATTCACTCCTTTGAGACAGCAACTGGGACCTGAATTCAGAGCTTTTTAGGCATATGTAGCTTCATGATTTGAGTTTGTTTCCTTTTTTTTAAAAAAAAATGCCTTCTTGCCATAAGTAAGTCTAAATGCAGCATATACAAAACAGTTAGAAATACAAGTAAATTCAGCAACCAGTGTAGACCAGTGTAGGACAAGCTACTCTCTTCTAAACATGGTTCCAAAGGAAATGCAGTGACAGACTCAGAATTGTATCATTTATTACAAGAAGGGGAGAAAAGAAAACTTTTTTTTCCTTTCAAAAATAATCTGTGCAGGTGGCAGATTTTCAATTGTACGGAGTCAACAGTGCAGATAAGCTGCCCTCGGGCCCCAGCCCTGGAGGAGGCACAGGATCACGTGGAGGGCCACCAGCCTTCTCTGGTGCTCTGGCTGCCAGATCTGGGACAAGTCCCTTAACCATTAAATATATTTGGTCCCCAAGAGTGTTAGGAGAAGCCACCAGAAGGCTGCTGGCCCTTCCAGCACGGCCGACACCCTGTCTGCTTGGCCTGACAGCCTTGCTGTGCAGGGGCGGGCTGCCCTCGGCAAAGGAGGGGAGGTGGCATTGCACTTGAGACATCTTGGAATCAGGAGGGGCGGTGACAGTGGCACTGCCCAGAGGGGGTGGGGAGAGCCTCCCTTGCCCCCACATTGTGTGCCCTGCACAGGGGTGGAACCCAGGGCCGCTCCATCCGGACCACTCAGGGCCCAGGAGGGTGGGAGTCTGATGGGACAGAGGCATGAGGTCAGCACATGTGATTGCCAACAGCAGACAAGGGAGGAGGAGGGAGGAGCCGATGGCGAGGCAGGGGGAAGGTCACAACGCTTCTGGGTGTCGGGCTATCAAAACTCCTTTAGTCTGAAGAAAAATAGACTCACAGAAAACGGCGGCTGGCCCCGCAGCCTGCCCACCTTGCCTCGCCACCGGTGCTTTCAGGCAAGAGAGGGTACAGACCTGCTGGTCACGCTTTCTGGGCATGCGCCCCGGCCCTGACTCTTTGGTATCAGATTCTCGGAGAGGGGAGGGGCTGGAGGGCTGCAGCCGAGGAAGCCAATGCCCTCAACAGGGCTGGGGGAAGGGGTCCCGGTCACAGCAGTCCCTAGGCGAGGCGGGGCACTGCAGGGGCGGGGAGAGGTGCGGAGTCATCTGTCCGTCCACGTCCACCAGGAGGCAGGAGAAGCGGCCTATTCAGCAGGCTTGGCCTCGGCCCCATCCACTTTGCCATCCACCTCCTCGTCTGAGCAGTCGCCAGCACCTTTCCGGGCCATTCGGCGGGGTACGACAAAGGGCATGTCCCCACGCCTGAGGACAAAGGCAGAGGGTCAGCAGGGCCCGGCTGCGAGGGCGGGGCGGCAGCACACTGCACACATTCAAAGCAGACCTTAGGTAGAAACCGGGCACTGCCCGTTCCTGTGAGGGAGAAGCAGCACTGCGCCTGGGGAGTCATCACAGTGGGTGGGACAGAAGGACACCGGAGGAAGCAGGGCACCCTGCAAACCAGCGATGCGTCGGACGTCTTAACACTAGCACGGAACAGGTCAGAAAAGCAGGAGGGAAGCACAAAAGCAGCTGAAGCTGCCTCCTGCAACAGGCGCCCCTCTGAGCAAACTCCTTATCAAACAAGCGGGGCTGGGCCCAACACTTGCCCCACAGTGCAGAGCCCTGGGCTCCATCCCCCCTCCAAAGACAAAACAAAACAGGTAGAGACAGGAATGACTGTTTACACAGGCACAAAGACAGCCATCTTCAGATCATAGCTTAGAAAATGCACCCTAAAATACCGATGACCAAGTCTGGTCTTTTTGCTCTTAGGCCTTAAAAAAAAACATAGGCCCCAGCCACAGATGGTGGCATATACCTATAGTCCCAGCTATTCAGGAGGCTGAGGCAAGAAGATCGTGAGTTTGAGGGCAGCCTGGGTTACACAGCAAGACACTCTCTCCAACAAAAGGGGCAAGTGTGGTGTTGCACATCTGGTATCCCCACTGCTCAGGAGACTGAGGCAAGTGCATCAAGTTTGAGGCCAGCCTTGGCAACTCAGCAAGACCCTTGCTCAAAGCAAAGACAAAAAGGACTGGGGATATTGCTCAGCAGCAGTGTGCTTGCCTAGGACACACGAGGTCCTGGGCTCCATCACCAGTGGCGCCAAAAAAGGTGGGAGAAGGAAAGAGCAATGAGATTCTTGGAGAAAGAGATGACCTCCTGCAACCCCCTGACCCCTCTCGGAAGCTGCCTGTCCCTGAGGGGCGCTCAGCAGTTCCCCAACTTTCCCATGCACCACATGTCGGGGCTGGCATGCACCCTGCAGGTATTTATTTCCTAGGTGCCTGCTATGTGCTAGGGATGCAGCCAGGTGGCCTCCAGCAACTTCTGATTCAAAGCTCCCAGCCTGGAAATGTCCTCGTCAAGCCTGGAGCTTCTGGAAGGTGGACTTTTGATACCAGCTGGGAATAAATCACCAGGAGTTTCCTGTGTGTTCCCAAGGCTGGGCTAAGGCCACAGAGGCCAGCAGAACCCGTGAAGGGCACGCACTGCTCTGCAACGGGCACCTTCCGGATGAGTCCCTGAGCACCTGCCCATGAGCCGCGGCGGAGAGCAGGGTCCAAGTGTCTACGGAGGGAACTCGGACCGCCGGTGTGACTCACCTCAGCTTGTTCTTCAGGGAGCTGACCTCCCGGTTCATGGCGTCGGCCGTCTCCGTGGCGTCCTCCAGCTCGCGCTGCAGCTTCCGGCGGGAGGCGTTGGCCCGCTGGGCCTCTTCCTCGGCCTCCTCTAGCTGCCGCTTGAGCTGCTTCAGGCGCGTGGACGCCTTGTCAGCCTGCACAGACGGGCGGCCAGGGGACCCGGTTAGGGGCTCTGGTTGTGCGCCCGGCGGCCCGCCCGCCTGCACCCTGGCCCGGCTCTGCGCACACCTGGTCTTTGTACTGCTCCGCGCTTCTGCGCTCGTCATCCACCTGCAGCAGCACGTCCTTCAGCCTCTTCTCGGCCCGGCGCACCTGCTTGGAGGCTGCCTGCCGCTCCCTGCGCGGCACAGACACGTGGCTCGGGGACCTCCCCGGGGGCTCGGCCAAGGAGCCTCAAGTTGCTGACCCCACAGGGTGGCCTCGAGGCCACGGGGCAGGTCTTCCCCGGACACCCGCTAGGTGGTGTGTCTCTGAGGACAGGCACTGTGATTATGGCCACTTTACAGATGAGGCGACCGGGCCCCGAGGAGGCTATTCATGCATGTGCAAAGGGAATGGGGAACAGAGGGCTGGGACTCAGCGAGGTCCCCATTACCCCCAGGAAGTGTCTCTCTGAGCCCACAGGCGGCTGACCAGGCGGGCATGACATTGCACCTCTCTACTGAAGCCCTCAAGGTCAACCTTCAACTCCGAGTCAAACCCCGAACCCCTCCAGCAAGAGGGACAAGGACTGCCCTGAGAGGAAGACAGCCCCTGGACCCAGGAGGCCAAGGACAGGCCCACAGCAAGGCATACGGCTGCTCCAGGGGGCAGACAGAAAGACTGCCGCTGTGCGCCTGGCACCTGGGGGGCGGGGGGGGGGGGCACGTACTTGGTCTCGTTGTCCAGCTGCTCCTCCAGCTGGGCGATCTTGGCCTCCAGGGCAGTGATGGAGGCCTTGTACTTGGACTTCACAGAGCTCTCCATCTCCTGCAGCTTGACCTTGAGCTCCTTGTTCTGACGCTCCAGCTGCTGCCTGGCATTCTCGTTCTTCTGGGCGTGGCTGCGCTCCAGGTTCAGGTCGGTGTTGATCTGGTCGATCTGCAGGAAGGAAAACCAGTGGCCTTGAGTCGGGCTGGGCTCTGGCTACTACGACTGTTCACCACTGGGGCTAGAGAAAGGGGACAGGAAGATCCCACCAGACGCTGCTCTCCCAAAATGGGCCCGGAGACCGCCACGGGCACCAAGACATTTCCCAGAAGCAACCAGGAACGAGTGAGCCCTCAGCCTCTGCCAACTGCTGCCTCTATGTGCACAAGGAGCTCAGATCCTGGGCCAGGAGCCCTGGTGTGGAAGGCGGCCCGGCCACCCTGGAGCCCACCTGCAGGTTGGCCTTCTTCAGCCGGTCGTTGATCAGCTCCGTGTTGCCCTGCTCCTCCTCCAGCTCCTCCTCCAGCTGGGCAATTCGGGCCTCCAGACGTCGCTTCTCCTCCAGTGCCAGGGCTCTGGGGAGGGTGAGGAAAAATGAGGGGTCTGTGGGTGGGGAAGACACTCCAGCCCCACTCCTGGCTCCTCACTCAACTCACCCTTTGCCACTGCTGTTGGCAATTTCGTCCGCCAGCTCATCCCGCTCCTGCTGGGCCTGGCGCTTGGCACGCTCGGCAGCTGCCAGTTCCTGCCACGAGGACCCAGAATGTGACCACTGGGACTGCCACGGCCTCCGTTCCCAGCACTCCACAGACACCTTGAGGTACTGCCCTCCCCAAGCCCCAACTCTCCTCTCTTCCACGAAGCCCTCCTCCCTGAACCTCTCTGGCTCACAAGGTGAGTCCTCCTCTGAGATCACAGCTTTAAGTACCACATGTTCACAGAACCCCTCCAAGTGCAAGGACTCAAGCCAGGTGTCAGAGATACAAGAAACATCCTGGCCTAAAAGAGGGGACAAGTAGACAGATCCTCGGTGCTGGCTGCTTTGCATTCCCGGCAGACCAGGGGTCAGGAGATGGAGGTGTAAACCCAGGATGAACCCTGAGGTCGCTTCACACCAGGTGCAGGGACAGGTTTCACTCAGAGGGGGAGGCAGCCTCCACAAGGGCCACAGTGACAGTGGAGGGAAAGATCACCCCGGCCCCAGGAGAGCAGGGGAGGACGTTCCGGCCTCAGGTCTGGCTGAGCACCTCCTAAGCCAGAACATCACACTGTAGGAGACCCTCTAGCATGCTTTGCTATGAGGCTGCCATGTGACTGACAAGGCAGCCAAAAGGACACTCAGGCCCTCTTGAGGGAATAATTCACAGCGGGAGGTATGAGTATATGATTATCACAAGGCCTCAGCACGCGGCCTGAACTGTCACAATTTCACCTCCACACACAATGACCACACAAGGGACCTCACTACAGAACGAAGCCCTGGAGGGAGCCCTTCCAACTCATGCTGGAGTTTGCTCGCTTGCTTCCAGCCCTCCCACTTGCTAGGGCAGATGGGCGATGGCTCTGAGCTGCCGCCTGCTGGGTGTCTCCCGGGGGCCCAGCTCACCTCCTGCAGCTGAATCATCTCGGCCTCCATGCTCTTCAGCTTCTTCTCGTTCTCCTTGGCCTGCGCCAGGATCTCCTCCCGGGAGGCACGCGTGTCATCCAGCTCGCGCATGCAGTCCTTCATCTGGGCCTGTGTGGGGAGGAGAGGTTGGCACTGCCACCCACATCCCACGTGGTCCGGGCCTTCCACCCCAACACCCCAGAGGGGGCACCTCGGCAACAGAGACCTGCTTTCAGCCTACTGCCGTATTTAACCGACTGAACTGTGAAAGGGCAGAGGCACTGACCACTGGCCAGCTCGGCATCCCTTACCCTTTCACACTCATGTGACATCAGGATCTACAAAGCATGCTTTCCAATGTGGTGATCACTGGATACATATTAGCCCGTGCCGCCCTTTCTTACTTCCTATAACTTCCTATTAAATTAAACCTGGTGCTCAGAGCACTGCACAATGACATTCGCAATTCAAAGTTCGTGCCCAGGGCAGCCCGGTTACAAGGTAGGAAACGTGCTTCCTGCCAGGCTAGCCTGGCTAAAAAGCAAGAAACGTGCTTCTTCCTGTCGTTCTGCTGTGTTACGACCCCAAAGACGTTGGTCAAGTTGCCCTTTTCTTTTGCAGATAAATGTCACACTGGCATTCCCTGAGCCAAAGGGTATGGCCCTTGTGCACAGCCAGTCTGTGCCAGTTTAAAACACTACCGGGACTTATAGAATCCATGGCTCACAACCCCGCCCACAGCCAATTTTTAAACTTATTCTTGTTGGTGGCACACTGGGCACAATGGGACCCTCAGAACACTTCTTAGTGTGCTCCTTTTAAATTCCTGACAAGGTGGAAATGTCCCAGTGTGTGTCCCTTCAGCTCAGAGTTTTTGATCACTGTCCACTGGGTCAGTACCTGGTTTCTTCTGGAAACGTGCACTAAGTGGCCACCCTCCCTGAGCCTTCTGCAGGGTTAGGCTTGTACCTATTTGCTGCTTTTTACCATAACCAGTCACTGATCTCACTGCGAGTTTGCCTCCAGACTACTCTTTCCACGCAGCCATGGCCTGAGGCTCCATCGGTGAGAGGGGCTTAGTGGCCCCACGCCCTTGCTCACAGAGGCGGAGGCAGGCACCCCCGGCCCGCACTGCTTTCACTGCTTTCCCCACATGGGTCCGGCAGACCACAGCCACCCGGCCTGGCCTCACCTGCAGCTTCCGCAGCTGCTTGATGGCTTCCTCCCGGTTCTTGTTGGCTGTGTCGATGTGAGCCTCCAGGTCCTTCAGGTCCATCTCCAGCTTCTTTCGGGCAGCCACTGCCACTGAGCGCTGCTTCTTCTCATCCTCCAGCTCTGCCTCCATCTCCCGCACCTGGGGTGCCACCAACAGCTCAAGAGGCTGGGCCACATGTGGACCTCACTCCAGGCCTGAGCCCCATGAGCTCAGGAGTCTTGCAGGGTCTATGGACCTAACAGAGTGAGTCACCGTGGGACAGAGAAGTGGGACATGGGGCCAGGGAAGGAGTGGACCAGGAGCCCTACACAGCCAGGTGGAGCAAGGAGAGAGCAAGGAGGCCTCCAAAGTCCGGGCAGCCCCCGCACCTCTGCCTGGGGCAGGGAGCCACGCACCTGTCTGACCAGCTGCTTCTTCTTCTCCTCACTCTGCTCATCGCGGCCCTGCAGGTCCCGCTCGAACTGGGCCTTCATGGCCTGCAGGTTCACCTCCAGCCGCAGCTTGGCATCCTCGGTGGCCTGCAGCTCATCTTCCAGCTCCTCAAGCTGAGTCTTCATCTCCTCCACTTGCTGCTCCAGGGCCCGCTTGGACTTCTCCAACTCGTGGACCTGAGCCCAGAAGCCCAGGTCAGGCCAGAGGCATGGACAGGCGTACACACCCTGGCCCTGTGCGATGTCCCACATGGTGCTCTCCAGAGGCCCCCTTGGCCCACCCAGCACTCACACTCTTGCCCACGTCGTCCTTAGAGCTCATGAGGTCCTCCATCTCCGTTCGGAACTGCTTGTTGAGGCGCTCCAGCTCCGCCTTCTGCTCCATGGCCTCCTCCAGCGCCCGGGCGAGCGACAGGGCCTTGGTCTCCTTCTCTCGGGCCTCTGCCTCGGCCCGGTCCCGCTCCTCAGCATACTTGGCAGAGATGGTTTTCTCCTCGGCCAGGAGCTAGTAAGAGGCACCCACCGTGAGGCCAGGGCGTGGACAGCTGGGGACCACTGTGGGCACTGCAGCCAGCCCCAGGCTCTGCAGGAAATGAGGACCTGGATGCCGGGTCTGAGCCGCACCAGGCCCAGGATGAGCAACTCAAGCCTGCTGCCCAGGAGCTGGCTGGATCAGAGGGTGACAGTCACAGTGTAGTGCGCCCCTGTGCCAGACACCACGTCTTAACCTCTGTTTCACTGTTATCACCGAGTAACGTGGATCCTGTATGTCACACAGTGCTCCTTCCACAAGCCAAAGGAATCGTTCATTCCCTCCCAGAACCTGGAAAACCCCTGAACAATGGGGTTGGCCTTTTTCTTGAAGAGAACATGAGTCTGGCTGCTCTGAAGCCCGAATGCCAAGTGCAGCCTCCTCCAGAAATGCCATCAGTGGGCTGGGCATTTAGCTCAGTGGCACCACACCTGCCTCGAAAGTGCAAGATCCTGAGTTCGATCCCCAGTACCAAAAAAAAAAAAATGCCATCAGCCACTCTGGTGTCTGTCTCTGCACAGACCCGCTCCTGGCTCTACCTGACCTCCGCCTTCCCCTTCCCTTTGCCCTGCTCCTCTTTGACGCCACAAGTTGTTAACTTTCTTCGTAAAGGGTTGAGAGCATTCCTTAGACTCTGTAGGTCCTACAGTCTGGAGCAACTACCCAGCTCCGCTACTCCAGCATAAATAGCCAGAATCAACATGTAAACGGGCATGGCTGTGGCCCATAAACCTTACAAAACAGTGGTGGGGTGGATCTGGCTGTAGTTTGCTGGCATCCTGATTTACTTATTCTATTATTCTATCTGGCCCTGGTGTCGGCATCTCTGTAAGCTGTCTTGACTCTTGGAATGAGGAATAGATATGAACATGTACATAAAACATTTTAAATAGTAAAATCAGACCATTTTAGAATTTTGGAGTTTAAAAAGAAACAGATAAAGGGAAAGGCCGCTCCTGACCCTATCACACGGACACTCCCTCTTCTCGGCGCTTTCTTCCCAGGCCCCTTAGCAAGCTGGCAACTAAGGCCCCACTCAGCTTGCTCCCAGACTCTGCAGACTCTGAAGTGGCCTTGCCCTTGGCTGTGGGCTGGAGAGAGAGATGCGAGAGCCAAGCTGTGGCCACACACCTGGTCAAACTTCTTCTGCTTCTTCTCGAGGTTGGAGACGCTCTGCCGCTGGTGGTCCAAGTCCACCAGCAGGTCGTCCAGCTCCTGCTGTAGCCGCGTCTTGGTCTTCTCCAGCTTGTCATAGGCGGCCACCTTCTCCTCATGCCGCTGGCTCAGGCCCTCCAGGTCCTTCTGGAGCTTCCGCTTGGCTTCCTCAGCAGTCTCCAGGCACCCCACGCCATCCTCCATCTTCTTCTTCATGTCGGTCACCTGGACAGGGCAGGCAGTAAGGAGACACACAGATGGCACCTGTTCCAGACACACCTGGCCTGGGGACACCTGGAAGCTGACTGCCATACTGTGAGGGGAACCAGCGAGCCAACCCAGTTGCAGAATCTGCCCCACCACTTCCCTCTTCCACCAGGGAAGGGAAAGGTGCTTCTGTGGAGGGGCAGCCACACCTGGGCCTGGAGGGTGGCGATCTGCTTCTCCAGGTTGTGCTTGGCTTCTTCCTCCTCCTCCAGCTGATCCTTGAAGGAGTTCTTCTCATCCTCCATCTGCTTCAGCTTGGTGCTCAGGCTCAGCTTCTGCCGGTTCTCCTCCTGCAGCAGCTCCTACTCCAAGGGGGCAAGGGGCGTGGCGCTCAGGGACACAGTGCAGAGCTCTCAGGCCCACACCCGATGGGAGGGAGGAAAGGGTAGATCAGGTGCGCTCTGTGATGAAAGCACGGAGGTCTGGCAGCAAAGGCCACATGGGCACCGGGTCCTCCTGCGAAGGCTCCAACTGCCAGGGCCCGGCCCTGTCCTTACCTGAGTGTCCTGCAGCTGGGACTCCAGTGCAGAGAAGTCCTTGGTGAGCTTGCTGGACTTGCTGTCAGACTGGTTGAGAAGACCGGTCACATTGTCCAGCTCGACCTCGGTGGGGAAGAGAAAGGCGAGGACGGTGAGCTAGTCTATAGCTGCTCTGGCAGAGCTGGACCTGAGTCACCATCAGACCACAGGGGCCCCCGCTCAGGAGCCAGCACAGGCAGACAGCAGGGGGAGAAGTTCACCTCCTATGGGCCTGGGCCACAACCCAGCTGGTGCCGAGGGCCCCACACCCAGGCCAGGGTCCAGCAGAAACCTCACCTGCAACTTGGTGACCTTGTCAGCCAGCTCGGTGCGCACGCGCTCTCCCTCATTGAACTTGACCTGCAGCTCCTGCAGCTGGGCCTCCACCTTCTTGCGCTTGTGCTCCAAGTCCCCCTTGCCCTGCAGCAGGACCTTCACCTCGTTGGCCAGCTCGCCCCGCTCGCTCTCCAGGCTCTGCTTCGCCTTCTCGAGGGTGGCTTTCACCTGGGGGGCAGGGCAAGGACACAAATGAGACATCTGAGCCCTGGTATGTGGCTGCTCTTGCCAACATCACTGAAGAGCCACCTGCTCTAGGTGGAGAAACTGCTTGCTGCCTCTGCAGCAAAAATAACAATTACAGAAAAAGCCCTGGGCTGGAAGCCCAGACCCCAGCCGTGCCCTTCTCTCAGATGATTCTCACCTCTGAGGACCTCAGCTTCCCAAGCTCTAAGACAATCCCTGGATAGAGGGAATGTTCTAGGAAAGGTGTTGCAGGCGTTTTGATTCTAGCAGTATTTATACTCCAAAGGAAACTATAATTGTCCTTAGACTTCCAGTAAACCCTCTCTGAAACCTGATGTTCATAGGAATAAGGTAACGTTCCTTCAAAACGCAAAGCTGGAGCTTACAAGATACACGCAACCCTCCCATCTTGAACTGGATGAGCGTGTGCACAAAGGCTGGCTGAGTGAGAACACTGATCCCAAGGAAGGCACTGTCACACCCGGCCCGCAGCGCAGCAGTAGGAAGACAGATGACAGGATGGTTCTAAATATATTTTACAGCTGCCTCGTGGAAGAGCTACAGCCACAGGAGGCAGGGCCTGTCCTGTCAGGGAGCTGCCTGGCCAGGAGGCCTGCGGGATGGATGTCACCAGGGCTTCCCAATAAGAGGCCGGTATACTGCTTGCTGGGAGTGACAGGAGAGGACTCCACAGTCAGAAAAGGGACCACTCAGCCCTCTGACACTCGGGCTCAGGGTCGCTGATTCCTTGACATTTTCTGGTCTGGCAGACTGTGCATACTGCCAACAACATACTGTATTTATCCCTTACTATCTAAGTATTTTACGTCTTTAGCAACTCTAAGCCTTAGATAATCATATCAGACAGACCTATCATCATCCTTCTTTCCAGACAGAGAAACTGAGGCACGGGGGTTCTTATGTGCCCAGGTCACTCAGCAACTAAGCTGGAGCCAGGCCTCAGACCCGGGCAGTATGACGCCTGAACCACTCTGCTCTTCGGGACCAGTTTAGAGACTGCAAGGCCCGGAGTGCTGGGGGTCAATGGAGGCCCCGCCCCGGAAGCAGCCCCTCCTTGCCCGTAGGCGGGGGAGGCCACACACCCGCTTGGTCTGCTCCAGCTGCTCTGCCAGCTCCTCCACAGCCTGTGAGTGCTTTTGCCTCATCTCCTGGATCTGGGCCTCATGGGTCCTGGCCTCCTCCTCCAGGGTCTTCTTCAGGATGTTCACTTCCTGCTCGCGCTTGGACCTGGGTGGAGAAACACCCTGAGTGAAGCCAAGGATGCTGGGATGCTGCGGCACTGCGCTCTTCCCTGACTGCAGAGGCTGGTGAGGGGCACAGCACTTGTCTGCACTGGCCTCCCTCTTTGGTGGTCCATGCCACAGCCCCAGGTCACAGACACACCCTGCAGCACCTTCTGTTCCCTTGCAGCCTCGGGGCCTACCCTTGCATCAGCCCAAACTTTGGCTCAACAGGCCTCCCCCTTTGTAGAGAAGCTGCTGAGGAAACATCAACATCCAAGCCCTCTGTATGTAGGGCCGCCCTGCGTGCAAAAGGCCCGGCTCCATCCCTCCAGGCCAAGGTCTCCCCAGCCCCAGGCCGGGCAGCCCCATCGCACACCTGAGCTCCTGCTGGGCAGCTGTGGAATCCAAAGTGTCCTCCAGCTCTGTTTTCAGAGCCTCTAGCTCTTCTCCAAGATCCCGTTTCTGCTTCTCAGCTTTGTTCCTGGAAGCCCGCTCAGATTCCAGGTCTTCCTGGAGTTCGGAAACCTGAGATTCCAGTTCCCTAATCTTCTTGACAGCCAGATTCTTCTGGGCAGCTTCTTCTTCCACTCTGCCACAAAGATCAGTAACGTCAGTATGCAGCCACTTTCCCCTTCAGAGAGCAGAGTCTGCAGCAGAGGCTTGGGGAAGCAGCCAAAGCCACATCTGGCAGTCACAGTCGTGGCACTTGGGGTCACTCTCTGCACACCAACGTGCAAGGCGTCCCCAAGACTGAAGGGCAGTAATACTCAGAGCTAGAAAACAGAGGCACTGCTATTTCATCTTCCAGATCAAGATGAACAGCTTTAAAGGTTTTTAAAAATCCCAATGTTCAATGAAAAAACAAAAGAAAATAAGACGTTACAGTCCACAATGACTGCAACCAAGCAAAAATGTGAATGTGCTCCGGACTGTAGATGAGCAAGAGCGCACCCTCTGGTGCAGGGTGTGGCCAACCAGGAAGGTTATGCACATGCAGGGGCAGGGTGAGTGTGGGAAAAGCTCTACACCTCCTGCTAATCTTGCTGTGAATCTACAGCTAGTTTTAAAAATTGTTTTTAAACATGTGCCTATAGCCAAGAAATTTAAAACAAAATTTAAAAATTTAGCCAACACATTTGAAAGGGGTGGGTGACAGTGGTGAACAATTTTGGGGGGGATTACAAACGAAAGACACCCTAGACCATGCATGCTCTTAGGGGACAAGATGTGCCTGGCCATGAACTGGTGCGCTCACAGACCCTGGGCCAACAGCAGAGCAGGAAGCCAGCTGCAAGTGGGGCACTGGTCAGCTGGCTGCAGCTGGTGACCCAGGCCTCACCTGGCCAGGGCAGTCTGCAGCTCCTCCTCCTTCTTGGCCAGCTGCATTTTGAGCTCAGCAATCTGTGCCTGCAGCTCAGCGATCTGGTCGCTGAGGTCTGTGGAGTCTCCCTCCAGCTTGCGGCGGGTCTTCTCCAGCTCCTGCCGCTGCTTCTCCTCCCTGCGGAGGCGCTCTGAGAGTGGACACAAACCCTTAGTGGCTGCAGGCATTCTGTCTGCTTTTAATAACTATAGGAAACACTACGAAGCACTTCCCATAAACATAACGTTAAAGGGAGGGCATATATGATGTCTGTAACCAAGACCTGGATGAACAAGCAGGACATTGGCACAAGACACAAAGGCTCCTGTCTCTCTGCAATGCGTCCCCTGTCCTCCGTGTCAGAGCAACTACATTTCCTTTAGGGCTGTACCACATTCTGCATGAATCTGAGCTTATCTAGCAGCACTGCACTGCTTAGTATGAATTTTGCAGATCCAAAGAACATCATCAGGATTCAACTTCTGGCTTTGTGACACCACCTAGGTAATTCATCATCCTATAACTCGTGATCCATAAAGGTGGGAAAATGACCTATTTCCCTAGGCTCCTAAGAGGTTCAAATGAGTGAACATCTTAAAGCACTGAGGAAGGTGCCCAGCCCTGCACTTAGCTGCAATGATTCTTCCTAGACTTGCCTTGCTGCTCCAGCTTACGATTTTGAGACTTCGCATGTTGAGTCTCACGGAACATACTCTTCTGGCCTTTGCCCTAGCATTTCCTTATGCGACTATATTACAACCTAGTTACCTTTCCACAACTGACAGGTATCTGGGCTGTGCTGGTCCTATGCTCTGATGGATAAAGTCACTGAGCATTCTTGCCTATGATTCCCAGCACACACAGCCAATAGCATTGAAGGGAACAGCTGATCACAGGCATGCAAGCTTCAACCTCACCCGGGTATGATCAATTGTGCCATAAAGCCACATACCAGTTTATATTTCAGAGCAGCACGTGTGCATTCACTGGTTTACATTCTTGCTAACATGGGTTAGTGTCACATTTCCATGTGTTACGCTAGAGGACCACCATAAACCCCTTGGATGACCTGATCCTTCAGGCTCCTCCCAGGGGAGGGCGGGCATCACTGGGAAAAGGGGACTCTGTATTGGGACCTCTCTCTCCCCCACAGCCTGCTGTACTGCAGCCCACACTAATGACAGGGGCCAGGCAGGGCAGTGACACCAAGCTGGGGGAACTCCTCCCACCACTCAGCCGGCACCGTTTTGGCCCTTTGTCCACCACTGGGCTAGGAGTTCCTATGACAGTCTGGACTCCCCCCAACATGGCTGTCAGGGCAAGGGCCAGGGCTCCTCAGGAGTCAAGGGTCTGTGCCACAGATCCCAGGGACTTGTCACCCTGCCTCAGAGGAAGCAGTGACCTCTGACAGTAGCTGTCTGGCACTTTCTAGCTCATGCCTGCTCATGTGCTCAAGCCTCACAAACACCCTCCCACCGTGTCCCCTGCACAAGTAAGAGAAAGCACAGCCCAAAGAGAGCACATAGTAGGTGAGAGATGGCACAGCTAGCAGGTGATGGGCTGGCCAGGTTTAAGGTCAGACCAGACCCCGCTGCTGAGATGCATGATGCCTGACAACTGAGCGATGTCGCAGCTTGACCCCGAGCTCTCCTCTCGCAGGGACCATTCAGCCAATCAGTCTAGGTCTGTAGCCCAAACTCCCACAGGACCAGACGCTGTCCCCTACGGCCTAGTGGCCCTGGGTCTTAAGGTGGTGGCTCCCTGGTGGGCTGTAGACACCCTGCGCTCCAAGTGACAGGCACGCTGCTGCCCAGGTGCCTCACCCTCCAGGTCGGTGATCATGGCCTCATGCTTGTTCTTCAGCTTGGCCAGGCTCTTGGACTTCTCTTCCTCTTCCATGAGATTTGTGGTGAACTCGGCTATTCTGTCCTCCAGCAGCTTCTTCTCCTGGAGGGGAGGGGAAGGGATGTCCAGGTCAGAGTTTAGTGTCAGCAGGGCACACACACTTTGGCTTTCCTAAAGCACGACTTGCCCGCAAATCTAGGATAGAATGGCAAGGCAGGGCCTTAGACACCTGATCGAGTGCATCAGGGTTTCCTGGATAGCAGGTCACCCGGCCCCGTGAAGTAGCTGGGTAAGTTCCACAGGGCCTAACACCATGAGAGTCCTGCAGGTGGCAGCTCCCCCTGCCGGCCCTGCCTCCCCGGGACACCCAGGGCGCCTTACCTTGGCCAGTTTGCAGTTCTGGTCCTCCATGATGATCTGGTCCTCCTCCAGCTTCTTCAGCTTGGCCTCAGTGGTCACCTTCTCCAGCTGGAGCTTCTGCCGGGCACTCTCCTCCTCCTCTAGCTGTTCCTCAAGTTCCTGCCGGGGAGGGGAGGCTGTGAGAAGAATGCACCCCGGAGGCCCAGGAGCTGGGCTATGACGGGGCCAGGCCTCACTCACAGGACCACAAATATGAAACAGGAGCCGGGCCAACCTGCCAGGGAGCCATGGTAAAGGGCTTCGCCAAACCAGCCCTGCAACAGGCAGAGGACTACACTTAGGGCCACCTGCCCCAAAAGGCAGCAAAACAAGGACCAGAGAGAGGAACGCAACAGGCTCTGATACTCCACAGGGCAGCCCTTGTGGAGATCCGAGACAAGCATGCCGTGAATAACCACCCTGAAGAGAGCTTCTGTAGGGCCGCCCAAGGAGGCAGAGAGGGGCCACGATGACTTGCTCCCTGTGCTGTCTGGGTCTCATGGCCTCCAGCCCTTCCCCTCTGCAGGGAGGCAGTTGGTACCTGGATGTTCTGCTGCATTTTCTTCTTCTCTGTCTGCAGGTGTTGGCAGCGCTCCTCCTCCTCCTCCACTCTGGCCTCGAGGTCATGGCAGATCTCCTCCAGCTCCTGCTTCTTGGCTGTCAGGCGGGCCCGGAGCTCCTCGGCCTCAGCACACAGCTCTGTTTCCGCCTGCAGCTGCTCCTGCAGCTGCAACTTCTCCGCCATGAGCTGCAAAGAACGCACAGAGAGCAAACACAAGCTCCTTGAGACCTCAAGCGACTCCAAGGTGGATGCTCTGCAGCCCAGGTTTCAGGGCAGAGGAGAACACACAGTCCAGAGCAGCTTCCAGCCAGAAAGTGCTTAAGTTCCCAGACAGCCCCCAACATTATATTATTTATCCTCAGCCACTGGCCCACGAACTCCAATATCCATAGGAAATGGGATGAAAGGTTACATGGGAGAGCTGGGACTTGAACTTCAACCCAGTGGTGGCCCCCTCCAGCACAAACCCTCACTGCGGCTGCAGACACTGGCCACTGCCTGCGCACTGGCGGCCAGCAGGTGGCAGCACTGGGAGTATAGCACTCCGTGGGCAGAGCCTTGCTGACATCCACCCACCTGTGACTGCAGAGTCTCCATCTCTGTGAGTCTGTTCTCTGCAGCCAGCTGCTTCTCTCGCACCTTCACCAGCTCCTCCTCCTTGGCCATCATCTCCTCCTCCTGCCGGCTCACTTGCAGCAGCGGCTTGACCTAGGAAAGGAGATGCAGGCAGAGTCAAGCTCAGCGGGAACATGTCACTCCCGCCAAGGGTCAGGAAGCTGCTCCCTCACCCTGAAGTGCAAGCTCCCAGGGGTGGGGGCAGCCAGGCACACTGGGGAGGAAGTACAGGCAGGTACAACCTTCCAGAACATCTGCCCGGAGCTACACACCATGGGCCTCTGACCCACTCACCACATTTCAAAGAACCCATCCCTAAGTATGCACAAAAATGTTCGCGACAGCAGTATTGATAATAGCAGATTTTAGAAACGACATAAAGATCCCTGGTTGGAAACACAGCCAGATAAATTATGCTATGTCCTCCAGGGAATGAATGGCACAGAGTCTTCTAAAAAACTGGTGCCGATAAGGAGTTTTACATGGAAAGTGCAAACTACAAGACTGTTTATACAAGTCACAGCTCAGCTATGTGAGATGTACGCAGTTTACACAACTGAGGTTTATAGGGAAAAGGGGGAGGGAATAATGGAACATCTGTTGCTGCTGAATTAGGGTGAAGGAATTATGGGTGAACTTTTATTTTCCTCTTCATGCTTTTTGCTAGTTAATTTTTTACAAATAATAGAGATTCATATTATAAATAATAGCAGCCTGAACAACTTTAAAAGTAAAAAAGGATTTTAAGTCTGCTGAGGGCCAGTGCAGCTGTGGGCACTGCTTCTAAACAGCTGTCCTGCAGCTTCTCGGGGGCAGTGCCACCCCCATCAAGGGGGGCTGCAGTGCTCGGAGCCTCTGCACCTGAGGCCAACACCACACCCACACCCCCAGCCCCACGGGTCGGGACCACCCAGGCTCACGCCGGCCACTACAGGCAGTGAGCCCTGCGCGGGGCAGTAAGAGGCCAGCTCGCTCCTCGTGCCGCCCATAGGCCTGGAGCCCTTGGAGGGGTGGGCAAGGGCCCCAGCAACCACCTTGGTGAAGAGCCGCCACCACTGCCAGTTGCGCAGCTTGAGGTAAGCAGCGCAGTTCCTCTGCAGGACCTTCATGGCTGTCAGCTGCTGCTGGCGCTTGGCAAAAGCCCTGTGGGGCAAAGGACATAGTCAGCACCTGGGGGCCACCCAGGGGACTTGGATTTCAGCCATCCACCCACCCGGCAGCCCGCCCCCATGTTGGCTTCTGTTTGGGGAGAATGTCAGCTGAGGTTTTGCAAAGTGGACTGTAAGGCATTGGCTGGAGGGCTCTGGATAATGAGGCTCCACCTAGCCCAGCTCCACAAACTCTTGCTCCATGTCCCAGGGCTCAGGGACCAGTGTGTACCCAGGACACACACCTGCTGTCCTGCAGCAGGGAGCCCAACTCCCTTAGGAGCTGCTCTGGACTCAAGGGTGCCCTCTGCCTGGGGAGCCACAGGGCTCCGTGGTAACAGCAGGCTTTGGGTATTGTACCCACATGCTGACACAGTGAGGATTACTGAGTAGAAATTTGGGGGTTGCGAATCCAACCAGAGTCCCCTTCTTCCCACTGGTCTCTCTGAACTTCCGTCGGAAACACCCATTGCTACTCCTTGGAGGCAAAAGTCCAGGGAGCAGAGGGACAAGGAGAGCCCAGGTCTTTCCTTGGACAGGCTCTGACAGGCACCGGGTACCCTACAATAGGCTGGCTAAGAGCTCCTCCACAACAGGAAGGAGGGCTGGGGACCTGGCGGGGATCGAGCCATCCCCAGAACTCACTTCCTGGCTAGGTAGCCCCTGCAGCAGGCCTGGAAGCCTATGATGACGTCGGTGATCTTCAGGTCCCGCTCCTCCTCCAGGTGGGCCAGCACGCCGGCCCGGAAAAACACTTTGCTCTGGCCGATGCGGTACAAGTTGCTGTCAAGCTCCAAGGCTTTGATCTAGATTGGAAGAAAGCAGGCGCTGACTCAGTGCTGATGCAGACCCTCAGAGAGACTCTGCTCGGGTGTGGCCCTGGGCCAGAGAAAGCAGAATTTAGGACACAGGGTGACCAATCGGGCTTTTGGAGTTAACTCAGAGGCCTTCTCGTCTTCCATCTCCCACCTCCAGCACTGAAATTGTGCTACACAAACCCCGAGCTGGGCCAATCCCAATGGGATGCAGCTGGCCATCACTAGTGCTAAGATTATTGCGCACACTAGATCAGGCTCAAGATGAAACCATGGCTAGAGGACTCCGCCTGAACCCTAAGGCCACACACTGCAAATAGTAGTGCCTTCTTCATAGCAGGATGGTGGGAATTAAACAAGAGAAGGAAAAGAAGCCCAGCAGAGTCGACCATCTCCAAGCACCAGAATACCAAGTGTGAGCTGTCATAATTCACTGGAGCAACTCTGGTGACAGTGACAAGGCTCTCCTGCTAAGCCCACAGGCAAAGCCACATGTGCGTCTGCTGGGAGGGAAAGGATTTAGCACATGCTCCCAGCTGGCAAGTCATGGATACCCTAAGGGGGATCTGGGGGAGCTCCGGTGCCCACAAATGGCACCAGTAGTCCAGGATGAGACCCTCATAGGAAGACAGAGACCAGGGGAGGAGCCAGGGCAGGTTTGCTGCCGGGCCTGCTTGCTGTGTGATCAGCTCAGTCTGCCCTGAAGACCGTACAGAAGAAACACACAGCCCACCCGGCTGGCAGGTGACCGAGGCACCGTGGAGAAGAGGACACCAGCTGGAGACGCTGCCTCTGCCCTCCCTCCACTGCCTGGCAAGTACTGGGAACGGGAGCAGTCTCCTTTTCCTCCTTTCCCATCCTCAATCTCCCTGTGAATGAATACAGGTTTCTGCACATGGCAATACTGAATTTTTCTTCTCTTCCCCTCAAAAACTCCAATTCTTTAGAAAGAACGGAAAGTAAAAGGGGACAAAGGCAGTGGCTGCCAATCCTGGCCAGGCCAGGGAAAGCAGGATGCCTGGAAAGCAGGAAAAGGGACCCAAGGTTGGCATGACCCCCAGCGTGACCACTGAGCACCATGGGGCCATTACACATTCACTCAGAATTCGGAGTGTGCACTGCACATCGTGCAGGGGCTGCTGGGGAAAGGCACAAAGCACAGATCCCAGTGGCTCTGGCCTGGTCATGGGGCTCCAGGCCTGCTGCCCAGGCTAAAGCTGCCCACCTACGCTGCATGCATAAGCAACATGAGCAGATAAGCAGGAGAATATTCCCCAAAGAGAACAGACCATCTCATTTAGAGCCCTGTATGCTGGGGCCTCAGTCATGACAACTGTCCAGAGGCTGGGAGGGCTGCCACCTGGGCACCTGGCAAAATCCACACCAGAGCACTGGCAGGGACAGCACAGCACAGGCACCAACTGATCAAAAGGCGCTCGTCCTATGGCAGTGGCCGGGCAGCCAAAGGTCCGCCCCGCAGAGACGGCAGCTGGACTCACCATGAGCACGCAGGCCTGCTTCCCGTCCATGAAGCCCTTAGGAATGGAGTTGGGTGTCAGGATCTCATATCTGAAGAAGGAAGGAAAACCCTGTCATTCCATCCCTTGCCTCCACTCTGCATAGCCTGGAATGTATGCAGGAGACGAAGGTCATCCTTACAGTGTGGCACATGTAGAGTTCTTCTCAAAAATTCCCGTAAGGAAAGCAGACGTGTAGCAAACCCTACCCTGCTCTTTCCTGGGCTGAATGAAGGAAGGCTTGGGTTCCCCAGAAAGTGGAAGGAACGCCATGGTAAGCCATCTCAGTCACCCAGCGTGGGCTAAGGGCTGGGCTACTCACTGCTTGTTGCCTAGAGTCCCCGTCAGGAGGCCCCAGGCACCCACACTCACATCGCCCTGCCCAGGAAAGACAGCAATCAGCACTGCACATAGTCACTAAGCAAACAGGACGGTGTCTCTGTGCAGGCACCAAGAAGCTGCAGTGTCTCCAACTTCTGCCTCCATAAACCTCCTTCACTACACAAGTGTCTGGCTGACCCTCTTAAGTTTCTTTCCACACCTCTCTACCTGCAGCAAGCAGCACCTGGCCCTGGCAGTCACTAGGAGTGAAAACCAGCATGATGGCTGTCCCTTCGGGTGGGGACGGCCCTTCTCACGTAAAGGACACAGTGGCTTTCCTGTCAGTGACACAGTGGGGACCCCTCTTCTCGAATAAAGGTGGAACAGAGAAAGGACATGTGGAAAGCCAGCCGCACCCCAGCTGCCTGTGGACGGGGCGTGGCTGAGCCCACTCACCTCTGCCGGAACTCCTGGAAGACCACTCTGTTGGGGAAGCCCTGGCGACAGATGCGGATGCCCTCAAGGACGCCATTGCAGCGCAGCTGGTCCAGCACAAGGTGGGGGTCCAACTTGCCAGCCTGGAGAGGAAAGCACACAGGGGTCTCATGTTTGTGCCTAGGGCTGACAGGAAAGGGTGTGTGCCCCCACCTCCTGCCCCAACTCAGAAGGCAAAAGCCTGAAGGAGGTGCTGCAAACCACAAGCTGATATCCAGGTCCGATGACTGGGCCCAGGCAGGCTACAATGGGACAGCACAACCAACAGGAAATGCAGCCTACAAATGCAGCACATCCCTCAGCCTCCGGAGCCAGCCCATAGAGGGTACCACTGAGAGCTCTGAGTACACAGTGGGGAGAGGACCACTACAGATGGGGAAGGCAGAAAAGAAAGAACCAAGGCCACAACACAGGCGGCCGTACCTTCTTCTCGTGGTTGGGGATGATGCAGCGGACAAAGTTGGGGTTGGTGTTCCTCAGCGTAGCCATCAGCTTGGCCAGCTGCTCCTTGTAGAGCTGGCCCACGGTGCGGAACATGCCCTTCCGAGTCTTGAAGGCCCCAGGCAATGCCGTCTCAGACATGCCGGCCACCTGGTCCAAGCCGATGATTCGATCCACTGCAGAGACCACAAAGCTCATGAGCACCAGCAATCCCAGCTTGGGGTGTTTGGGGTGGAAGGGGTGTAGGAGAGAGACAGACAGAAGCCAGGACAGAGAAGAGAGACAGTGTGGCGGTGCAGGGCCCTTCTGCCTGGAGCTACAGAGCTAAGATCACTCATGCTGAGCAGGCCTGACCTGGGCAGGGAGCAGAGGGGGAGACAGCAAAGTCCCTGGGCTCATCTCTCTCGGGCAGTTGTGCTCCACCAAAGCCAGTGTAGTGTTCATATGCCCTGTTCTATTCTCAGCCCGCTCTGGAGGCTCCCAAAGAGACACGGTAAGTCGGTAATGATTGTGGAACAGAGAGAATTCCACGAGGCTCGTTCTGGGGGTGTTAAAACCCAGCTTAGAGCATCCTACAGTCCTTGGTCTCAGTTAAACACAAATCAGGAGATTGAATTGACGCTGACCTTTACCTAAGGCTGGGAGCCAGGAGGTGGGATCAAAGCCACTCTGCCACTGTTGACGGGGCTCTGAATGGATGAGTCTCTGTCTGCAGTCACCTGGGCTGAGATCTCTAAACCAGGGACCAAGAGCAGTGGTGGCGTCATTGAGAGCTCCAAAGGACACCACTGCCCATAAACATTTTCTCTCCTCAGTACTGGGGATCGAACCCAGGGACTTCACAGTGGGCTACATCTGTGGCCCTTTTTATTTTGAGACAGAGACTCACCAAGTTGCCCAGGATGGGCTTGAACTTGCAACACACCTGCCGCTGCCTCCCAGGGTGCTGGGATTACAGGCGTGCACCACCTCCCCCAGCTAGCTTCACATTCTTATACTTGACCTGTCTCCTGGCTCACAGGTCTTCGTCATTTAAACCAGCCTCCAGGGGAAGGAGCCCTCATCAGCGTGGCTCATGCCCAGCAGCAGTGAAATGAACAGCTTCCTCCATGGTATAAAACACAACAAACCAAAGCAAACCGAAGTGACCAGCCACTGGAGATCAGTTGTAAGTAAGAGTTAGTTACATTTGAAGGCTTCCACTACTGAAAGTAAAAATTAGAGTTGAGTCACAAAGCCCATTTCTTACTCCTGTGTGGTCAGATTTCTAGTATTTATTTGAAGACAGCGGAAAGGACACTTGCTTAAGACACGAGCCAGGAGTGAGGCTGGAACCGACAAGGCACCGATCAGACTGAGGCATCTCTGCCCTGCGTGCCCACCACAGGCTCCCGGGGCTCTGTGCAGTGGGTGGCTCATGCTGAAGACGGTGGATATGGCGCCACAATAACTGGTCCTTTACATGAATGTGTCCTGACTCCTGGCTGTGAGGGCACAGCCCTTGCTGAGTGACTACTGGACAAACACACCAATGCCACTTCGGCATTCAGGCACACAGCAGCATGCACAACACCGGGACCTCATCATGCCAACATCAGCAGCCACCCAAGCCCTAAGTCACCATTTGTAGGGGGAGCTCTAAGGACAGGCGTTTTAACTGCTTTCTACTCCCCATATGTACCATGAAGTCCCCAAAGAGCCTAACACAGCCAGCATTCTGGACGAGGCCTGCGACAGGCACAAGGGGAGCCTGTGCAGAAACCCGGAGCAGATCAAGGGGACAGGCACAGCCAGGAAGAAGAGCCAAGGGGGAGGAGGACACAGCCACAGCGTCTCTTGCACAGGTCAGGGGTGCACACGCACACACACGCACGCACACGTAAGACATCACTCCGAGCAGCCAGTCACCTGATTCTAGGTGGAGAATGGGAAAGCGGTGATAGAAACAGGCTCTCTGAGTGCTCTGCATCTCTGCAACGGAGAGGTTAAAGCAAGACCCAGGGAAGGAGAGGAGAAACTGACAGAAACAAAGAAAAAGAAAACTTCAAAGCAACCAGCCTACCAAGGAGTAGAAGGCAGAAATGGAAGGAGGCACGGGTACTGGAGACCTGCACAGCAAAGCGTGGGGCCGCCCCAGACTTTGCCTCTGAGGAAAACACCCTGGCCATCTGCAGCCGGCCAGCCCCGGAGGAGCCTCTGCCCCCAGAGGAAAGGGCTATGGTGCATGCACGGAGTGGCCTCTCCCATGTGGCTCAGGGAGAACTTTCTGGAAGAAGCTACCGAGGATGGAAACCACCTGGCTTGGGTCAGGGCCCCCGTTTGGCAGCTGGGTCCACTGCAGAAGAGGGGTGTGAGCAGCACAGCGAGCAGGCAGGGTGCAGGTCAAGGGCGTACCATCCTTCCACAGCTCAGAGACAAACTTGTCGGAGGACTGGTGGAGAAGCGTGGCGATGTTGTCATTCAGGGGGTCCATGTTCTTCATCAGCCACTCATCGGCTTTGTAATCCACCTGGAAGAGTTGGGGTCCTGGTTATAGGCTGTTCGGGGACCTGAGCTCACACAGCTTCTCCCAGAGGCAAGTCACGCCCTCGTGGGGAAACGTCAGAAAATGAGAACACCCCTTGGCCCAGTATCTCCATCCCCAAGAAGGAAATGACAAGGGCCACAGGTATGGACAAGATGCTCTCTGCAGTATTATGAGTAAGAGCAAAAAGTTAAAAATAGTTGGTAACAGGGGACTACTAAGAAAATGATGTTGCAGCTACACGAAAGAATATTGCCTTTTTCTTTTTTAGGATAACACAAAGAAAAAATCCTAGAAGGACATGTATCAGAATGTTAGTAACATTTCCTTATAGTAGTAAGACAAGTAATTTGTGTTTTTTGTTTTTTTAGAATATTCATGTTTTCTCTAAGGTACATCTATCCAAATTTTTTTTGAAATATGTTCTTAATAACACGAGCGGTATTGTATTTTCATTGCAAGAGGTCCCAGAACAATAAAGAGCTTCCCTCTTCCTAACCCAAACTGCCCTCTAGGGGCACACACATGCACTGCTATGGACCCCAAGGTGCAGCATGTGGGTTTGCTGTGAGACAACGATGCCTGCTCTGAGAAGACAAAGCTGCGGACTGGGCACCTTTATGACACTTCAGCACCCCAGCACAGCCACCATCCTTGACCTTTTAGCTGCTGTCGCACAGCCAATGGCATCATGCAGGCCCTTGATGGTGCACAGGGTGTCCCCATATTCCCGGAGCACAGGTAACAGGACAGCAAAGGCTCGCTGTGAGCTGTTGCACTGCTGCACATGTGCACTTCCTGAAGGTGGTGATTAGGATTATTAGTTTTTTCATAAGTAGTCTTAAGAGATTTGCTTCAGCACTCTTAGAACCAGCAACCTCTAGGAGAGGCCGGGCAGGGTGGGCCACATGCTGGATTGTGGGGGAGGCTTGGGCTCGATGCTGATCAGGAAACAGCCCGGCCCTGTCTAACTGCATGCTTGGGCTCCAGTTCATCATTAGGAACTTTGTGCACAGGGCACAGAACTGCTGAGAAAAACCCACTTGAATCTAGGCACAGACCTCTATGGCTAAGTGAGGTCTCAGCTGCAGAACAGAAGGGCTGGCAGGACGAATGCTGACTAAACACTGATGGCAGGTCTACCATGGCCTGGCTGCACAGCCTTGGCAATGACAACAGCTTCTGTCAGTGGTGGCTGCAAGGCAGGGGCAGTTCCCCGCCCTCCTGGAAGAATACTGTTTCACAACGCCTGGAGCTGCTGGGAGCTAGTGACTGACCTCTAGTAGGAGAAGCCAGGGATGCTACTAAACACTGCACCACGTAGGACAGTCCCCACAAAGAAACATGATGCAGCCGGTATCCCCACATGCGGAGCCTGAGGAGCCTGCCTGGGAGGGAGCACCATGCCTTACAAACCTGTTTAACGCATGGAACACTGCACAGAAGGGGGTCGCCTCCTCTTCCAGATAAGGAAACACAGGCTCAGAGAGACTAAGTAATTGGTCCAAAGTCAACCAGCTTAAGAGTGGCAGAGCTCTAACTGCAACTCCAGACACAGCCGAATCTACCCCACCCATGGAAGGCGGGCCTAACATAATACACACTCCGCGTGGAGCCAAGCTTTCAACAAGTCCGGCTGTGTGAAGGTGCTCTGCCAGTGTGAGTGCTGACTGCTCACCAGCCCCATTACTAGACGAGTCATGGACAAAGACCTTGCTTGGCCCATGTGTCCCCCTCAGGGCTGCCCTGGGAACCCCACCTCCCTGAGCAGGTCTGACTGGCACCAGCCTCTGCACACTCCTCACCTTGCCAGCATAGTGGATGATGCAGAAATCAGCTTTGTCCTTCAGCTGCTTGGGCTTCTGGAACTTGGGGTGGGTGCCCTGCTCCTGCATCACCTTCTCCACGAAGCTCTTGTCAGTGGCTTTGGGGAACCAGCACTCCTCATCCAGAAGGGCCAGGATGCCAGGGGGGCCCGCCTGGAGAAAGCAGAGCAAGGCACTGTGAGCAGCACATAGGACCCACCCCCAACCTCGAGCCTGGTATAGGCATCCCCAGGAGCCCATGGAAGGTGAGCATCATTCCCTTCCAGGGAAAAAAAAAAAAGAAGAAGCACTGAAAAAAAAAAAAGCACTGCTTAAAAGTTCTAGTTTACAAAGAAACCTCAGTGTCCAGGCTGCAGCTGAGACCCTAACCCTGTGATCATTCTCTAGCTTCTGTGCTGGTGGTGACTTCACTAGTGATGCCCTCATCGATATGATAAAAAGCACAGCTCAACAGCCCCCGGGCCCAGAGCACCTGGTCTGGGGTTGCAGGGCTCTGCCTAGGGGACTGCTGCTCGGCTGGGGGCCCCTCACTCCGAGCATGTACATACCCTGCACTCTGTGTCTGCACAGTTATATGAGGCAGGAGGATACCAGGAAGTCCCTTTGGGGAAGAGAGAAGCCCAGAGACCTGAAAGCCTTCTGCACACTGAACTTGTAAGATGAGAAAGCAGACTCAGATGCTGTAGAAAGACTGTTAGACACGACGTAAAGCCAGGAGGACTTTTGATAATTACCAAACTCAACTGGTTGAGAAAAAATCAAAACAACATCACCATTAAATAGTTTCATGTTAGGATTACAAAGACGTGTCTTGGGCTTTCTGATTAAATGTTTCTGTGTGACTCAGTTATCCACATGCTCAAGTCATGCAGGATTCCAGGAAGGACATGAGATGAATGTGTTTAACTATATTCAGGAGATAACCGAGAAATACAACCCAGGCTTCATTACAGAGCACATATCCCAAACCCAAAGCAAACAGGTGACCAAGACTCCCCACCTGCTTGGTAGAACACTGAAAATGCCCTGCTTGGGAAAGGGAAGAGGAGTCAGGTCCCAGCCATCCTCAACAGCCAGTGTTGTGGGTAAAGCTCCAGGGCCATGTTAGCCCTAAGGGGGAAGGGGCTGAGCTTCATATGTACAGGCAGGAAAAGCTTTCAACACCAGCCAGGATCTGCGCACTTCGCAGCTGCAGCAAAGGTGTCTGGAGATGGGGCCTTAGTTCACAAAAGTATGGCTGTTTAAGACACAGAAAAGGCAGACCCTGCAGCGCTTTTGGGACTACAGACAGGATGCTCAGACCCAGGCACATCCCCACCAGCCAAAGCCTCTTCTCTGAGGGAGGCTTCCATGATCAGCACTTCCCACAGCATCAACAAAAGACTTCCACAACCCACACAGCACCAAAGGAACAGGAACACCACAGGGAAGAGGAGCGAGAAGTCAGGTCTGTCCCGAGGGAGGCCAGCGGGCTCTTACTGGCTTCTCGATGAGGTCAATGCAAGGCTGCAGGTCAAGGCCAAAGTCAATGAAGTTCCACTCAATGCCCTCACGCTGGTACTCCTCCTGCTCCAGGATGAACATGGTGTGGTTGAACAGTTGCTGCAGCTTCTCATTGGTGTAATTGATGCACAGCTGCTCAAAGGAGTTCAGCTGCAAGAGGAAAGCGGAGTCAGAGAGACACCCTTCCACGAAGGGCCAGGAGCCCCAAGGAGGGAGAGCCTCTGGAAAGGACACGACGGGCACCTCCCTGGGCTGCCCTGTACCACCCAGCAGCAGGTGGCCTTCACCTTCTGGGGCCTGTGGACCTCTGCTACACCCTGCTCAAGCCTCTTTCTGAATAATGTCTTTAAATGCATAAAGTAGTTTACCAAGGAAAGACGTTATATTAAATACAATTATCAAAACACTGTGATGCAGCAATATACTATGCTCCTCATGAACAAGAATTAGCTATGGGTTTAACTTCCAAAATTTTGATGCAGATGAGGATAAATATTTCTACATACTGGACTGGACTATAAGAAAGTATCTGGCTTCTGCTGGTGACAGATGACAAGCACTGCCAATAGCATCATGGTTTATGTACTTTGTTGAAAAAAAATGCACGATTTCAAAGAGAAATAAAATAAAGTTAGTAGGAAATAAAGATACAATCTTTTCCATTGTGGACCCCAGGTTAAGAACCTCAGATCCACTGTAATTATTACTTTCTCCTATCAGCTCTCAAGGCCTTTATGGGCAGGGACAATGTCTTATCCCAAAGCTCAATAAATATTGCCAGAAGAATAAATATAGGCAAGACCTACCATAAACTCTAAGAATATGATCTGAAAGCCACATTCTCTGCAACATCTCTGGCTGAGAATGGGCATGCTCCTGTACAGCTTCCACAACATGGAACAGATGTCTCCACACATAGAAGATGGGCACTCTAGCAGCCATGGGACCATGGGGAAGAGGATTCTTAGTCCAAGGAAAAGGCAATGAAGAAGCCAAGGAGGCAGTGAAGTGGAGTGTAAAGGGCAAGGCTCACATCAAAGATCTCAAAGCCAGCGATGTCCAGGATCCCTATGAATGAAGCGCCCTGCCTCTTGGTCTTGTCCAGAGCTTTGTTGATGCGCAGCACCAGCCAACGGAACATCCGCTCATAGGTGGCTTTGGCCAAGGCCTCAATGGCAAAGTCAGCCTAGGGACACCATCCAGAACAAAATGTCAGATACAAGGAGTCTGAAAGCCCTCATGCCCTTCCCCCTGATGATTTCGATTTCACTTTGGGGGTCTTCCCCCAGAGAAACAGCACTAAATATGGAAGAGTAAAAAACTTCATGCATGTTCACTGCACTGTTTAGAATGATGAACAATGGAAACAAACTACAAGCCCAGTAATCAAGGCACAGAAAATTCAAATATTTGCAAGAACTTTTTAAATAAAATGACAACATATAAAATTATTTACAGACGTGACAGACTGAGATTTTCTTCAAAATAATGCAGTTGAGGAGGGTGGTTTAGATAAGATTAATGATATGCCAAAACTGTCCAAGAGTTGGTAACTGTTGAAGTTGCCTCATGATGGGCACATGGGGCTCTTTCCATTATAGGCACTATCTTCTTTTGCGTGTGTTTGAAAAGCTCCATAATAAAAAGCCAGAGTGACAACTACAGTGGTGCCTCAGTTCACAAACTTGATTCTTTCCACAATTCTGGTTGCAAACCAAGTTGGATGAGAACCAATTCAAATTCATTGTTGACCTTATGGAGAAATTTGATTCATTTCTCGTCTAGTTCAATTTGCGACCAGAATCGTAGGAAGAATTGAGTTAATGAACAGAGAGGTACCACTGTAAATTAAAAAAACAAAAACTAGGGACTGGGGATTTAGCTCAGTGGTGCTGACACCTGCCTCGCAAGCGCAAGGTCCTGAGTTCGATCCCTAGTACCAAAAAAAAAAAAACCTTGCTGCCCAACAATAATTTTAATTGGATAAGACTATGATATTTTCCCTTCTCTCAACTCTTGTATTTTCTTAAGTGTTTACATAGCATTTTCATCATTTTAAAAAACACAGTTTCTACTAAATTACTGGCAACTGCACACTGCTGGCAGTAACAGTGCACACTGTCTTTGGAAATACAGTGATGTCCTTGACCTGTTGCGATGGTACAGAAGCAACCACAGGCTGTCAGCACCAAGGGTGGCTCCTTTTAGAAAAAGGACTAAGCAGGTGATCTTCCCAGTACTGAGAGATAAGACTGGTACTAAAATCTACACGACCAGCACCATGACTAAAACCAGAAACCCCAGCAGAGGGGAAAGCAGTGCTGGCTTGGGAGGCCCCTGACTCCAGGGGCAGCAGGCACCCCTGCCTGGTACAGACAGGGACTCCGACTCCTGTCCCTGCACATGCAGCCAGGCAGCAGGTGGTGGAGAGACAGCAGCTGGGCCTGAGCTCCGAGGATGGGAGGCTGCCGCTCTGGTACCAGGAGCTGTACTACGACACATGGAGTCCTCGCTTTATACAGAGACAGGATGTGCCGACATCCCTAACGAGCAAGCAGCCGAAATGTCAACTCAGTTGTAGAGGCATGGTGGGACCTTACTGAAGGCAGCCTTCACTGACTTCTCTGGGGGGCAGCCTGCTCACGCTCCATACCCGGGGTTGAGGACTGAATAAGGGAACCCATGTGCACATGCCTCACACAGCACTGCCCCCAGCCCTGGTGAACACACCTGCTCTTTGGTCTGTGCCTTCTGTACATAGTCTCGTCCCACCTTGATGCGTGGGGTGAGGATGCCTCTGGTGAAGTCAGTCACGTTGATGCCCAGGAGGTGGGAGACCTTTTGGGCAGCTGGTATTTTCAAAGAATAAGGAGGGATAAGGTAAAAGGTTTAATTAGACCCAAGGGAACAAGTCCCTCTGCTCAACCTGCAAATAGAGAAGAAAGCTGCCGAGATAACTGAGCGATCATTGCCAGACAACTGAATCTGGGCCCTTCTTTAGCAGTGCCATGGTGCAGGCCAGCAGGAGTGGCGGCCCTTACCTCCAGAGAGGCCCCAGGGCAGAGGTCCTAAGTGGAGGACCCACATCAGTGCTAAGTGGGTCCCTACCCAAAAACTGAGAGGAGGCAGGCCCAGCACAGTGCCAGAGGCACGGCACCACATGGCCCCATAGAAACAGCCTGCACAGGCCACATACCCTTGTGTTCAATTTTTTAGAAAGACTCAAAAAAGAGCGTGCTAAGGCTGAATAACAAATGGGGTCATTTGCAACAGCCCAAGGAAATTGTGGCTAATAGGATGTGATGCTACATCCAACGTGTTCATGGGCAAGGCTTGTATTACTTTCTGCCATAGCAGAAATCACTGTTTTAATAATTCAAGACAAGTGATTTGGCCTCAGAAATTAATAAGAAAAGCCCTAATCCATACGATTAGTATGGGGAAAAAGCTTATACTATGGGAAAAAAGCATATGGGTGATGTTCATGTGTTTTTTATATCTATACAAAAAATTCAGAGGGATATACACCCCATAAACGCACACAAAATTAAGAGGGTGGGAGATTTCTGCAACTGTTTTTCCTGAGCAAATCCACATCCAGGCACCTGTCCCCATGGCTCGGGTGAGAAGCCCACAGGGGTTACCTGTGTTGTCGGGCATGGATGCCTGGTCGGTGTTCCGCTCCTTCTTGAAGACGATGTTGCCGAGTTGAAGAACCCCTGAGATGACCCGCAGCAACCCTTTGGAGGGCATCAGAGGTAGGTCAGAAGCAAATGGGGTTAGATGAATCCCAAGTGGGGCTGGCCCCTCCCCTGAGGATCTTAAAGCAGCAAGCCAAGAAGGGGCACCACACTCCCTGGGGTCCCAGGGGTGCAGGGTGTGGGCTAATGCACCGCCTCCCTGCCAGTCAGCTTGGGCAGCTCTATGTCCAGACAGGAGCTCTGGTAACACTCCACACTTCTAAATCTGGACAAGGACATGCCCTTAGCCTAGGGCCCAATGCCTGCTCTTACAAATAAAGTTTCACTGCAACACAGCCATGCCTGCTTATTTACATATGGTCGATGGTTAAGCAAAGATGACTCTGTCTCAAACACTTACTGCACTTTCTTGTGACACACACTATGCACCAAAGTGGACACAGGTAGAAAAAGGGACATCCCTCCATCGCCCCATCATCCTACAGACTCAGCCTCAAGCAGGCTGAGGACTCGAGTCTTTTTTACCCTCCCTCTAAGGAACCAGAAGTCACAGGACCATTGCTCACTGTGGGTTTCACCAACACAAAGAGACGTCCTCCGCCCGCTCCACGCTATGCTGAGACAGAGCAGGACTATCCCACCAACAGCATGGCAAGGGCTGGGGGGCTGGGCCCCACCGTGTGAATGCCTGTGGTGCCAACCAGAACAAACCTCAAGCCTCGACCCCTCATGGTCTTCCTCTAGCTCCACAGGAAGCCCCAAGAAGAGGCTCTCCCCAGACCATCAGCTGTCCCAGCCTCCTCAAGGAAACAATGGCCAGCCTCCCTGCCTCCCTCACCCACAGGAGGCCAGCCCTACCCATCTGCTCCTCTTCTGGGATCCCCATAATCCTCATGGCTTCCATGGTCTCCTGGAACATGTCCTTGTCCTGCTGCCCCGGGATGGTGACGTGCCCATTGGACAGGAAGCGGTATTTGTTGTACGGCTCCAACAGGAGGTCGGCTGTGAGGGGTAGAAGCAGAAGCAAGTCAGTCAGGTGTTGAAAGCAAACGCTTCTGTCAATGCTGTAATCTCAGAGGCTTGGAGACAGGGGGCAGACCCTGGGCCTCCGGATGCCCTGGAAGCTGCAGGCACATCCCTGTTGACTCCTCAGCATGCCGGTGACCCACACATTAGCAGAGAAGAGAAGCGGGGCCTGTGATGGGCACTGTGCCTGCAACACGCCTTCCTCTGGCATGCTCAGAAACAGAAGGCCCCGCCCTCAGGATGGCCCAAGGACAGCAGTCACTTGTGCTTCTCCTCCCGAAACTAAGGCAACATTTTCACATCCCTGATGCCACATGGCCCCATCCCAGCAGGACCTCTGGAGCCCAGGGGGCCACAACTTACTCTTCAGGTGCTCGCCAGCTCCAGACAGCAGGTAGTAGAAGATGTGGAAGGTCCGTTCCTCCTTGGCTTGGCGAATGGCTCGAGACTTCTCCAAAAGATCTTTGCAGATATTAAGGAACAATACAATGAAAGGAAGGCAACCATCCTCCTCTCCTCCACATCAGAAGGAACCAACATCACCAGAAGAAAAAATGGCACACAATGGCAAAACCCAGCAAAAGCAAACTGCCTTGGTTCCATCCTTCAGGCAGGGTAGCTCATCCAAAAGAGCAGCTCACACCCTTGGGAGCCTTGTCTGTTTAGAGGGACCCCGCCTGACAACTGGATATGCCACAAGCCAAGGCCATACGTGGGCAGAGGAGAGAGAGTAGCATCTACCCAGATACCATCCCTCTGGGTGCACTGGATGATTTTTCAGTAATTCTCTCCCAATCCAAGCAGAGCCCTATCTGCCTGGGAAAAAAACCTCCAAGCTCTATGTTGGGTTTTCAATGGGCTTATCCTGGTATCTCCCTAACTCCACTGAGGTGCATCACGATGCGCCTGAAAGGGACAACATGCTGGAATCAGGAAGCAGCTTCTCCTCTATGGAGGCCACTTCCTCCGCCCAGTGCACTATAAGGATACAAGTCTCAATGTTGGCACCCACAATGTAGCCATTGACATCAAAGTTGATGCGAATGAATTTGCCCTAAGGAAAGACAAATCAAGAGATCAGAGGCCCTGCCTCGGAGAGCTAGGGAGAAAGGAAGAGGCTGGGGAAGCTTGACCCTGCTCCTGTATCAGTGGGGACAGGCTGGAGGGAGAGGCCCAAGTGGCAGCTCACATCTACATGCCACCCCAATGTACGCAGGACTCAGGTGCCACACGACCCTGTCTAGCCCAAGCCTCTCCACGGAGGCAAGGTACAGTGGCCCATCAGAAGCAGCAGTCTTCTCTGCACGATCTGGCCCTGGGCACTAATGACTGGGTACAGCCGGACACTGGGTACCACGTGCAGTCTTTGCTTACAAGCTTTTCCCACTTCTTGGGAAGGAGGATGAAGAAACTGCTTAAGACCACCTTGATGGAGAGAGGGCAGGCAGTCCCATGGGACAGAAACCCCATCCAGCCTGCTAGACGAGGAAGCACCAAGTTTGAGCCTTCCTGTTTGGAGGGGAGGGCACGTAGGCAAAAGGCCATGTGTGCCAGAGCTCTGCAAGGCTCCTGCCCCAAGGCACTGCCACCTGCTACTCACAAATCGTGAGGAGTTGTCATTCTTCACAGTCTTGGCATTCCCAAAGGCCTCCAGGATGGGGTTGGCCTGTAGCAGCTGCCGCTCCAGCTCCCCCTGCAAAGGAACCCAGAGCCTCAGTGAAGGCCAGCCAGCACCGCAGGCTGCCAAGCCAGCCCTGCCTGTGGAAGGGAGGTGGCAGAGCCATGCTGTAGGCCCAACATGCCAGGAACAGAGCTCCCGATGGCTGTGGTGGCTGCTGTGCCAGACTCCTGTATCACTCAAGTACAACCTTGCTGACAGGCCTTGGAAAATCCTGAGAGCTTTTATCCATGGACTGACAAAGCAGCAGCCCCGGAGGGGAGGCAGGAAGCACTCACGACTCCAGAACCCGGCCTGGAGCAGCACCTAGGAAAGCAGCGTGTGGACTAGGAAGAGATACTGGGCTCCAATCCTTCTCCGGGACAGTCTCCATCCCATATGGACACTTGCCTCCTGCCACCCTCCTTGTCTCTAATGCCCACATTCTTTTCTCCTTTCCATAGGACAAGGAGAGGTGGGAATGAGATCCAAAAAGACACAAGCTCATCTCCTCTATGTCCTACTCAACACTTCACTGCCCCTACCAGCCCCTGCCCTGCCATCCCCTAACCCACCATGGCAGAATCTGAGCATGGGACCAACAAGGCCTGCCTTAGGGTCTGAGCTATTTAAAACTATCATTAATGGGGCCGGAGATTTAGTTCAGTGGTTCTGCTGAATGCCTCACAGGTGCAAGGCCCCAAGTTTGATTCCCGGTACCAAGAAAAAAGAAAAATATATCAATGAATCCTGCTTGTGGACTCCTGGTGCTCTGTGGCTGACAAAAGGCACCCTCACGCCCTCTCATCCCTCGATCCTCCTAACACTCAGGGCAGGCAGGATGCAGTAGACCCAGATCACAGAAGAAGTGGAGGTGGAAGAGGAGAGCCACCCAGCTACCAACAGTAAAGAAGGTGCCAAACTCAGGTCTCCCACCTCACCTCTGTCAGCCCCACACCGGGGCTCTAGCCTGTCAGATCAGGTCAGCTTTGGAAGCAGCTACTGCCCTGCCCAGCAGGCCAGACAATAACCAATACTGGCTGAGGAAAACGAGATCTCACTCCCCTTATGAGCCAGGACCCTCGAGGGGGAAGACCCTCGCACAGGGTTGGTGGGCTTTGCATTATTAGCAAGGCTGGAGCAAGCCAGGCCTTGACAAAAACTACAGCTGCCTAAGAGTGAAGAAAGTGGAACTGGCAGCAGCAGGAGGAGGCCCAGGAGAACACGGGTGCCACCTGTCTGCAGGACATTAGGGATGCTCTGAAGGCAGCCTAGCCAGTCTGGAGGCCACCAGAAGCGAGGAAGGACTGGGACAGAGCCTCCTCCTCCTGGACAGCCATCTTCAGCCAGGACTTCTCCCAGGCTGGGGAAGCCTTTGTTTGTGGACCACATGAACAAGTGGAAGAGTCCCTCTGGTGCCTTGCTCCTGAGGGAGGGTCAGAAGGACCAGGCCAAGGAGCAGGGGTCAAACTCACAGAGCAAGTTCCAATGTGCACTTGGTACCGGCAATAAGTGAACCCCAAGCTCCCATCCACAGGCTTGGGGCAGGGCCTAGGCAGTCAGCTGAGGCAGCCCACAGAGCCAGATCTGGATGGGAGTTGCTCCCACTCACTGCAGAGCTCTCATCAAAGCACACGCCAGACTGCCAGACTGCCAGGCTGGCCAGGCCACTCCCGTTCCCGCAGACAGGCGGAGTGTGGCCCTCCCAGAGCCTGTGACGCCCAGCTGCGAAGCAAAACTGAGGCCTCCATTTGAAAACACATGCTGCTTGCTGCCATGAAGGGTGGGATGGCTGGACCAGGTGGGGGCAACCCCTCTGATGCACCAAGTTCCCTGACCGCCACTATGGAAGGGTTTTTCTTCACAGACATCTAGTTGGACACAGAAGAAACTTTTACTTTTCAATGAAATTTGCATAACATGAAATGATGAGGGGTGGGTGCTCATTAATTTGAAATTACCTATCCAGTTTCTGAAAGGCTTCACTGGGCCATATTTCTGCCAGTGGGCTCCAGCTAGGGCATAAAAACTATTCAAAGAGGGCTGGCATCGATGGCCTGGCTCAGACCACAGAAGTCCACCTGGACAATCTGTCACCCTAGCTCAGCTCTGCCAACCTTGGAATAGTCGCCTCAGGCGCTGCAAGGAAGAGAGAGAGCTCTCTCCCAGAGATGCCAGACATGCCTCCAACTACAAGAACAGCCAGCCAAGTTCAAGAGCTCCTTGTGCCTCTACTGCATGTGGAAAATGACAGTACGCCTTCAGACATAGAGATCAACCAAACTGGTCAATGGCCTGTCACTCTGAGGGCCTGGGCAGCGAGTGGATGCCACTGGCAACCTACTCGATCACTCTAGTTGGATACAGAGCCAGGAACAGGGTGCACAGCACATACCACATCCTGACAGTCTGCTCCCCTATCATCCCGCGGCCCCAACAGGCCATCTTCGTGCAGTGCTCAGGACCTGCCTTCTCCTCTACAGCTGGACTCCCAGACATAAGGCACATGGGCCCATTTTATTGCTAACTGTGGTTCTGTCTCCAGGGTAGGGACTCCAGTGTCACCCTCCTGAGAATCAGTCACATACCAGGCACTCAACAAATAGTTGAGAAATGGATTTTACTGCAAATTCAGAGATGGAAAACCACAGCTAGAGAACTCCTAACCTCATAGCTGTTTTTATAACAGGACTCCTAAAAACAATGGAAAATGGGGGATGGACAGAGAAAAAACTTTATTAGTTTCTAAATATAACTCCTGACACCTCATAGAAAAAGCTTCAGAAAGTCTTGAGAAGTTGCCATTTGAGCAGTTACTTCTGGTCTGGTTCCAGAGGACTGTATGCATTAGGATATTCTGTAGGACACACCCCAGTTCTGCATGCAGAGACACACCCCAACTTACTCATGAATGCTGCTGCACACAGAGAGCCAGTAAGGTGGAGCCACCGTGCAGCAGAGAGCGCCTGATGGCCTCAGGGGACACCACTGGCACTTGGGTCTCACAAGGCACCTTAAGTGTGCTTGAGGAAGAGAGAGCACCCCACGGTCATGCTTAAGACTGACCACGCCCACCCCAGGGAAACTCCAGTGTGGGGCTTCCCGGCACTGTCTCCAGCCAGTAGAGAGGTGGCAGGTGACGAGCTGGCCTCCTGCACCTGGTCAGGTCCACTGACCACATGGGGCTCCAGGAGACCAAGTGTCTGCAGGGCATGACAGCTGTCATGTGGTGTGCGGAAATCTGGGCAGGCCCAGCATTCTGAGAACAGCTAGGTGATAAGGCTGTACCCATTCTGCAGGAACTGCCACTTCAGAGTGCACAAGAGGCCACTGTGTATCACACCCAGCCCCTCCTCCCAAGACAGTGTGCTAAGCCTACAAGAAGAGTTCTAGTTGCAGAGAGTGACGACGGTGTGGAGTGAAAAGCTGCTGAGAAAAAAATACAGTATTCAAGGGCACACGATGGCAGAACACGCATTCCCGGTGCATAACGTGCAGTAAACGTGCAGCTCACCTAGCCAGGACACTGCTGGGTCCCACTAAAATCCATCAGGGGGGAGAGGGAAAAAATGGAAGTGAGACAACTTTCCAAATATCCTTTCGTTCTCTGCTGGGGGGCTGCCCACCCAGAGGCACTTCAACAGCAAGGAAAAGAAACAGGAACTCAAGGGTAGGTCTGCCCAAGACCCTTCAAGCCTCAGTCCACTTGAGAACCAAGTCATGAACTGTGTCTTCCAGACTCAGAGGTGGAGGACAACTAGCTTCCAATGCCAAGAGTGCTGCTAAGCAAACCCTGGGATGGCTCCAGTTTCCATAGGAACTCAGAAAGTTAGGAAACCAAAGGCGGAATGAGCTTGCTACCACTCAACCACTCCCAAGACCGCTACGCTGCTGCCTGCAAAAGGGGGGCGGGCCTCTGCTTTGTTCCCCAAACCATCCTCACTTAAAATCGAGGCCACAGTCATTAAGTCCTCCTCCCTCACCCCAGTGAAGGAGCCGCAAGCAGTGGCAGGGAGGGTGGCCTGGCACTCACCTGGTCCTTCTTGCTCTTGTGTGAAGAGGCCACGTGAGCCAGGTACTGGATGACTTTCTTGGTGTTCTCTGTCTTGCCCGCTCCAGACTCACCCCTGCAAGAGAGTCAAGGAAGTCCTCACTGAGGTGAGGCCACACCCCTGGCCTCCATTCCTCTCCAACGAAAGCTTACTGCTACCCTTCTGCTCCTCTGCTGAGTGCCCATGAGGGACCCAAAGCTATTAGAGAAAAGGGGGACACCCAACTAAATGCTAAGTTCTGGAATCCTCTCTCAGTCCATTTCCCAGGGTCCATTTCCCAGAGGCCGGACAAAAGTCAGCTCATATCCACTGCCTGCCCTGGTCACTTGGCAGCCTTCGAAGACACATGTTTTAGGAATCAACAGGAGGCAGCTGTTGACTTAGGGCTCGGTCAAAGACACTTAAACATGTTTCTTTGAAACTTCACTCAAAGGCATGTTCTGTACTATCAATTAACGGCAGTGGGGTTATCTATCTGAGTGTTAAGCTCAGAGGCTAACCAGTGTCAACCTAAATCTACGTAAAGAAACCCACCATTTGGAGCTGGGAAGACTGAGTTCTGCTAGGGAGTTCACACAGGCCAGTCAATTCCCAACTTGACTCAGTCAAAAAAGACTCAATGGTGAAGATTCCTCTGTTTTAAATCCACCCGCTGACCTGTGTGGCCCTCCTTTGAGGAAGCCAATGAAGTCTCTGGCTGTGACCCCAAGCTTCCCAAGCTATGGGACCCCTGAGCAGCGCACACATAACCCTAAGTCCCGTCCCCAGGGGAAGCAGAGAGGGCTGAACTGGGAATGGAATTCCTTGACTGGGTCTTAACAGAGCAAGAATATTCTTTCCGTAAGAAGAACAATAGGGCTGGGTTCTAGCCCAAGCACTGCAAAAACAGATCAGGGTGAAAACAAGGCTCCCCAGCACCCAGACAAACACTTACGTGCACAAAATGGACTGATCTTCTCGGTCTGCAACAAAGGAAACATCAGGTTACTTTCAGCCAGACTCAAAAACTGCCCACCACTGACTCCAAAAGGCTGCCCATTCCCCAGACAAGGAGCACAAAGCCTCAAGTGCCCCTGTGGCAGGAGGCCCTCGCAGCCCACCCACAAGGCCTGACTGTGGGCCTTGCTCAGGGCATAACTTTCACAAATGGCACTGCCCTGGGCATCCACTCCTGCTCTCCAGGAGCTCAGACTGCCCACCACATTGCCTGTCCCAGCCCATGAAACCCAAGTAGCCCTGTCTCTCCCACCACGCAGGAGGCAAACTGTGGAAAGCTCTCCAAAGGCCACTTTACCGAGCACTACTGTGGGATCTGCTCACACATGTCTGCAGCTGGGGCAAAGGCCACTAGAAACAAGGCCCTGGGCAGGTGTTCTAAACACTGAACCCATCTAAGTGAGGAACACCGTGTAAGGGTCCAGGGAATAGGGGTGGGGGCACGACAAGACCTGGCTCTGCAATGGGACAGCTGTGGCTAGGATGCCACCTCACACAGGGACAGTGAGATCTGGGAGAGTACAAAGCTTTCTCTGAGCCCCAGCCCCCTCCTCTGTGGTGTGGGATAAGGCTCATGTGTCGATGACATACAAAAACACACCAGCACGGTGTCTGCCACGTGCAAGGCACCTGATGATGTCACTTTAGGTGGAGTGTGGAATGAATAACAGTTTCTGACACACGTCCATGACAGCTTGTTCTCTGGGTCAATTGTCAGCAACTACCCCCAGCTCTGTGGACCGCTTAGCATGGAATGATATGAATATGGTCCCTAGGCACAGGGAGGACAGTGGTGCCCCACACTTTGACAGCTAAGCTTGACAGACATGGTTAAGACAACCTGGCTGACCCAGGTCAGTGCTGGGTGTTCAACATAAGTCCATTCTTTTCCTTTTACCCCACTCTGAGAAAGACATCCATCCACTCCCTCCAGCCAAAACAGCCTGCATCTGGCATGAGGCTACTTCCTTACGTCTTAGCTGTAGCGAAGTAATTATTCTTGGCCTCAGTTTCCATAACTCAAAGTAGATCTGCTACTGACCCCTCTGCAGGATTATTTTGAGAAACAGAAATAACACATGAAGCAGACCTGCTGTGGTACTCTGCGAGCAGAGGAGGCTCCCCAAACGACCACCGTCTGTTTACCACCCCAGCACAAAGCACTGGCAGTGGCACTGTCTGGACAGCAGGAGGACCAAGTGAGGAGTACAGTACTGGCAGCCATAGGGAGGATCAGCACTGGACAGAAACGGGTGCTATGCTCCGGAAGGGCACCATGGCCGGGCCAGGGCCTGTATGACGAGGCACTGGGAGGATGACTCCTGGCTTTCTCTGCACGTGGCCTCAGGAAATGCACTGAGTTGCTGCTCTATGCCAGCAGTGACCACAGGCCAGGTCACCCGCCCCTCGCCTAGGTGAGCTTCCCGGCATGCCTGATCTCAGCAGCACACAGGGCTGGTCACTGACCGCCCTCTGGTCATTCAGGAGGTGCAGAGGGTGCCTGACAGGAAGAAGAGAAAACAAGCCTCACAGGCACAAGCAGCAGCTGCCCCTCAGCTGCAGCCTTCCTCCCCGCTCCTAAGAAATACTCATGGGCTAGGGTGGGGGAGCTCGTCACTCACACCCCACAAACACACCCTACCCCCTGCGCTAGTGTGGGAACCACTCAGCGGAAAGGTGCGGGGAGGGGGCTTCTTCCCCCTCATCTTGTTTTCCACAAACCACAGCCCCTCAAGGCTGCCAGGCAAGGAGAGAGCCTTGATAAGACAGGCGGGTAGACTGAAGAGAAGGAGGTGGCAGGGAGCAGGGGGCAGGCTGAGAAGTCAGCAGTCTTCATCCCTGGCTCCCTAACAAGGGCTCAGCCACTGATAAAGGCTGAGGCAGACGTCTCTGTCACCCCAGGCCCTGCCCTCCCCCGCACACTGCAGCTCCCCGTAGTCTGCCGCTGGCATGTTTAGTCACCACTCCACAAGCAGGCAAGAATGTACCTGCAAGCTGGCAAGCCATGAGCCACAACGGCCGCACTACCATAAAAGGAAACATTCTCCATCCCTTCCAGAAGGAACCGTTTTTCCCAGGGCCTCCAAGCCCAGTCCCCAGCATGGCTGGAATTCCTCTATGTGAGGCATTAGAGGCTCCTCTGCTGAACAGGAAGCAGAGTCCCCAGCATGCACTGGAGGGCGACACACATGGGTGCATGCATACACAGGGACAGACACACACCTGCCTAGAGACACATGTCCAGAGAAACACACAGCCGTGCCTACACACACTCCCATGTGGACACGGACATACCAAAGCACCCGTGCACAGTAACACATGTGCACGTACATGCACAATGGGCACATACACCACTGGGCGTGGTGGGGCCTGCAATCCCGGCACCTGGGAGGTTGAGGGAGGCAGGATCAACAAAAGTTCAAGGCTTGGACTACACAGAGGGATGGCGTCACAAAACAAACAAACCAAAAGCCAACAACAACAGGCACATATACCTAGGTACACACCACATGCACTCAAGGCACACAGTGCACATGAGTACAGGTATAGACAGACGTGTCATGCAGGTACACACAGAAACAGGCACACACAGAGGCCTGCACAGTCCAAATTCCAAAGAGCCAGGTTCACCATCGAGGGTCCACCCACCCCACCATGCCCAGCTCTGCCCCTTTGTCCTTTCACTTCCACTTCCTGAGCCCCAGTTACCACTGTCCACACCGCCTAAACGTGCTTCAAGGCCACCTTAATTTGCTTTGTCAGAAGCCTCATTGGGACAAACACTTCTGGAAACAAAACCAGTGGAAGCCCATCCTCATTTTGTCACCCCTGTCCCCACCACTTAGCACCCCAAATCCACCTGCCTAGGAACCACAGGTAGCCCAGTACATCCTGGAGTCCTCGTGGTACTCATGGTAGGGGTCAGTCTGTTACCGTGTGGCCACTCAAGAACCTCAGAGACAGAGAAGACAAGAATGGCCACCCCGTTTCCACAAGTCTTTGCTCACAGCAGTTCAGGATTTGTTCCTGAGCCCAGAGGTCTCCTTTCTGGACAGCGGGATGGTTGGGATTCTGCTCTGACCCTATTATTCCTGTGTATTCTGGCAGGGATCCTCTGTGGCTCTCATGTCACCAGCCCTGTCCCTCACTGTTCAACTCAGCAGATGAGGACACTTAAGAGTCCAGCCCACTCCATTTGCTTTGATGGAGTCCTCGTTTGGTTCTGTATGAACTGAAGGCTTATTTGAAAATACCCTTCCTTCCCCTACTGTGGAGAAGCCCCGGACTTGGGGAGTGCACCGCCACCAGGCAATCTTATCCTGGTACACAGGCTCCCTGCAGGGATGGCACCTAAGTCTTCTTGCCCCTGTCCCATCTCAAGAACCATGGGGCAGAGACAGGACTGTGAGTCTTCTGCCACGGTTTTCAGACTTTTAAAAAAGTAGCAGCAAGCAACTTTTCCCCAGTAAAACTTTCCCAAACATCTGAGCAGTGGATGGTGGGTGAAGAGAGGGTTCCTCAGAGATGAGTGTGACAACTATGGGTCCAGACACACCCAAGGCAACTAGAGAGAAGGAAGCTCTGGCACCCTCGGTCCTGCCCTCTGCTCTTGTGTCTCCCCACACAGTGCCTGCCCCATCGACCTCTGGGAAGCAGAAGGGGCAGCTCTGAGCACTGGCTGAATGGCATGGACCTCAATACAGGCAGACACCTTGAACACTGACCTTAACCACCCCAGCTCTCTGCATCTCTGAGCTCCCCCCTGAGCACTTCCGGAAACAAGAAAGGCTTTCATGAGTTGCATATTCGGTGACCAGACATCTTTGCTCTGATTTTATTTCCAATCCAAAAGGCTGGGCCTACATGATGAGGTCACCCAAGGTGACAGAGGCCACCAGTGTGGACAGGTGATTCCAGACAATGCAGAAGGCCAGCTCAGGTTGGGGAGGGGAACCTGACTACTGGCATTCTGACACAGGTACAAGCATCTGGGGGCCTTAGCACTCACTTCCTCCGAGACAGGAGCCAATTCTTACCCATAAAAGGTCACAAAGCTCACATAGCAGTGACATCAGCCCAACAGGAAGTACAGGGAAGGCAGTGGGGCTTGGTTCACCAGCAGCTGCTGCCAGGGACTGACTCACGGCCAGACACATAAGACAGCACCTCGCAGGTGTTCCAGTCAGGGGCTCCCACAGAGAAACTCTTGGGGATCCCAGCTGGAAGAGGCACTGCCCACAGGACCCACCTCCAGGACCACTGGGTCCCTGGCCTGAAAAGTGGATATGAGTCAAGACAGAAAGACAAGAGTGGGCAGCTTCAGAGTGGACGATGTGCCTGTGTGAGATGGGACTGACCGGATGATCTGTGACAAACAGGGCCCAAAATTCCCACCTCAGAGGGGTCTTCGGCTTTCATGAAAATTCCAGAGCAGAGTCCGGGGGTGGCTCACTGTGCAGGCTGCATCACGGTGGTCCCTGCCTTATGTCACCCAGGATGGGGAGCCTAGGCAGCCCTCAGCAGACTCCAAGACTCCAGAATCACTTCTCATGGACAGCATCTGGGCCTCAGTCCAACGTGCAAGGCACTTCACGAAGTATATGACCTTGGACCTCGGGGGCTGGAAGGCCTTAGAGAGCATTTGGTTCAGTTGTCTCAGCCCAGGGTTCAGGTCACAGAGTCCCAAGAAACCAATGATTTGATCAAAGTCACAGAGATGGCTGAGAACTCAGGCCTCGGGATTCCTAGTTCTCCCCCAATTCCTCTCCTCCTACAGGCTAGGCAAGTGCAGGACCAGCAAGGTCCTACACTTTCAGTGCTGCAAAGGGCCACCAACACTCCGGTATGGAGATGGATGGCCTTTCAAGTTGGCCTGCTTCCTTCTCCATACCCAGCCCAATTCTCAGCTTAACTGACAAGAAGACAGACAGGAGAGAGAACAGGTACAAAATACTGCTTCCTATTGGCTGAGGCCTTAAGTCTCAGAGCCGCCTGGCAGCCTCCCTGCCCAGTAGTAGGCCAGTGAAAAAGGAAGTCCCAGCCGGGGACCCCCAGGCACACAACGTGGTCTCCAGAGCACACAGGTAGGCCCACACCAGGGAAGACACTCACTCGGCAGCAATGGAAGCCAGAGACACCTGGACTTGGCCCAGCACATCCACCCAAGGGCCTGCTGCTCCTCAGGCAGGACCTTGGCTTGAACCTGCCCAAGAGGCCCAGGTCTCCGGGTGCAGAGGGCAGAGGCTGGGCAGCCCACCCCATCAGGCTGGATGATTAGCCTGAAGCTCCAGGGACGGTTCTTAACTTTTGTTATGTCAGGAGATGAGCAAGCCCTCAAACAAGCATTTCTCTTGGCAAAATGCACCAGCAGAACACAGGTAAGTTCCTTGTATACAAGCAAACCCACCGGGAAGACCAGAGCTGCTGTGAGTCCACCTTTCCTGCAGCAAGGTGGGGAGGAAAGATTATCCACAGCTGCTGTACAGCCAGTTCCAGCAGGTCTGGCAGGCAGGAGGGAAATTCAAAGCCACAGGGGAGCACAAGGCCCATGGCAAATGTCCCCAGGGCTTCACAGGTCAGCTCTGCCTACTCTTCCCTGAGATTCCCCCATGGGGAGAAAGAAAGGCAGGGCAGGAGGGGGCCCTTGCTGAACCCTGGGCAGAGGGGAATGCACCACAGTACACAGTTCTGCATAGGGCTGGCTCTCAGGGAGGGAGCAAGGGGTGAAGAGGGCAGAAGGACAATGGGACACACACAGGGAGCAGGACTGACACCGCTGGGCAACATTCACAAAACCTTTGCACCCCACAAACAGCCCTGCAAAGAGAACTTAACATCCCTGGGATGAACTGAGTCACCCTTGCTCAGGGATACAGGAACATCCACACTAAAAGATGGATGGTGACAGTACAAAAAGACACATCCTGAAGAAGCCGGAGGCCCTGCTGCCTAGGAGAAGGGGCAACCACACATTCTAACAGCCAGAATCTGCCCCCACCACAAAAGAGCTCGACATTAGGGACTCTACAGGTGGATCCTTGTTTGTTTTTTGGGACCACTGGGTCAAATTTTCAATGACTCCCAAAGTACTAGGTTTCAAGATGCCACCTGATTCTCATCTCCCATTTAGCCAGCCCAGAGCAAAGCACAGTGGACGGACCACATGGGTTGGACTGGAAACAACACAAGATGCTTAGAGCTGAATCCTTGCAAAGGACCTATTATCCCTGGGTTCCTCTCCTAGAAAGATCTTCCAGATAACCTGGCAGCCCCGGGCCCAGCTCTCCTAGAGGAGGACAAAGCAGGCTGCCGGAACAACAGAGGGAAGAGCACCTCAGCACTACAGGAGAGCCCACTCGGGAGCAGCACAACACTCTCCTGGTGTCCACACGCTGCACAACTAGATCTGACAAAACAGAGGCCACGCCAGTTCTGAGCTCTACTCTGGGCAGCAGTGATGGCAGGGGAAGGGGCTCTGTCAAGTCACTTCCTGTGCCTGCAGGAGTCTCCATGAGGAGACTAAAGCCCACCAAAGGAAGCATCTGGTCATCGCCTTCACTACACACGGAGACACACCAGGACTGAGTAGGAGCAAGGTCCGTGGCAGCTGGCAGTTCAGCCAGAAGAGTTTTCAGTCTCCTGCTGTAGTCTCCCATCCGCAGGTACTCATCACAGCCCGGCCATCACTCTCGGCGGCTCCTTAGCTCTCTAGCCCCACCCCTAAGTCTCCTTAAGCTCAAGGCAGACAAAAGACAAAGGCTCCACCAGTTAGCTGACACATCCCAGCCAGGTCGCAGTTAGGAAGTGACAAAGCCAGAGTCCACTCCATCAGTCTCCTTCACCCCTCACGTCCTCATGTCCTCAGGCAGGCTTCTCCTGAAGGCCAAGTCTGACTCTTCCAACAGCCTACAGAAGTGCTGTGGCCTTTTCTAAATCCTGCCCCACCCCAGCAGCCCTCAAGCCTCGGGCGGACACCCCTCCCCTCTGTGCTGGGACCCTCATTCTCATCACATGCTCATCAAGAAGTCGATTTAGGGCCAGGGATTTAGCTCAGTGGTTTCACCGCCTGCTGCGCAAGCGCAAGGGCGCTAGTTCCATCCCCGGTACCAAAAAAAAAAAAAGAAGTCAATTTTACCTCCCTCTAGATATTAGAAATCGACCTCCTCCACGCAGGAACCCTGGGCCTGCGTTGTGTCTCTCTGCACAACGCCTGGCACACAGGAGGTGCTCAGCCTGCAAGGGCAATAGCTATACCACACTGACACAGGGCTTGGACCTCCTGGGTGAGCCCACACTGTCTCTCCTCTACACACGGGGATGCACAGGGCCCAGCTCCAGCCCTCACCAGCAGACAGCAGGGTCTTCGTGTGCCAGTGCTCCCAGGGCCCCAGCCTCCTGGCCAACATGTTCCTGACCAAGTGGAGCCATCACATCTGTGGCTTCCTGCTGCTCGAGTTCCTCACCGTCTGAACTGGCAATCTACTCAGATCTCGCCTTTCTGTACCCTGAGCATCTCCCTAGCCTCTGATGGACACAGCACTTTCCTCACAAAGTCCATGTGAGAAGGAGTTGATTCCACAAGGCAGGAGAATGTAGAGGGGGAAAGAGGCCTCTCCTCTCCTTATCGCCAAACTCCACCTAACTGGCAAACAGGATTCCTCCAGGAATCCACCAGAGAAGGTGAAAGGCAACAGCGCGCCATGGAGGCAGCTCAGAGAACCAGGAAGCCCTGGTTTCTGGGGCTGGCTCCGCAGATCTTGGGAGAAGTCAGTTAACATAGCAGCTTGCCCATCTACCTGTGAAATGGACCGTGCTCAGATAAGAACACAGCAAAAGAATTCTACCTTTCCTTGTTTACCCAGGAAGGTTAGTCAACCCCTATGAGAAATGTAGTCACTCACTGGGAACATGGAGCAGTTGTTTGGTGACCAACCACTTCTGGTGCAGCTTCTACTGGGCAGGGACACGACAGAGTGAAGGGTTAAACAGTTCTGAGTGGCTCAGACCTGGAGCAAAAGCAGACCCTACTGCTGTCTCCCCCAGAAATGCCGGGAACTCATTAAAATACCAGAGTCACTGAAAGTGAACCAAACCTGGCATTGCAACTAATTAACACGAAAGAGGCCTTTTTTACTCTTTTCTGCTTGTGTTGGAGAGAAGAGTGGGCTCAACACAAATTCTTCCACCAGCCAACTAAGCACACAAGCCTTTACCCAGTGGGGGACCACAGAGCGCCTGACCCCACAGCAAGCCAGAGGTACCATTTCCCAGCCCTGCCAGGCTTACAGACCACAAGCTGCTGCTGTCTGAACCCACTGGGTGCCCCTGAGCCACCCTGGGACAAACCCTACCCCTGGCAAGGGGCAGCAGCACCAAGTTTATGCTCTCTCACCCTCACAGTCTCAGACAGTTCAGAGACTTTGGTGCTGCCACAGAGGCCTGAGGAATGGCCTACTCCCAAGGCTGGAAGACCTGTTAATGGCCACGGCAACAAAAGAACCAAACAAGAGAACCAGGGCAGGAAGGGTGGGCCGACCACGCCACCACAACTTCAATTAACCCCGGGCTGGGGATTAGAGCAACATACTAAACTGTGCAGGCAGTCTGGGCTGCAATGTAACTGCTTATTCACACATACCTGCAGGCCTTCTGTGGGATTGACCTCCACAGTGCCTTCCCGACCACCGCAGCCCTCAGCAGCCACACTTTCCTGAATGCCAAGACACCTGACACCTGTTGCAGTCGTGCTAGCCACAGGTCTCTGTCTATGAACACGTCTCGTCTCTCCACCTGGGCTGCCAGAGCCTCTGGTGACTAGATAATGTACATCTCTCAGCATTCTGGCATTTTCTACCATCTACCTCCATGGCCTAATCCAGGGCACCATATGCTGCTATGCCCCACCCTATGCCCATGGCAGTCAACAGTGATCAATTCCAGCATTCCCTGGCATACAGTCTCAAATCTGTGCCAGCACCAGGGTCCAGGCAGCCACTACTGATATATCAGAATTGACACTCATGAGTAAAACTAATCTGCAAAGCTTAGTGAGTGGTTCTCAACTAGGGGCCATTTTGCCACGTTCCTCCCTGCTCTGGACAAAATTTGGTGGCCATGTTGGGGGAAATTTTTGGTTATCACAACTGAAGAGACAGGATGTGGCTGGTTTCCAGTGAATGGAACCTGGGATACTGCTGCACATCCCACGGTGTTCAAGACAAGACCACTACCTCCCCAACAGAAATTAATCCAGTCCCAAATATCAGTAATGCCAGAATTGAGAACCCTGGCTTAGTCTGATAAATAGGCAGAGTGACAGATAATTTATCATTCAAACAAGGAAGCTTTTGAAAGTGCAAACGGAGGCTACTAATAATAGCTGTAGGCCAACAAGCAGAATCAGGACTAGACAGACAAACTAGAAGACCTAAGTGATGAAAGATGGAAGAAGTTCCCTGGGAAGGGTCAAAGAGCTTGTCTCATAAAAGTCCCCAGATGAAGCCACCAATCACCCTATTTGGCAGAATAAATGAGGAATGTTATAACCCATGGCCAGCTCGGGAAGGAAATCTTTGTCTAGTTCTTGTTTTAAGGAAAGGCAGAAAAGGAGCCATTTGGCCATGGTTTTTAAGATGTGCACGACAGAACAAACCTGTTTACCCCCCAAAGCCAGGTGGGCAGCATGGGCCAGGACTACACTTCTAAACGGGGACTGACAGACTTCAACATTTACCTCCAACCTGAGGCGCCACTCACTGGCCTTGATTTTAGGGCAAGAGCCAAAAGCTCCTTTTAGAAACCTAGTGAACTGTCTTGTCATAACATGGGCAACTTCTGTTACTGGCTTCCTCCCTGGCCCCCAGAACCAGTAACCTGCTGCTAACAGCTCGCTAGGTCCACTGGAGGAACTTTTCCACAGCTTGGAAATGTCCTCAGTTGGGCAACATGGGAGCTAAAGGCTGGGAATTTAGCTCAGTGGTTCCACCACCTGCCTCATAAGCGCAAGGTCCCAAGTTCGTTCCCCAGTACCAAAAACAAAACAAACATGGGAGCTAAAGAGCTACAGCAAGCCCAGTGCTAAGCAAAAGGTAAGATGGAAGCTCTCAGACCAAGGGGTAGGAAATGCATGGACCCAACATCTACACAGACCGTTAAAGAGAAAACACCAAGACTTCAGGTTTCCCATGCCAGCGATTCCATCCCCTACCTTTGATCTGCAAAAGATGAAAATGCCTGTCTGCTTGCCTTTGGAGTTGGGGACAGCCCCTCATTCCTATCAGGGCCACTTTGGTATGGATAAGAAAAAGGAAAGCCCCCGCTCTCTGCATATCCCTCTCCACAGACCTACAAATTATTTCCAAGGGTCTTGGCCCCTGCCTCAATTTTTTTAATTGAACACATAAGAATTGAAAAATCTCTTGAGGAAAGAGTCCCACAGGTTATCTAAAGGACATCTGGAAGCCCAGTCCCCAGGACTCTGCATCATTGCAGTGTCTTGTCAGAATGGCCTACAGGAAAGCAAGCCGCCTGCTGGAGAGCCGCTCAAATCTGGGCTCCGCGTGTGAGAACATGCTCTCACTCAGTAGTTCAGGTCACTGAAGATCCCAGAGTGCACTTCCTGCACAAGGCCAGGAGAAAACTGACTCATAATCTCTAGAGACAGAGACTCAGACTCTCTTGGAATCTCACACAATGTTCTTCTACCAGACTGTTCTCATTAGCACTTTGAAACAGACAACCTACGGTAAAACTAAAGGGCTGGCTTCCACAAAGAATTCTGATAGATGTGAACATAAACTAAAGGCTAGGCCAAACTTGTACATGCTGCATAATTCATGAGCTTGACAATGAAATACCTTCTTCTCCATAGTACTGTGGGTATGGTGAAAGACACATGCTGTACTTTAAATCATCAAGCCAGTATGAAGTTGCTAATACCACAAGATTCATTACCGCCACTGCCTGATAGACTACACTGTTGAAAGAGAAAAGGATACATTAAAAGCCACTACCAATACAACACAGGAGAATACAGCCCTGCCAGAAAGTCAGGTTTGAGTTAGGATTATATATCCCAGGTACCTGGTTAAGCTATCAAAATAGAAAGGAAACAGGACCCCTGTCCATATTGAGGGGAAAAAAATTAAAATGTAACACCCCAGTTAAATAAAACATAGCCAGCCTCTGATGCAAATCTAGCCCAGATCTTTCCCCTGGAGGGCATAAAGCTGCAGTCACATTTTTTAAAAAGAGCAGGGATTTGCCAGAGACCACAGAGTGATGAGGCAGAAAGACCTGCTCAAGAAATTCAAGGAGTCCCCCACAGTGGGAGCCTGGAGAGGTGGGCAGGGGCCCATTGTGAAGAACACTGCTTGCTGCTAAAAAGTCTGCGTGTCATCTCTGGGGCAATGAGGAGCCTTTCATGATTTATCAACATGTGCATTCTAGAAAGATGACCAGCTGGTGGCAGCAAAGAGAGAGCTCCGTGAGAATGAAGGCGAAGAGGCCACAGTTGGAACTGGGGCCAGGGACATGGGGTTAGGCAGAGGAGGTAGGAAACACTAAAAGAGAAAAAATCCACAGAACCTGTTAACTGACTGGGAAAAGGAGCGACGGAGTGTGTTATAAGCCGGGTCCTGGGCTCGGAGAAGCACAGGAGGAGGCCTCCGGCAGGAAGCAGCTGGAGGTGACTGGGTGACTGTGCCAATCTCCAGCCGGTGAGTGACAGCAGCAGTCACCTCAGTGAGTAGAGACGGCATCCAGAAGGACACTCAGAGTAAGAGGAGCGAAGGCTGAGGATGAGTCCTAGAAGGGCACCCCATGAGGGGATAAAGCGCCATGGGAGACCGACAGGCAGACAGGGAGGCAGAGGCTAGGGGAGCCCTGACAGGGCTGCGGGAAGGAGAGGCTTTCACAAGACAGCAGGAAAGACTGTCCAACCCCGGGGAGCGGAGAAGAAAGAGAAGAGCTCACGAGCACGATGGACTTAGCAACACACAGGAAGGGGTGACCTCCGTCCGACAGTCTAGCCAAGTGGGGGCAAACGGTGTGACAGGAGGTAGAACGGAGGCGGGGAGCAGACACTCCCTCCAACATGCTTCGTCATGATGGGACAAAGAGCACAGGGCCAAGCCAGAGAGGTGCCGAGACCAGAAAAGACTTCATGATGCTTTCTAAAGACAGAAAAATACTCATTTTCCAGCCATGAAGGCACAGAAAGGATGAGAAAATATAGAGACAAGGGACTAAGTGATGGGAGAAAGGGCCTGGAAGAGACGACTAAAACAAACAGTCTTGAAAACAATAAGATTCTAGGAAAATAATTAGAAAAAGTATTTCTTAAAGCTTCCAGAACATTCCATCAACATACAAACATGTCCCTTAGCCACTGGCCCTGGCTCTCGTACACTGGCTCACAGAGCTCCAGGACCCACTCACCGTCCATCACCAGCCGTGAGATCAAGACAACAAGTGCAAACCGGCACCTGCAGAGGCATCAGTGAGGCCACCAGTGAAGACGGAGCTCTGGGAAGGGCAGGCAAGGGCCTCCATGCCCACAGTAGCACTCACCTTGCATCATACTCCGGTAGGCAGTATCCGTGATGGCATAGATGTGGGGCGGCATCTCATGCCTCTTCTTGCCCTTATACATTTCCACAATCTCTTCGGAGTAGATGGGCAGGTTCTTGTAAGGATTGATGACCACACAGAACAGGCCTGAATAGGTCTAAGGAAAAGAATGGCAGAGAGGAGTGGGTTAGGAAGCACAGTTCTCCAAAGCATGCAAAGTTTGTGGCAAAGAATCTGCTGTCTCAAAGCTCACTGTGTCAGCCTGAAATGAAAGCACTCCCTGGTGCTCTGCTCCCATAGACCTAATGTAGGTGGAGGTGCACCAGTATCTTCTCTCTGCACCCTCTAAACTGCATGATGGCTGCCAGCTTTGCATGTTTTGGTTTTGGTTTTACAGTACTGAGGACTGCACCCAAGGTCTTCACACTGAGCGAAAGAAATCCCCAGCCTGTTTATAATTTTTTACTTTGAGACAGGGTCTTGCTAATTGCTAAATTGGCCAAAGTTGCTAAAAGTTGCTAAAAGCCTCAAACTTGCAGTCCTCCTGACTCGGCCTTCCAAGTACCGGGAGTACAGGCGTGCACCACCAGATTCAGCTGCTAGCTTTGCATGTTGACCAGTGTGCAATCAGGCAAAATCAGTGGCAAGGCAGACAGAAGTCCAGTTATAAAACACTGATCCCAGGACAATAGGAGATGTGTTTGTCATTGTGAGAGATGCACAGAGAAAATGATTCAGCTGCAGCCCAGAAAACCGTGCAGAAACACAAATTACTCTTTACTAAAGAACTCTCGGAGACATCCAAGCTTAAGCCTCCCTAGCAGTGGAAAAATTCATCGTGCCCCTAAACCAACCAGTCCTCTGTGGGCCAGTGGAGCGCTGAGAGCGCCTCTCTCCCTGGAATCTTCTAGAGATATTCATGTGCAAATCCCTTGAAAACCTAAAGGCCACTTTCCTGTCCTGTGAGCTCTCCAGGAGCCAGGTCTCCTCTGGAGAGGAATTCAACTGATCAACAACCTCAACATGAGCCACCTAAAATGCATCCAATACTCCAAGTCTGACTTGACCAAGTTAAAAATCAGACTCCTAGAGTCAGATACCCTGAGTTCAAATACCAGCAAGTGCAAGTCTTTCACCTCTCTCCCTACATTTCTGTAAAATGTGTACAGGTGGAGGTCCAGTCACTGGATTCAAGAGCAGCTGGCCTCAGAGGGGCTGCACAATGGTGTCAACCCAGCCCCTTCCACCTGTCCCTTCACCAGGTCCCCCAAAACTGAGACCAGTCTCCTGGCTGAACCCAAAGACAGGATTCTTCCAGGAATGAAGTATGAAGACAAAGGCTCTTCCCAGGCACTGACCAAAGGCTGCATCCTTGGAATTTCCAAGCAGAAACCAGACCAAGGGCAGAACTCAAAGGAGCCCACCAGGCACACGCTGCATGCATACAAAAGGGCAGCCGAGCCAGATGTGAACAAGAGTGTTTGGCTGCCTCTTCTAATTGCAGGGGAGGGTGCAGGGCCCTCAATATCCTCCCCCTCTGGGATAATCGGTCATTTGTTCTCCCTCCAACTACCCTCTTCACAAGGGACCAGTTAAGCTCTAAAGTAAAGAAGTACGAATATGGTATTAGCAGCCTGTGAGTTTGGGCTCTATGGAAGAGGGGAGTGAAGCAGGGACCTCTTTCTGGTGTCCCCTTGTGCAAATGCTGGGTGGAGACAAGATAGAAGGCCATGGCAGCGAAGTCATCCCAGGGCCTCAACACAATCAGGCTTTGTTCCTGGGCTTTGAGAAAACCCACACTCTAGGAAATCCTGCCCGATGAAAGCCAAGGACACATGCTCACATGTGTAGGGAGTGCCACAGAGCCAGATGTTTGGAAACAGCTGACAGGGGCAGCAGAAGGGGCTAGAGGGGCATGAGGACAAGTCTCTTGGGCAGCTGGGTGGGCAGATGGTCCTGGGGAGGGACCTGCAGGGATTCTGAGCTCTCTAGGCTGAACTGTGCCATCAAGTTGGTGAGCCCTGCAGAACGAGCATGCAGCTCAGGTGGAGGAAGGAGCTGCACTGGATGCTCACGGAAGCAGACACTTGGGAGTGGCTTTGCTCCCACGCAGCCACAGCAGGGAGCTGCTCCATTCACAGGCCACAGAGGCTCTTTGTCCCCAGCCGCCCCCTGTCCCAGGACCTCACCCCCCCAAAGGAAAAGAGAGCAGCTGTGGTGCAGAATTAGCCATGCCACCCACAATGCCAGGCAAACATGTGGCACAAGGGCTCCCAAGGTCTCTGAGTGCAGAGATATAGACTAAGGTGGTGGCACCCCCTGCCCAAGCAGCCTCTAATGGGTCTGATCTCCCCATGCTCTACACCTGCTGGGGTTTCATAAGGACAACTGCAGGGACAATCAGCTTCCCCCTTGTGATGCCACTGGGAGGAAGGTAGTCTGAGGAGGAACTGCACATGAGAAGTGACAGCATAAAGCAAAACAGTTGATGCCTCCAGCCAGAATTCATCCATTTCTATCCACCATATCCACCTCCAGCAAAGCCATGCATGCTGCCTACAGAGCAAAGGCACAGCAACTAACACTGAAAGCATTTCAGTTGTATGTGAGTTTTTTCCTCAGTGCTGGGGATGGAATCCAGGGCCTTGAGCATGCTAACCAAGCACAGTATCACTGAGCCACACCCCAGCTGAATCCATTTTAGTAATATTCTTCTCCATGGGAAAGAAAGATCATTTGCAACCAGCTGAAATAGGCAAGAACAAACTGCAGACTTGTTTTACAGCCAGTGAATCTCCAATGGGACCTAAGGTAAACAGAGAAACCGCCAGGTGGGATGGCACATATTCACAATCCCAGCCACATGGGAGGGCTGGGGCAGGAGGATCACAAGTTCAAGACAAGCCTGGCCAACTTAGCAAAACTCTGTCTCAAAATAAAAAATAAAAAGGGCAAGGAATGTAACTCAGTGGTAGAGTGCTGGCCTAGCATATGTGAGGTTGGATTCCCCCCACCACAGTACCACCAAAAAGAAAAGACACCAGTAAGAGGGGAGTTACTTCACTATATCAAACACCAGCACCCACTAGAGCACAAGCCCTGCTCTGAGAAACATGCTGCCGAGACCTTTACCAAGTTCTCACAGAATCCTTGAAGATGAGGAAGTGGGACTCTACACAGCCATGTCACGTGGTCAGCTAGAGGCAGGGCTGGCTTTAAACTAGGTCCTGGAGGCTCCAATTCCCATGCCCCTGAGCACCCTGGCTTACTGAGCTGAGACCTTCCCAGCACAGCAAAATTCTGTGACATGAGCTATAAGGCCTTCTAAGAGTGTCCCACTCCCAGACAATGGGTTGGTGGCTCCCATGGCATCCCCAAGCACAGATGATGCTTCTGCATTTTTATGCAGGTCACTAATTTTGAATTTTGATGGTTAATGTTCTCTAAGGAGAAAGGATTTTAATTTGGTCCACAGTTACTGTCATTAAGAAATCAATGGGAGATAATTAGGCTGAGAGGCAAGAAACCATGAGTTCCAGTCTCATCCCTGCCAGCTTTTACTGTGGGACCCTATGTGAGTCCCTTACTATCTCTGGGCCTCAACCTTCCCACCTGCTGCATGAGAAGGCTGGACTAAGCTGGTCCATAGGGGAGGACTTTTCCAGTGAGACTATTCCATTTACCTGCTTGCTGACAGGTCCTGACTAATCAGGCTCTTCCCCAAAGGTTGGTCACCAGTGGTAGGAAATAAGGATCTCCCTATCAAAGACTCGACTGAGCAACCAGAGGAGTAATGCAGTCCTTGCATATGGTCTGGCCCGTCAGGACCAGCCCAAAATAAAATAGCCTAGGGCTCAAGTGAGGGCTTCAACACATGGCAAGGGACTCAGAAGCACTATACCAGTCCAGTGGGGTGACCAGCACTCTGTGGAAACATGTGCTGAAGCTGCCCTGAAATCATACAGAAAATGCATGGCTGGTCCTTTGGGAGCCTTCACCGCCTCTACAACAGGCTGAGCCCACCATCCCATCCATTATACATGTGATCACAAGCAAACCCTTGGTCTGAGACGTCGTCTTCCTGTCTGCAAAATGAGAGGGCTGTAAAGCCTCTTGAGAGTCTATACTCCTTTTCACTGAAAAACATTAAGAAATGCTCTTCAGCTCTGTGACCATGAAGACCAAGGTGTCTACAGAAGCTTGTTTAAGTGAAAGGCTATCTTAGGAAGAATAAGAACCAGATATTCTTTACCTTGTGGGGACAAAAACCAGAAGGAAATTGAACAGAGCAATTGAAGTGAACAGAGCAATCTGATGTTTCTTCTAGAAAGAAGCTTGTGACCCAAGGGCCAGAAAAACCTGGAGCCTATTGCCAAGGGGCTAGAAAATGCTCGTCTCCTGACATTCTCTAACATGGTGATACGCTCTCCTTCTGCAAACACAGTACCACCAGAGGAAAGAGGAAAAGGCATTGCTGGCCTTTGCTGGTCCTTTGCACATGCTGTTCTCTGGACTTACTACGCTTCCCCTGTGACATGCCCAGCACAGAATCAATCCAAACACACTCATGATTCCAGGCTCTTTCTTGGTGGCTTGCCTCCGCTCTAAACACAGTCCCTAGGAAGGAAGCCACAACACATGCCTCTATCGGGAACAAATGGCAAAAATACCAAAAATGAGTCCGGGCCAAATGAGGAAGGGGAAGAGATCAGGTGACACAGGAGGAACAAGGGGGAGACTAGAGGAGGGTACCTCCTACATTAGAAGGAATTCACAACATTGGCCTGAACCCACATAGCTCTGCCAAGATTAGAGATTTAAGGCCAGCAGATGGGCAGCCCTGAGACATGGCATGTTCTTTCTTCCTAAAACAGGCTTCCTGTTGCTTTTTTTTTTTTTTTGGGCACCAGGGATCGAACTTGGGACCTTGTGCTTGTGAGGCAGGTGGTGGAACCACTGAGCTAAACCCCGGCCCTTCTTGTTGCATTTTTGATTGCACAGGAAAGAGAAAAAATAAATGCCATGCAAACATTCCAGTAGGACACTGATACGCCAACATTAGTGTTCCTTAGCGCTCCCTTCTTGACCAGGGAGTGCAGGCACCGGCAGTGTGGGGGCTGGCACCCTGCCTTGGGGAGCCACTTACATAGATGAGCCCTGAGTAGTAGCGCTCCTTGAGGTTGTGCAGCACCGAGGCCTCGTTGAGGCATGTGAGCTCTGCCATGTCCTCCACCTTGGAGAACTTGGGCGGGTTCATCTTCTGGATGTCATCCTTGTTCACCTTCACCTTCTTTCCGTTCTCCACCAGCTCCACGATGGCCTCCTCACCCACCTCTTCCTTGAGGCTGGCTGGCTCGAAGCCACTTTTGTCGGAAGGCACCCATACCAACTTCTTGGCAGCCCAGTCAGCCTGGGCCAGTGGGTTATTGATGAAGTTTTTATCCACATAGAGATACTTATCAGCAGCTTGCTGAGCCATGGTGACTTACAGCCAGGACCTACAGGAAAAAGGAGGACAAAATTTAGATACAACTACACCAGCCACACCAAGATTGCTTACCTTTTCTCTCTCTAAGCTCTAACACAGTAAAATTCTCTGCAACCAGACTACACAATTTTCCAGAATTTTCCTGCTCCATACTTTTGAAGAAAAAATGTGTATTACAGTCAAAACAAGTTGACAGCAGAGATTTTTAGAAACTGTGTTAGGTGCATCATTCCAAGATCAACACACAATCAAGCAAATCTATAAATAAAACTGTCCCAAACAGTGACCATAAAGGTCTCAAAGACAGATACCCCTGTAGTCACTGTGGTACACACCTGCTAAGGTAGCAAAGCACCCCACAATTTAGGAGGCCTTCCAATAAAAACAGGTTTCTACCTAGCCAAGAACAGCATCTCTCACTATAATTACACAATGATGGAAGTTTCCAATTAAAAAAAAAAAAACTTTCAGTCAACTAATGACCAATATGTATTGTTACCAGATTTTTGCTCTATCTTGACTATTCAACCCAAATAAGAACAGAAAAAAATCAGGCTGCAGAAAGGCCACAGGACACATCACAGCAAAGAGTAAGAAGAGTGTCTCCCTTTGGGGGCACTCGAGAGAAAATGGCATTCCCAATTTACGGGGCAAGGAAACCTTAAGCACATGTGTGACTTGCTATATGCAAAATAAAAATGAGAGAATAATAACCCCTTGCATCTGTGTGGTTTCCTAGTTCATGAAAGGCTTTCACACACTGTCTCTAAAGATCTTCACCATAACAACTAGTTAAGGTTCATATTATGATCCCCACTGTATACAAGGGTAAAGAGACTCTCCCTGGGGTGAAGGGGTTCATCCAGAGTCACCCAATGGTGACTTCAACTCCTAGTCAGTGGCTTTCCCACAGCTAACATGGCAGTCATTACAGCTCAAAGGAGCAGGCTAGGGTTCTGAGGGAACTGCTGCTTTGAGTGAACTAAAATGAGACTTAAAACTCTGGACACTCAGCCACAGACACCAGAGGAAGCAACTCGAAGCCCAGGGTTTCAGTTTTTTCTTCTGTGGGGTTAAGCCCCAACTCCCTGCTCCCCAGGCCTGGAAATTCAGGAGGGCCCTTGGTCCAAATCCAGAGTCAGTGGGGCTTTCAAGTTTCCAGATTCCAATGGGGACTTGGACGCCAAGGAGTCCAGGGCTTGGGAGGCAAAGAACAAAAGGAGAAAAGCAGCTGCCCCAGCCTTCTTATCTGGCTTCTTAAATGGCTCCCAGATCAAAGCTGGGAGCTCCCTTGGACTCACTCCAGGAGGGGCTGTTTTCCAGGAAACATGGGGCTCACTCACTTAACAGGAGGAAGGAAGGTTCCTGGAACACTGGTCACCCCTCACCAGCTTTCTCAGTTAGTGGCTTTGTTAAGTCTATTGCATAAGCCAACATTGCAGCCCCCTGCAGGGGACCAGGTGGCATCATCTATGCCCCACCCCAAGAGAAGGCAGGGCCCAGTTAGTAGGAAGCAAGCAAGGCAAGGCGGTGGCTGGGAAGCACCTGGCAGTCTCCACCTTCCCTGCAGGGCCTACACCAGAAGCTGTGCCCAGAACACCGCCAGCTTAGGTTCAGCTGTCAACACATCCACACTGGCCAGTCCATCAGGCAAACCAGGGCCTCGCTCTGCCAAGGTAAATCCCAGTGCTCTGTCTCCCTGCATGCATCTGACCCCTGGCTAGCCAGCCTGCCCATCGAATCCCTGCCCTGCTCACAAATGTGCAATGAGCACAGAGCACAGGCTATTGTGCTCAGCCCAGCAACACAAGCCCTAGTATGACCGACAGCAAAGAACCCATCTATGAGCCCGGCGCCCCTCTCCAGGCTGTAGGCCCCACCCTTGGCCCATGCTGATTCACAACCTCTGCACAGACCTCAGACCCATATAGGATGAGAAAAGTCTCCATCAATGTACAGGGAGAATTGCTTAAACTCCACCCTCTCCTCGAGAAGATCCTAAGTCTGCTGCTGGTTAAGAGTTTCACCATCCCAGCCAGTGAATACCACTGTCCTTCATGAGATCCTTACCAAGAGAAGGAAGAAAAAGAAATGGTTTTAAGTATTTGCCACTCAATTTCAAGCTCAGTTTATTCACCATCTGATTTAAATGTCAATCACCCTGCAAAAGAGCTTTTAACATCTCCAGTTTGTAAATGAGGAAGCAGGCTTGGAGAAGGCAAGTCATTTGCCCAGACACCCAGCTCAGCCATGCCATGAGATTCCAATCCAGATCTACCTGGCCCCTGTGTCTGCAATCTTGGAGTTGGGCCATAACTGTTGGAAAGCTGGGCGTGACATGGGAAGTGAAGAGGATCACATTCCACAGCATTCAACAAATATTTACTGGAAGTTACTGGTCAAGCAGGAGGCTGGGAGCACATGGCCTTTCAAAAAGTGCAATATAGGGCCGGGGATTTAGCTCAGTGGTTTCGCCGCCTGCTGCGCAAGCACAAGGACCCGAGTTCAATCCCCGGTACCAAAAAAAAAAAAAGTGCAATATGGCCAAGGGATTTAGCTCAGTGGCACCTCGCCTGCCTCCCAAGCATAAGGTCCTGAGTTCAATCCCCAGTACCAAAAACCAAAAAAGTAGAGTATGTTACAATTCAGCAATCTTCCCCCACTCCAGCAGCTACTACAAGGTGATAGCTCTCATCAGAGTCCACTTCATCCCACCAACACAAGCCCTGGTGTGACCGGCAGCAAAGAACCCATCTAAGAGTGTGCCTCCCTGCTCTGGGCTGTAGGCCCTGCTGTTGGCCCATGCTGGAAATCTGGGTAAGCCTTAAGCCCAGCTCTGGCACCGGTGCGTCATGAATGAACATGACAGCAGTTGCCCAAATCCCACCCAAGCAGCTGGCCCCTGCTCCTTACACCACCCCCACTTCATGGCCTTAGTGGTTAGACAGTCACAGACCAGCACTGTTCACACCTGACGGCTACAGAGGCCTGGAGACAAAGCCACACTTCCTGTATGAAGAGGAAGACACAATGTTTCCCCTCAGGGCTGCACCAACCCTGAGGGTGCTCAGCAACCCCTCTCCGAGGAGCATCTCACTGAGCAAGGCTGGGGACTGCTCGGCCCAGTCAAGGACAGAGCTATGTGGTTTCACAGCTCTGCTGCAGGGACCTGGATCGTGGGTCGGCAGCAGTGCCAAGATCAATACAGGGTTGGGCGGGTGGGGAGGGCTGCAGAGGTCATGGGGACAGTGGCGTTCCTGGGAGGCTCCCTCACCAGCCCGGCAGGGTGGGGCTGCGGCTGAGCTTCTGTGCCCACCTGAGGTGGGTGAAGAGGCCCTGGGCCCTGGCAGCTCCTCACTGTTGTGTGCCCAGACTGGCTAATGCCTGCTCTCCAGGATGCAGGTGGGTGAGGCCACCTCGGTGATAATCTCTGTTATCTCGTTTATACACTGGGGATGGTAAAGAGCTGCTCAAAATTAAGCAAGGGGCACAACAGAAAGGATGCTTGGGCAGGCAGCGTGTAGCCACTTCTGCCTACTCTGTCCTGGGACGGTGCTGTAAAGACTTCTTTGAAGTTTAATTAAAGTGCGCATACTATAAAGGTTTTCAAAAAATGTAAGAGAAATATCCCCCCTCAAATGCCTGCAAAACCCCCACAAAAAGTCCATTTTTCTCTCTCTTTTTTTTTTTTGATGGTCCCTTCTAGTCCTGGTTCATGGAAACCTTTGCTATTTAACTATCCTCAACAGAGCAAAGAGTTTCACATTTTGCATTTTCCCTATTTGCTTTGATCTGTTCCCTGCAGGGCTAGATTTACTGATTCTTCTTATTCCAACACTCCATGTACAGAGGAGGCTGTGGCTTGGAGAGGGAAGTACTGTAACTCCAGAGTCACATGAGCTGAGTGAACACTCGAACCTACAACATCTGACTCCAAGGCCTCTTTCTTGATCAAGTCTACTGCATAATATTCCAAAGGGGTTTTGTTAAACTACCACTTTTTTTTTTTTTGAGACAAGGTTTTGCTAATAGTTCAGGCTGGCCTTTAACTCACAGGGATCCTCCCGCCTCAGCCTCCTAAGTGCTGGGATTACAGGCATGCACCACCATACCTGGCTCCCAAACTACTACTCTTAAGAGTGTTTTTTTCCTGTTACCCCTAGTGCACCTCCTGGCAGTGAATTCCCAGAAGTGCAGTTACTGGCACGGAGGGGCATGGGAACATTCCCACGGCCCTTAGGTGTGCTGTCTAACCATTCTCCAAGAGGGCTGATCCCAGGTGCACTGTCTCTTGGGCAGGGTATGCCTGTGACAGCAACCATACCTGCACCATCTCCCATTAAATGGCCTCTCTGAAGTTTGCTTAAACTCCACATAGTGTAAAGGTTTTCAAAAATGAAACCAAAATATCCCAAGTTCCTGAACCTCCCACAAAAATAAGAAAAAGTTTTCTCTCCCTCTTTTTTTTTTTTCTCTCTTTTTTTAATGGTCCCTTCTGGTCCTGGTTCACTGAAACACCGACTACCAGATCGAAAAGAGTTTCACGCTAAGGGGGAAGCAGCGGCTCTGGACATGGAGCCCAGGCCAGGCTGAGCCAACCCTTCCACGACTTCCACGCCCTCCGCAGTGGCTTCCTGTGGGTGCCAGTCCAACTCCAGAAACCCGAGCAGTTGCCTTTTTAGGCCATAATCGAGCAGGACACATCCAGAGGCTAAATTAGGTCTCTCAGGAAATGATGAAACTGCAAGTAAATAGGTTGACCAAAAACCTCTTTTTCAACCCAAAATGTAATTCCTTTGTTATCTGCCTTCTCTGCTTCCCTCCCAACATCCATTTGGACCTTCTATTTCTCAGTTTTCCCTAACAATCCTCTCCCTCCTCTGTTTCTCTTTTTACTGATTTGCGTGTTTATTTGGAAAACAAACTGTTGGCACCTTAAAGACAGGATTTACCCTGCTAAGCCAAGCCACTGGTCAAAACATTGTGAGCTTTTCCATTCCTAGACAACCAGGGCTGAGCTGAAGTCTTCCGAGGGCCAAGTGTGAGTGAGTTGGGAGCTTTCAAGTCCTCGCACTCACCACAAACCGAACGCCTGCTGAGAGCCTGTTAATGAGCATTCTGCTCTCTCCACCCTGGCAATAGTTTCTCAAGGTATACACATATCGTCATACTCATTTTACAGGTGAGAGAAATGAAGCTCAGACAGGCCACAGAACCCAGGTTCAAACTCAGACCCGTGCGGCTTCACTGCCAGGTTCAGTTTCCACTTGCACCGCCTTGCTGGTGAGGTCACCAGGGCTGTGGGGAGGAAACCAAGGACTCCCCTGGTAAAACAAGACATAAGGATGTGTCCCCAAAGCTGTCAACCCATCTCCTCACACTGGCTTGTGCAGAGACTCCACATCTGCAACTCAAATTGCTGGTTTAAATAAGCAGGTGGTGGGTGTGACCCAGGACAAGCCTTCAGGGCTCGCTAAGTCTGGTCCACTGGAAGTTGGATGAACCAGTCAGTGACAGCCTGGGCACACTACGATGCCAGTTCAGAGGCCTGGCAGCTCCACTCAGGCCCTGGAAAGTCTACTGCAGCTTCGTCGCAGAAGAACATGAGTAGCCTTTGATTGTTTCTTCATCCTCACTTCCATGCCAAGAACACAGATGAGTCTGTCAGCCTCTTTCTCCTAACAGCCATCCGGTCCGAGTTGAATGAAATTATCAAGGCCTGAATACCACAGCCAAGCAAGGTTCTATGAAGACAGCTGCTACTACAACACCGAAATCTTCAAACCCATTCAATTCACGTATTCAATCAACTGATAGATATTGAGGATCAACATGGAAAAAACCATGGCAAAGATACAAAGGCCCCAGGGATTTTCTAATTTAGTAGCCAACAGGAAAGATGCATACACAATGGGAAGGGCCAATTTGGGCACTGTGGTACTAAGTAGCCAGACAGCATGGTCTTCTGCGGCCCTGGTCATTGTGTACCCAACACCCAAATGCAGCAGGCACCCACTAGACAGATTTGTCCTATGGATGAAGAGAAATTGCTTGCAGTGTGACTCTGGCCCCTTGCCACCTCTCTGGCTTCACCTGTAAATGCAAATAATACTTCCCTATTTCAGAGCTGTTTATTTCCATATATATTATTTTTTTTTAATCTCATACATATTCTTTAAATACACCTAACAATGAGGCAAGACACCTGTCACTAGGGAACACTCACTGCACAGGGGAAGAGACAGGTCAGCAACTGCTCTGACATAAGACTCAATAAAGGAAGGGGGAGGAACTTGCGACCTGATGTAGAGCAGAGAAAAGGGGCTCAAGTGAAAACATGGATGCTCAGGGACAAATGTCAAGGAGGCTGTGACAACTACACTGAGTCCTTGGAGCCGGGTAGAATACTGATGGGGAGGGGAAGAGATGGTAGGGAAGTATTCCACACCCAACATGTAAAAAGAGCACAGGGAGGGCCGGGGATTGAGCTCAGTGGTTTCGCTGCCTGCTGTGCAAGCGCAAGGACCCGAGTTCGATCCCCGGTACCAAAAAGAAAAAAGAGTGCAGGGGTTTATAAATTATATATGAAATACTGAACAGTAATGGCAGTGACTTTCAATCTCAGCACTGTGACATCTGGGATGGATAATGCTCTGCCGTGCGAGACCGTCCTGATCACTGTAAGTCATTCAGCAGGATCCCTGACCTCTACCTACCAGCAGCCAGAAGCACACTGTCCCCAGTGTGACAGCCAAGAATGTCTCCAGACATACCAAGGGGACGGGGGAGGTAAAGCTGCCCTCACTGGAGACCACTGGTTTAAGAGTTTAGTATAAGTAAATGCTGCACTGCAAAGCCAGATCCCTGCTACATAAACCCTCTCCCAGCTCTGGAGGACCCAGGCCAAATCTTCTGAATAAAACAAACTCCAAGACCCAAACATGACCAGTATGGATGGCACATCAAGGAGGTCCCTCAAGAAAAGACTGTCCCTTGTAGGAGACTGGATTTTAAGGGATCTGACCAAGATTTACCTAGTGGACTGTTCTTTAAAGATCCTAGGAGCTAGGAGATCTTAGCTCACTAGCACAGCACTTGTGTGAGACCCTGAGTCTGACCTCCAGCATGGCAAATAAATAAATATCCTAATTATCCCAATGTAAACCAGGCTGTGGCCTCCCCAGGCAGGCGATGGTCAGGGGTTAAGGACCTCCAACACAGCAGCTCAGCCTAAAGTGCCCAGCACCTAAGCGTCCAGGTGAGTAATGGAACACAGGTGGCAGCCACGTGGAGGAGTGGGGGTCAGGGATTTCACCCAGGATATACCAGTTCACCTCATCCTGGCTTTGCATCAAATGCTATTTAGCAAATATTTCTGACCAGTCAGGATTAGTCTCAGGCTCCACGGCTGCACCACTGGGATGCTGACCCAGCCTGCTCACATCCCAACTCTGCTCAGGACCCCAGGGCTTCCCAGAAGCTCTCTCAGATCTTGGCTCCAACACTCCCTTCTCTGTGAGGCCCTTCCTCACCATGGCGAAAGAATTTCCCACCTACCCCTCGCCTCCTCTCTACCATAATCCCCAAACAGCCGAATCGTAATTACTTGCAGTTTTTATTTCAGGACAGGCATCAGCCTCAATCATCTCAATGCCAAATATCAAAGCACAATGCCTGGTCCAGGAAATCCCTTTGTGAATTCCCAGGAGCAAATCATCAGTGACGGGGATCACCATGTCCTTCACTGTTCACCTTCGTGAGCATGATTCTGATTTCATAAACACAGCTGTTTATATTCAATCCTCCCCTCAGCCTCATCTGGCGTGATGAGGAGCAAAGCATACTCTGGGGCACACTGGGACATCAGTGACAATGCCTTAAATGATGTCATTCTGCACCCTCAGGTCCAGCTGAAGCTTCAGAAATGAATGAGCAAATGAGCAAGCAACAAGGCAAAGATGAGGAAGGAGCGAATGGGGAAGGTTTCTAAGAGGCTGGCAAATCCCCTTGGGCTATGCAGAGAGTCAGAGTTAGGGCCAAAGGAAGCAAAGAGATTCAGGTGAAACCCCAGGTGAGGGGCAGTCACTTAATCTGTATATCCTCAAAACAAAAGGGAAAAGAAAGTAGATTGGGGCTTTCATTCTACAAAGAGAAATAACTTCTTGGCCTCCACCCAGCTCTCCATAAGGTTGAACCACCTCAGCTTTCACACCTTGGCATCCTGATTTACCAAGGTGGAGGCCCCTGCCACCTACCACAGACCAACACACCAGCAAGGACATAACAGAGGCTGGGGGGGCCTCTGCTCCCATTGGGGTGCCATGAGAAGGCTGTGGCCTTCCTAGAGTGACAGCCTGCATCTGCCCAGCAAGTGACCCAGCTTCCAGCCTTCACTATCAACTCAGAACCAAGACATCAGTTCTGCAAATCCCAAGGTAAATGCTTGTAATGCACCATCATGGGCTGGAATGGGCATGGCTTTGGGCCAGGAAGACCAGAGTTTGAGTTCCACGACCTCTGCTCACAAGTCCTGCGGTATTGTAGCTATCAGCACCTCAAGTTCCTAAGTTCTTAGCTTTAAAATGAGAAAAAAGTGCCACCCATGGGAAGAGCAGTACCTCAAGTTCCCAGCCCAGAACCTGACACTTCCACTGCCCCACCTCGACCACCTGACCTAAAGACTTCCCCTCCTTCCTAGGAGCCACACCTGGAGCCTGTGAAGTTGCTGCCGTTCAAGGCTCTACAGGTTCCTTCCACTCAGCCCCAGGGGACAGCGACGTGCTGTGCCTTGGCCCCCTTTCTTGAGCAGAATGCACACAAAGGTTCTGAGAGGCTCAGTTAGGAGCCTATCCAACTCCAGCCAGTTAGGCCTGGCACCCAGGCACATCCTGCAGAAAAGAAAACACTTCTCAAAGCTGGTCTGACGGGATATGCACAAGACCTGTGCCACAAGAGCTGGGTTGAGTCTGGCATAACCAGCTGTCCCCTAACCTCCCAGGTCTCATTTTCTCACCCAAAAGATATCCTACCTACAGGCAGGGGCTGCTATGGGGCTCAAACAATATACTCGAGTCCAGGGCTCCAAGACTGATGAACACCAGGCCCAAGAGCAGTTCTCTAAGGGAGGGCCAGGCAAGTAGCCCCACTGCCCTCAGAGCCAACCCTACAGCGGCCTATCCTCCACCTGTGAATAGCGGGGAGGCTCCTCCTGGCTGTCCAGAGCCCAGAAGGTAGAAGCTGCTGAGGAATGGAAGGACTGTGGATGGGCCCCTTCCCCCCTCCTCCTCAGGAATGTTGTTTGCTTACAGAAGAAGCCGGGACTTGTTTCCATTAGCAGTCTTCCAACCCAAGTCCCAGTTGATGCTGAGCAGATAAGGAAACCAGACCAGAGAAAGGCTGGAGAGGAATTTAGCACCAGAGGCCCAAGCCCATCCCAGCTGCCCCTCCCTCCTCAAAGGCTGCAGAGGCCCTTCATGGCCCCAGGGAGTACTGGGACAAGCTGGCATTGGCCTGCCTAAGCAAAGATGGACCTGCAGTTGTTTTTACTTTGCCTTGCACCTAGCAAAGCCCAGACCACCGAAAAGGACAACAGCAGTCATCTCCAAACATCATGTTATACATGATAAGCACATACAATTTTTATCTATCAATTTAAAAATACTAAAGACACCAGAATTTTATGTTTAGACTCCCTGTTCCTATGTTAAAGGGATGTAGGGACAGTTCATCCAGGATCTTAACAGCCATCTATGAATGTGGACTGTAGGGACAATGGAGAAGTAGGGAAGGGTGACATCATCAGATCTGTATTTTAAAGAGTTTACCCTCCCTGACCTCCACTGCAGGGGACAGTGAGAGGCCAGCAGTTGGAAAGTCCCAGGGACCAGGGAAGAGGGCACTTCCAACCTAAGGTGGGAAGGTAGCTCCCTGCCTCTGCCAGGTAGAAAGGGTTTGACCTCTGGCTCCAGACAGCCTGCTCAGGGAGGCCCAGCAGAGCCCAAGTCCCACCAGGTCCTTTCCGCCCTAGTGAGAAGTAGCTGCACCCCAGGAGCTCTCGGGCCAGTGTTTCCAGAGCTTCCTGGGCCCAAATCTCACATATCATGTGTCTCAGACTATGGCAGTAAATTGTCCAACTGGGTCCCCTCCACTAAAACACCAATCTCAAGGACTCCAATGCGTGGCTTTGGGACAGAAAGTTTCAGCACAGAAACTTGAATGAATTCTTCAGTCAGGGGCGAAAACAATGGGAGCCTGAAGAGAGCCCTGCAGCCCACCCGGCCTGCAGAAGCTGCCCCCGTGGCCATGCAGCATGTCAAGCCCCTTGCCTGATGCTTCTCCTGCCTTCTCAGCTCCCACTCACTCCCTGTCTCAGCCAGGTGGCCCCTCTCTTATCCACCAGAGCTGACTCTGCAGTGTGGGCTTTATTCATGCTGTCCCCTGGAGACAAGCTGGACGGCCCTTCTCCCAGATCCTCCACTGACTGAGACCCTCCAAAGCCAGAGGTATCTGTCACCTCCCCCATGCAGCCTTTCCTAACTCCCTTCCTCCACTCTCCAGGTCTAACATAGTCTGCCCCACTCCAGAACCTCTGCCTCTCTGCCCTGTCCCCTAGAACTCCTTGAAGTCCAGGGCATTGCACATAGAGGACCTCCAACCAGTGCTGTTGAAAGGACCTGAACTGTTCAAAATGCAGAGAATAACCATTCCCAGGGCAATCTCTCCTAAACTCTTAAGTCCAATGTCTCTGGGAAGTCTGGGGAGGAAGGGAGTGGGGGAAGGCGGGGGGCAGGGGGGCACCAACAGCAGGTTAGGCAGCTTTTGGGCAAAGTGAAGAGGCCAGGCAGGCAGGCCTGGGGCTGGATCTACAGATAAGGCATCTACACTGGACCTTGGCTTTGCTTTTAATTGGTTCAGTGTTTGTGCAGTGAGATCACACATGCACCTCACCTGCAGGATAATGAGCTTGCACTCTGCCGCCTAGGAGAATTGCAAAAAGAAGCAAGTTATTTCAGGCAGGGGTGGCGCCCCTCCCGAGCAGCGAGGGGCAGACATCCCTCCCCGCACCCCCAGGTTTGAAAAGGCTGACAGGAGAACCACGGCTGGTTTCATGTGTGGAACTGTTCCCTGTGCACGCCAACCATGCCCTCCTGCAGACAGCCTTCCCTGAGCCTGCTTGGAGCTGCCCACACATGAACGGGGGCAACTTGAGCCCTCTGGATTCCTGCAGTGGAGTTGTTCCTTCCCTTTGGTTCTGCTGATAGATGGTTTTTCTTTCCTCAAGCATGTGAGCAAAACTGAAACCCAACACAGAAAAATAACCATACTCAAAGGATTTAATTATATGACCGCCGTCTCGATGGGAAAGTGCAGAATGCTGGTTTTCAGAGTCCACATCATGACTGCTGAGAAGAGCAACCCAAGATCAGAACAAGATGATTTGTGAACATCACTCGAGCCCTGAACCCCCACACCTTCAGAGGCTTGTTATTCTCTTAGTGGTATTTAAATAGTAACTTTGGGGGGAAGGCAGTGCTGGGCCTGCACCCAGGGCCTGGTGCATGCTAGGCAAGCGTTCTACCACCAAGCTACATCCCCAGCCCCTAAATAATAATCTTTTAAAAAACAAATTACGGAACTACTTCCAAAGCTCTAGTCTTCCCAAAGGTCCAAACTCAAGGGATGGGGTCCAACAAAATCTCCACCATCCATGGGCCAGGGATTTAGCTCAGTGGTTTCGCCACCTGCTGCACAAGCGCAAGGACCTGAGTTCGATCCCCGGTACCAAAAAGAAAAAAAAAAATCTCCAGCACCCATTCTTAAGTAACTAATGTTAAGCCAAATAATGCCACACCTTGTTGCCTGAACATCAGTGTGACAACTGTGTGGCTCGTTTCTCCCTTGGCAGGACAAACGGCAAAGGCCTGCGCAGACCAAGGCTCCTCTGCAGCTGTCCAGGATCACAATCACCGGCACCCCACCTCTACCGTACTGCTGGCTATAGCTGATGTACACTCATCTGTTTTCTTTCTGAGAGACACAGGACTGGCCGGGATCAAAAACAATCTTCCTGGTTAATCAAACAGTCATTTAAGTGGATTCTATAAATGAGCTTTATCCTCCACATGGTTATTTACCCGTGAGCTTCACGGAAGGTACCGTATCTTGGAAAGAAATGGACAAGGGGGCTGGCAGGCTAAACACGGAAGCCCAGGCCCTCCACTTATCAGGACACACACTGCCAGGTTGACCTGGGCCGGGGCCTCAGTTTCTCTACTTGTGAAATGGAAACAATCCAGCTACCCCCAGAAGGCTGTGAGTGTGCAGGTAAGCAGTAGCTCCCACCCCCAGGGGTCTCGCTGATGGTGCTGTCCCTGTCCCCTTCACCCTTGCCCCCTCCAAGCTCGAAGAAGCATTGTGAGGACTCAGCGTGCCACTGGAGCAGTGCATGGTGGCGCCACGGGCAGCGGGGCCCTCCCCCAGCCTTGGCCCCTTCTCTCAAGATGGTCTGCCTGTGTCACGGCTGAGCTCACAATGAGTCAGTCACAGACGCTGCCCTCACAGCCCACTTCAGGGGCTTGAAGTCACATCCTGCCTAACCCAACTCAACATGATTTATTCCACCCCAGGAATGCAGCTCGATTCCCAGAATTTGGTCGACAACTTTAGTCAAAAGGCTTGATCTTGCAAGGGCTCCATTTATAGGCTCCGCTGCACTGGCAGCCAGGGGAGCCCCAGCTCAGCTCAGACCTGCAGGAGGGAATCCCACAAAGTCAGGGCTGTGACAAGCACCCACAGCCATCTCAGCCTGGAAGCTCCAATTTTTTTCTAAATTTCACCCAGGACAAAATTTGCATATATACATACATATATTTAATTTTAAAACTTTTTATCACAAATACAGGCAAACATATTGAACAAAAGCTTCACAAAATGATGCATACATGGTGAAAGATCTGATACTTTCTACTTGAGTCTATTTTATTTCGTTTCTAAAAATACTGATTGCCACCCACTAAAGTAATTTCACGACCCGCCATTGAGTCTTAGCTGACAGTGTGGAAAACACCGGCTTGACTCAAACTTCACTGGGCAGGAGAGACTTAACTAGACCATCCACTGGCCCACGGTCACTTCACGAGCTAGCCCAAGAAGAACTCAAGTCCAAAGCCAAAGAGGAATCTCTGTGGGGGTCCAGCCTCCGGTAAGGCAGCAGTTGTAGCAACCCCAGAACCTGACATTGTTAGACGCAGTCGTCCCAATGTTGACAGGACACCATTTGCTCCTGCCAAGCTGGACAAAGCCCAGGCAGGCACCATGCTGTCCCTCTCCTTAACAAGATTCAGGGGCTCATGCTCGCTTCGGCAGCACATATACTAAGATTCAGGGGCTCACGGAGGCAAAGTGACTTGCTTAAATAAGGGGGCCTGTGAAACATCTTTTAGGAAGCAGAAAAGAATCTAGACAAAATACCACAGGACAGAAGGAAGAGTCCAGAATGAGAGGTCAAATCTGGCTATAATGAGAGCATCTCAACTCTAATCTCTAGCCCCAGCCCCATGCTGAAGAGATGCCCAGAAGTGCTGGGATATTAGGGGCTTACTCGAAAAGAGATCAGATGGGAGAAAAAGGGCCACTGCCCTGCAGTGATGAGCTGGGGGAAAATGTTCTGCTATTAATATCCCTAGAGCAGCGTAATCTAACTCTGTAACCAACAGACCCTGTGCCTAGGAGTGATGGCCCTTTGACTGCATGCTACACAAATACACATACACTCTTAAGTAGGAAAGTCAAGGTTTCCATATCTCTAGGTCAGGGGTTAAGGACCCCTCTGAGAATTTGTTAAAGGCTGTAAACCCTTTGCCCACCATCATAAGGGGCTCAGAGAGACCCTGAAGTGTAGGGGATGCACTTCTGGGAAATCCTGGGTCCAAGCTTAAAGGGCAGGGGCACAGAACAGCCTGCTTCCCCACCAATGCAACATACAAAGACCTGAAGAGGGATCACCTCCATTCTTACCCTCCAGAGAGCTGAGAAGGTCTCAGGAAGAGGTCTGAGGAGGCAGAGCTACAACCAGGATAACCCAGTGGTAAGAGTTCATGTGGCAAAGGGAGGGAGGGAGTTCATTCCCCTGGGCTGCTGTGGAGCCCCTCAACACCCTGGATGCCAGCAAGAAGAAACTAAAGTGGCAGGGTTTATCTCCTCTCCCTGCCTTTCCATCCCCTGGTTCTATTCTTCACTGAGCCAGCGCAGTGCCAGCCCTGGGCACAGGAAGACATAAAGAACAGTACCATGCTTTCCAGAGCTGAGTGGGCAAGCTGCAGCTCAGAGCTGAGTGGGCAAGCTGCAGCCCAGAGCCTCCTGCCTCCCTGGAGAAGATGAACCATGGAGTGAAGAAAGCCATTTCACACTTTCAAGAAAAATTAACTTACAGTTCCTAGAGTGAGCTGCACAGCACCCTTGTCTGAAACCTGGCCAATCCCAGCTGTCCTGGAGCAGGGAGCCTGGCTGGCAGGGATGACCTCATGATGTCCTTCACCAGAAACCTGGCTGCTGTGTATTTTACCACCCACCAAGCACTGCTCCTGGGTCCAAGCCGCAGTCTGGTTCCAAAGTGGCAAGGGCTATACAAGACAGAAGGAAGAAGCAGTAGCCCCTTCCCTAGGAAGACACAAATTCAGCCACATCATCCTGGCCTGGCCCAATTCCTATACCCGCTCACCCCGCCAAGACATTCAATAAAGAGCTATATACATACAGAATACAGAGATCTGTGCACAGAGACCTGTGTACTCACAGATGCCTGTACACACACACCCCGAGGATGCTGGGATCAGAGCAGAAATGTGAGCCATTCCTGGGCCAAGCCAATCTGTATATAAGCGCTGCATTCTCTATTTAGCAAGAATCTAGGTGAATTATTTAATCATTTCTTTATTGCTAAAATAGGATTTAGGAAAGCCTCCTCAAAGGACGGTAGGAGCATGTGTGCACAATTAAATAAGAGCCATAACACTTCGTTCTGAGTGCTTTTGGAGTAATCACCCATAGTATCCCTATGAGGTAGGTTTTTCTGGTATGCTGCTTTGCAGATGGGGAACCTGAAGCCCAGAATGTGTACACAACTGCTGGTGGTGTCTACACCACTCGGTGCTCTTGGGGGGGGGTCTCTGCCTAACCACGTGACTCCTTGCTTCAGAGGATACAATGAGGCAGCAAATGCACAGGAAGCATCCAGCAAGCCTCCTAGTAGGTCCTGGTAACCAGCAGTTGCAATACAGTAAGAAGGGGCAAGTGCAGAGAGGTCTCCAAGCTTCCCAGTCCCACAGCCAAAGCAGAAGAGTTGGTCCTCCTGGCTGACATCAACCCCCAGCTCCAATGCAGACTTCCCTTTCCAACCCCTCTGAACCTGATTTCTCTAAAATGGGGGGGACCCCTCCCACTGCCCCTCCCAGCAGTCTCAGAGAGATCACACACCACAGCCAGAAATTTAATGAGCCTGGAGTTGTCCATGACTCCCAACCAACCACAACCAATCAGGAATGTCCCAGGTCCCCAGCACAACAAAGCTGCCTAGTAAAGCCCAGAAGGGCCAGGAAGGGCCAGAGAGTTCGGCCGCCCCAGATCTCAGCTCAGGTCTGCAACAGAGGTTTGCATTCTTCACATTCTTGTCTGAAAGCCAGAAGTAAGAAAAGGGGTGGGCGGTGCTGGAGGGAGAGGGAGAGGGAGAGGGTCCACTATTTCAACCTAAAGATAACTGAAGCCTGGAACTTGTTTTAAAGGGTTAGAGAAAACCCCTGCCCTACAGCCTCTCTTCCAAGGTCTATGACACTGTGGCAGCTACAGGAATAGGGCTGTGCCACCTGGAAGCACCCTCAGCCTGAGGTCCCCAGTGTCCTCAATCTGAGGATACCACGATTACTATATGGCAGGAGGGACTCTGTCAGATAATCTGTCTCAGCATCATATGGAGGCCACTATCTTTTCCTCTCTGACAGGAGGTTTGAGGTTCTACCCAGAAGCCGGAGAAGCCCAGGGACCTGGCTGAGATAGAGCAGGAGGAATGGAGACAGTTGCAGGGAGCAGAGAGTGCTGGTGGGGCTGTGTGAATTCCACCGGCCTCAGCAGCAAGTAATTAATTGTATAATGAGGCATTTTTCCTTAGCACTTGGCGCTATACAGCCACCGCCTCCTCCTCCTCACCCTGGCAGAGACAGGAAACAGTCAAGGGCAGCAAGCCGGCTGTGGGCAGAAGGCAGGCTGAGAACAGCACACTGGTGGGCTAGGAGGAGGCAGCCAGGGAAGGCTGAGGGGGAAAAGCAAAAGCCAGATTCCCCAGCAGGAACTAGGCAGGCCACACTCCCCCTGCCTGCCCATCCTCACCTGCCAGCTACCTGGTGGGACACAGATTAACTGGGAGGACTGGATTTTACATCCCATGTCATAGGCAAGCAAGGAACTGGGGCTCAATGCCCACTGCTGCACAGTTACGAGTAAAATTGTCAAAGTCCTCAAAAGCCCAGTTTCACAAATACGCCCCGTACAACTAAGTCATATGAGAAGGCAGGAAAGGCAAGGGAAACAGAAAATGACTGGCCTGAAATAGGAGCAGGGAGAGGATCTTAGACCTGTCGCTTGTGACCTGGGGCTAGCCACTGAAGTTCTTGGGAGTCTTAACATTACCTGCTATAAAAGGGGAACACCAGCACTGCTGCCTCGCGAGAGTTTAAGATTGCAAGTGCAGTAACCTGGGTGTGACTTCAAGCTTTAGAGTAATTCAAAAAAAAGATTAAAACAGATTTTTAATAGATAAAAACAGATACCCTGTCACCATGTTAAGCAAAATGTACATAAATAAATAAAATGTACAATAAACAATAAAGCTAAACTTCACTATGAAAATAAAAACCCTTCAGTGGCACTTCTTTTTCTCAGTCCACAGATAAGGAAAACTGAGGCACGGGGTTTATAAGATGTGCCCAAGGTCGAAGGGCTGGCAAGTGGGAAATGGGAACTAGGGCAGCCAGGCCGGAGCCCCTGCCTACTTACACAGGCGGTAGACACCTACTCCTCATGGTGCCAGGAAATGAAGCCACTTACCCAAGGGCACCGGGCAGCCAAGTGATGGTGCTGGAAGTTGAACCAATGTCTATTGGACCCACATTCAGGTCCAAATACCTTCTGTTTCCCAAGCATCTGTGAAGGGCCTACCCGGGGCCAGCACAGTGCACAAGTCCTGGTGGCAGCTGTCTAGTAGGGGATGCAGGGCCAGCAAATCAGCCAGCACAGAGAAGCTGGGAGGCTGCCAGGGCAGTGGGTGCCGTGGGAGCGGCCGGACAGGCAGCACACTCAGCAGAGCAAGCTTCACCTGCAGCCACCCAACCCCGATCTGTGTAGTCCTGCACCACTGTCATCCTCCTCGATGTGTCAAAAGTGTTTATGGCCCATGGGGGGAGGGGGCATCTGGAAGGTCACCAGGCTCCAGAGCACTGGGCGGAAGGCAGAGCCTGAGAGCTGGGAACAAGCAACCCCGCCACTGCAGGCCTTTGGTCAGAAGAGGAGCCAGGGAGCAGACAGCGAGGAGATGGCACAGAAGACAAAGGTGCTGGTGAGTCAGGGCCGGGGAGGCCCAAAGCGACTGGGGTCCCTTAGGAACTACACACTGTGCTGAGCGTGTTCCATGCTTTTCGCTGCCTGAACACAGCACAGGTTTTATAACACAAGCAGCGTCCTGGAGGGCTCATCCCTCAGAGCTGAAGAAGGCAGCAAAATGTTCCTGGATTAGTCAGTCTCAAATGTCTGTCTGTCTGTCTCTCTCTCTCAACGTACACACACACACACTCACTTCTCCCCACTATAGTCTGAATTGTGCCCCCACCAATTCATATTGAAGCCTTGACCCCAGTACCTCAGAATGTGACATTTGGAAATGAGGCTGTCAAAGAGGTAATTAAATGAAAATGCACTCCTTGGGGTACGCCCTAATCCAACAGGCCTGGTAACCTTAGAGAAAGAGATCAGGACCCAGACATGCACAGGGGGAGACTATGTGCGGACACCGAGAGGGGATGCCAGCTTGCAAGCCAAGAAGGGCGGCCACAGAGGGAACAAACGTGCCACACCCTGATCTCGGGACTTCCAGTGTCCAGCGCCATGGAAATAAACGTCTGCTCTCGAAAGCCCACGTGTGGTGCTGTGCTACAGCAGCTCTAGAAAACTCACACATTGCCCTCACCTGACTTCTGCGCTCCCTGGCCTGTACTTAACCTTGACCACCAGTGAGCGGATGGCTGGCTGGCCCCCCACTAGGACGCAAACTGCAGGGTCCTCAGTGGTATTCAACGGAAGTCTCTAGCACATAACCAGCCCTGGATGGGGTGGGTTGTCTGGTTGGTTGGTTGGTTGGTTGGTTTCTGCAGTACTGGGGATCAAGCCTAGGGCCTCAAATATGCTAACTAAGAAGGTGCCCTACCACTAAACTACATCCCCAGCCCTCTTTTTTTTTTTTTTAATTTTGACACAGGGTCTCAGGCTAGCCTTCAACTTGTGATCCTCCTGCCTCAGCCTCCAAAGTTGCTGGGATTTTAGCCACATGCTACCACTCCTAGCTTGATGCATATTTATAATGGAAAAACAAACTGGATGAATATGGTATTTAAATTCATCTGTCGCTTCTGAAATCACCGATCCCTCCCCACACCCTACGTCCTTCTTCCACTTTCTCTCTATTCCTTGTATCCACCTCTCCCTCTTCTGGTATAAGAGCTAGTAAATAATTTAAAATAGCATAAATTCAAAGATAACCTTTAGCCTACAGTCACTAAACAGGAGCACAAATAAAGTGAACCCAGGATGCAGGCTAAGCAAGCGCTCTATCACTGGGCTATATCTCCATCCCACCCATTTTAAATCAATATGTAAAAAATGAATCTGAGGTGAATGTTTAGATCTGGTTGTTGTTTGCACTTGCCAGGGGCAGGGCAGAGAGAAGGGGTTGAGAACCATGACAAACCTCAAAACCAAGAGGCCTGTACAAATCCTAACTGCAGGCAGGAGAGGGGCACAAAGAAGTTGGCAAAGCCTAAAACATGTAAAACTCATGAGTGTCCTTGTCATCACAAGTTAGACCCACTCCCAGCCCTGTTGGTTCCCCTGGAGGAGCAGGTGGCAACAAGCTTTTGGCTCCTTTCCAAGCAACAAACAGCTCTGGTACTGCTCTATCTTCCAGGCAGCAGATTTCAGGTTAGATCAACCAGAGGTGGAGCTAGGGATGGGGGAACAGGGGTCGGCAGGGGCCAGAAAGAGGAAAGCACAACGCCTGGCAAGGAAGCCATTTCTCAAGTAAAAGAAAGTACCCGAGCCAAGACCCTTGCAGTCTAGTTTCTAGCCCCTGACCACTTGTCCTTCCCTTGTACCCAGCTGACCCCACTCCCCAAATATTCCCTCACTACAAACATGTTCAAAAAAACACCTATCTGTTCAAAAGCAGCCGCTAGAATTCTGAAACTTCCTCCTTACAAGAAAACTAAACCGGTGCAACTTATTGCTACAGCTCTTGCCCCATCCTGGGGGAGGCAGGAGCCACAGCACAGCCAAGAGGCCTGGCCTTGGCGTGCGGACCTTTGGGAGACCACACCGCCTCCTCCCCTTGTTCCCTCTGAGGCCAGGGGCCACTTCCTGATCCTTCTCGCGGACAAGGTCCCTTAATCCCCTCTCTCCCTGTGGGTTTTCAGGCTTGGGCCTGGTAACTGCTGCACAGAGGGTGGGTGACAGGCAACAGGGTGAAGATCTTCCTAAGAACCTAGAAAGTTCTCCCAGCTCCGAGTTCCTAAGCTTCCTCACCACTAATGACAAAGTGGTTTTACCTGTTTTCCCTCAACTGGAATTGGGTACCCAGATGCCACCAGCCCCCCTGTTCGTAGGCACAGAGCCAGAGGGAAGTGACTGGTTCAAGACACAAGCCTCTGGGGCTGGGGATTTAGCTCAATGGTTCCGCCGCCTGCCTCAAAAGCAAAAGGACCCAAGTTCGATCCCCAGTACCACAAAAAAAAAAAAACCAAAAACAAGACATGAGCCTCTGGAGTGCAGGGCCAAGGATATCTCAGCCAGTTACCTCCTGACCACCTGGCTGTCTCTGGCCAAGAACTACAACAGATGTTCAGCAGGTATCTGCTGAATGAATTTCCAAAAGCCAATAAAACCCAGGGAACTTTCTGGAAATCTAAACAGTGGTTCTTCCCGAGGGGACATAAATGGCCACTACAATATTCACTGTGCTGCACATGGTGGCACATCTGTGTAATTCCAGCTACTCAGGAGGCTGAGGCTGGGGAATCACTAGTTCAAGGCCAGCCTGGGCAACTTAGACTCTGTCTCAAAAGAAAAAATAAAAATAAAAAGGGCTAAGGATGTAGTTCAGTGGTAAAGTGCTCTAGAACTGCCCTCCCCCCATTTTTGTTCATTGTGGAGACTGCTGCAACACAGGAAACTTTATTATTATAGTATTAGGCAAACAAGTCAGAACACACAGTGTCCATTCCGCTTAGAATTTTGTAAGGTATGTGTGTATATGGACAGTAAATCCAGAAAAATGCAAACAGTGGGTAGATGACTGGCAGCTTTGCTTGTCAGCTTTCATTGTTATAATGCTTGACTATATATAAACAACACACCCCTATTTCTTTACTTTACAAAGGGAACTGATTCCAATAATAATGTCTCTCTCCATACTTCATGAAAAAAATCTCATCCCAAGTCCTCTGATTGGGAATAAACTCTGACCAGACAATCAGAGAGCACACGGAGAATTCTACAGAATTCCCAGCATCCAGCAAGGTTAAGAACCTGGGAGTGGAATCTTGCACACCCACATTTCCCAGGAAATGGTGCAAAGAACCAGGCCTTAATCGGCTACCTTAATGGGCTGTGAAGGGGCTGGGACTGGGAGCCCTAGGAGGAGAGGAAACCTTTCACCAGCCCTGGGTGAATCACAGGGCCTTGGCCAACCTGAATCACCCTGAACAAAGCACTGCCTGAGTCTGTGACTTGATCAAGGTCCCAGCCCTGCTCCCTGGACACCTCTGCCCAGTTCATGCCTTGCAATCAGCACAGACTCTGCCTTCTCCCTGTGCCTGTTCCCTTGGCTCCCAACATCTGTGTCTGCTGAAGACTGTCCACTCCTGGAAAGAAGGGCCCACGTTTCCTCCAGCTCAACACTCTCAGCACCCGACCCAGTGCCTCCATGCTGAAAGACAAAGTTGTAAGGAGTGGTTACCGAATGACTAACCCCTGAATGACCTGCACCTGGCTTGACAGGTGGACAGATAAAGGAAGGAAGGAATGTTAACAGTTTGCAACTGCACTGATATTGTCACAAAGAGCTCACCAGTCAGGATGGCAGCAGGCCCCCGGTAGGCAAGTATACCTGGAGCCCTGCCAATAGCAGGCAGGCACAGCAGGTAAGTCATCCTAGGCCTGGATTCATACAAACACAGTCTTTTCATCTGCTTTCCCATGACCAACCGCAATTGAAAAGCAGCCATTTAGGGTTAAAGGTGAACTCAAAAGCCAGGGCAACAGCATGGCTTTGGCAACTCCAGTGAGTGGCAGATGCAGCCCAAAGTTCAGCTCCTTCGACAAACTCTAGGCTGCTGGAGAGAGGGAAGGCCTCAGGGGTCAGCCCACCCCTCACTACAACTGAGGAAATGCGCGGCCACAAGGGAAGGTCATTTGTCTGCGAATGCTGGAGCTTGAATGTCTGCACAATATCCTCATCTGCAACACAGGATGAATTCCTGCCTTATGGGAATGAGGGAATGGTTAAATGAAATACCCGTTAAAAAAAAAAAAAGCATTAGCATGGTACCTGGTACAGGCTGGTGCTCAATTAAACTTAAATATTATTATTATCAGCAAATCTAGGACACATCCCAGACATCCTGATTCCCGGGCAACTACTCTGCCTCAGCCCCCTGCCTTCTTTCCTTGCCCACATCCTTCATCTTCCCTCTTCTTCCTCCCAAATAATTCTAGCCTCCAGGAACCTGGCTCAGGATGCTAGGAAGTCTCCCAAGCACTCAGATAGCATGAGCCTGCCTCAGGAAACAAGTTTCCCTGTTAGAAAGTAGGGCTCCTTGGTGACAGAGATGGGCTCCATCTCCAATGCAGCCACATAAAGGCCAGCACAGTGCAGGACACACAGCAGGAGCCAAGGTGTCCCCGTTGACTGACTTGGCAAAGAAATTTTGGGGCACTTCCCTTATTCCCAACACTTGGCTCTTAAATACTAAAAGCAGGGCAGAGGATACAGTTCAGTAGTAGAGCACGTACTTAGCATGTGCAAGTCCCTGGGTTCAATTACCACCTCTGAGGAAAAAGTAAAACAATATTTAAATATGAAATAAACACTTCAAAATGTCAGGCTGGGGATTTACCTCAGTGGTTCCAGTGCCTGCCTCGCAAGCGCAAGGTCCCGAGTTCGATCCCCAGTACCAAAAAAAAAAATGCCTCCTTACCACTACCTTTCTTACCCTCAATTCCCAAACAACTACACAACGTCAGTTTTATAAAATGGCATCCAAAAGCTTGTGGCTGCCTGGGCCTCCAGTCAACTGGTTTAGAAGCAAAGACACCGGGAAGACTTCATGCCCACTGACAGAGCAAGTCCTCGGCAGGCTCAGTGCCAGGTGCTGGGCTGGAAGTGGGAGGGTGGAAAGGGTCCCCACCTTTGATCTGCAGGCTCTCACAGCCCAGTGAGCTCTAGCATTTCCCCCATTCCGGGGCAGTTAGATTAAGTCACCCAAACTGTTCCAAATGCCTCGTTCTTTATGTCTATCAGACAGGAAGCTGCCTTCTCCAGCCCAGTGACTTCATGTTAAAAAAACACAGGAAACACAGCCGCTTTTGAACACAGACAACCCTAAGTAAAGGTGCCTCTACTGCCTGGAAACCACTGTTGCTTGATGCTTTAACTAGCTCAGATCAGTGTAACAAGTGAACTTATATGGTGGGGAGGGTACACAAGCTGCTGGCCTCCGAAACCCCAGCATCAATACCCAGAGCAGGTCCCTCGGTCACCTTGGCCACCAGGCCTTATTACCAAGGGACAGCTTTACTGGACAGGTTTAAAATCTTTAAAACCTGAATACGTGTTTCTGCCACCTGAGAATAAATGATGTAGGCAATGATAAGAAGAAAAATAGGGAGAAGACAAGAACTGGGCCATTTTGCATACATGTACAGTCCTCAGAGAGCCGGCGCGTCCATGACTGATGAACATAAAGAACACGGGAGTGGGACAGTTTGAGTGACTTAGTCTAACTGCACGCGAAGGGGGAGATGGAGACACTGAGGCTAACAGCACGAGGAAAGGCAAAGGTTCAGCCTGATCCCAAAACTCTTGTTTCCTTTACCATAAGTTTTGTATTGAAAATACGATAACTTGATGACCTGAGACACTAACTGAGTTGAAGTTACTAGAAATCCAGACAGGCTGAAGGACAGTATAGAAGCCAGTGTGGCTTTCTGAAGAGCCCACCCTGCTGCCCAGCACTACCCCATGTGAAACGGTGATATTTTTGAGCTTCAGGAACATTCAGCCCAAGGGCCCTGCCCAAGGAGAAGTTCAGAGAAACCCATACACCTCCCCACTTTTAACCTAGTGCCTTCCCAAAGGAAAGGATTAAGAAGTGGAAGATTTGCGAGGAAAGATGAAAGAAGCTGAGTATGCGTTGCATGGCTAAACCATACATGAAGACAAAGAAAGGGATGGTAACTGTTTAAAAACACTTAAATGAGGCCTCCTGGTTTGGCAAGAAAGGCTGAGTGAAACCAGGAGCCAACGTTTTGTACCAAATCATAGAATGAGCTGGGAAAATCACTCCTCAAAGTAAGGGAAAAAAAAATATTTTAATGTTTCAAAATTATACCCAAGAACCCTCCAGTTCAGACATTCTACAACTTTAAGTAAATTCAGGTGGGATGATCATTGGTGCAGATGATTTTTCTTTTAAGCAGAGCATCATTTCAAATTAAAGTTAAAATGAAAGAAAAAGGAAAACATAAGGCCTAAGTTTCCAAAATGTAACAACCTTCTGATCAGTGACAACCTTCTAAAAGAAAGAAATCAGCCTGTACCTCCTTCAACACATTAAACGGTATACCAAAGACATCTTGCTGGCCCAAGGGGCAGGAGGGACCTCCCGGGAGGACCCTGTTTCCTCTGCAAGGGACAGAAGAACCTCAAGGTCCTCTGAGAGGCCACAAGGAAGTGACTGGAGGGTGGGGGAGGAGCAGCTACCTCCAGCCTCTCAAGGCCTCTGCCCAACCTGCCCCACAGGAAGCCACACCCTTCAGTGGTTACTTCCTTCTGGCAGCCTGGGCATCCAGGCTGGAGGTGAAGACAGCTCATGTTAGCACTCCCAACTGGCCTGCACCTTGGCTAAGGCCAGCCAGGAGCCTTCTCTGGACCCACCTGCCCAGGCACTGAATGACCTCAGGCCTGAGAAATTAGTTGTCAGAATGGGGCCTGACTAATTCCAGCCTGCCTTCCTTTTTAAAGAGACTCGCATCAGACCCAAGTGGGCAGTTACCCTCATGCTCCATAATGGTCAGGTGGGGAGCAGATACTTGTCACAGGCCTGTGTGGTGGCAGGCCCATTTTAGAGCCGGGCTCACTGTGTATGCCCTCGGGTGGCTCGTGCCATTGCTCAGGCTGCCACCTTGCAGGGAGCACAACCTGCTGGGGACTCTGGTGTGTCCCTCCTGCAGGCTTCGCTAGGGAAGCTGAGCTGTAGGCAGCAAGGCAGCTTCTTCAGTAGCCACGCCAACCAAGGTTCCCTGAGAACACCAATTAGGGTCCTCTACTTCAAACCCTTCCACCACATTTTCTCAAGAATTTGGACTTTCCCATTGTTGTTAATATGTAAAACCTACAGGCCAGATGGAAAAGATAAATGGGGCCAACAGTGGCTGTAATGACCTCAAGTTAAACAAGAGGACCCGAGTGAGGGTCTAGTTTAGCCTTCTGGCCCAGGTGGCTTTCCCTGGATGGAAAAGCACATGATTTAGAGCCAGGGGAATGTGGGAACCCCGGTTAAAGGGCATCCTGAAATACTCTGCAGAAGCAATGCAGCCTTTCCCTTCTCATACGGCACAGAAAATTATCCACCACTTCCCAGAATATGGGGGAGTGGATCAGAGTAGACATGTCTGTCTAGAGACCTATGTGACCTTGGGAAGAATGAAACAGGTCCCAAACTGTTTCAAGCACAAAGAGCAAGGCAGTCTGGGGGTTTTTTTGTTTGTTTTTTTTTTTGGTACCGGGGATCGAACTCAGGTCCTTGCACTTGCGTAGCAGGCGGTGAAACCGCTGAGCTAAATCCCTGGCCCTGGCAGTCTGTTTTTAAGACCCTTTGTCCTTCCTTGAACATGCTCAGCATTTAATATAAAATTTGGAATCTAGAGCAATGCAGTTGAAAGCTGGGACCTGTAAGATACACCTGCTGCCCCTTTCATCATTAAGAAAAATAAGTATCTCAATTTCTGACTCTTTAAGGCCAATACGTATAGAGTGGTATTTAGTGAAAAATAATGCTCACTTCCACCCCTCCAGTAGGCAGCCAGTTGGGACTACCTTCAGCAGCAGTCTCTATCCGAGATGATCACTATAAGCAGGATCTTGGTGTCCTCTCACATCCATCCGTGGAAGCAGAGAGGACACATACCAACTTTTACACAAAAGGGAGCACCATACACATTACTTTGCATCTAATTTTTTTTTTTTTTTTTTCGTGCCGGGGACCGAACTCGGGTCCTTGCACTTGCGCAGCAGGCGGCGAAACCACTAAGCTAAATCCCTGGCCCCTGCGTCTAATTTTTTTAACTTACAACCTATCTTGGAGAGAATGTCCTATCAGTACATGCAGATCAGCCTCTTTCATTTTTTGTATGTGGGGGGGGAGGGCTGCAAGGATTTCCACCACACAGCTGTACCATGATTAATCTGACCCTTCCAATAGACAGCTAGCTTGTTTCCTGTGTTTTTCTCTGACATTGCTACAGTGGATATTCTCAGGCATTTCCTTTTGCACACTCAAGTGTATCTGTGGGATAAATTCCTAGAATGCAGTTAAGACTATGCTTCAATAGGTCCTGCCACACTATCTTCTAAAAGAGCTGTGCAATAGAAACTCACATCAGTAAGGCATTGCAGTGCCTAAGAAACACAGCATTTTTAGAGATTTACTCAATTTTTCAATTTTCCAGACAGTCTTGTGTATATAATCTGGCACAGTACCTTTGCAGGGAATATGACGTTTTCTAACAAAATCAAACATACTCTCCCCCAAGGCCAGAGCTGGGAGCCAGGTCTAGTCTACATCACTCTTGGCTATCACTTAGACCACAGGCAACCACGTCTTAGATCTCAAACCAGTCAGTCTGTGCATCTCCCACCCAGGTTAGAACCCTACAACAGTTATGCAGCACAAACACCCAAAAGCATAAGCAGAGACGCTTCATAACCCACAAGCACGGCACACGCTCACCTTCTTAGAGGTAAAAAGCACACTAAGCTACCCTAGAAGCCACTGAAATGGTCCACTCTGCCCTCACCTGACAACCCAGGGAGTTAAGACTACTTTATATCCTTTTAAACTTATAGAACCACTGTTTATCAGGCTTTATTCCTTTTAGTTTTCACATCTAACCTGCAGGGTAAGGTTATCATGATTTCCATATTATAGATGTGGAAACTGAGGCTCAGGGAGGTTCTGTGACTCACCTGAAGTCATAAAGCTAACAGGCAGGTTCAGGATTTGAACTCTGCCCATCTCCAGAGCTCATTCTCTGTGACCCTACGCTGCCCAGTTCTAAGAATTAGATTCTGTAAGCCACAGGAGCACCACTGCCCACAGGGGCAGCCAGGACTCCACTTTGTTGTCACCAGAGGACTTGGGCCCAGGGCTCAGCACACCAAGGGTTAAAGCAGAGAGGCAGTGACTCTAGGGCTGCTGCACAAAGGGAAAATGCACTTCCTGCCCCCGCAGGCAGAGATGCTGTTTTATGCTCAGTAAATTAGGACGTTTGTTTCATTAAGAGGACACACAGATTTTGTTATTCTAAATATTTTTGGAACATGATGCTTGGGAGGAAGCTGTCAAGGCATGGAATTTTTTTCCCCCCTTTGCTTTGGGTTTCTCTTTCTCCCCCTCCAAGAGAAGGGTAGGGCCGGGCTCAGAGGAAAACAACAGCCAACCCCTCCTCTCCTTTTGAAATAAAGATGTCAAGCTGGTAGGGGCTGTCTTAAGTACTTTATTGAAGGATTAGCTGGAAGAGGAAGCAAAGACAGCTCCAGCAGCCTGGTCTCTAGTAATACCCTAACCGGGCTACACAACAATGCTGTAGTTTTTGAGTGTGCTTTTCTTTCTTTAAAGACCTAACAGATCCTTGTTTTGTTTTTTCTGGAGCAAGAGCAGGCCAAAGCCAGGCTGTGATTAACATGTGTCCTTCATCCTACAAGAGAAGTACTCCCATCTCCAACCCCTTAGGTTAAAAGGTTTAAAAATAAAAAAACAAGAAATCCAGAGCACCAGCCCTCTTTCCCCTGCCCTCCTGTGCCCTCCAGACAGCAGCCCCACAGAATGCACCTCTCAGGCAGACCTTCCCCCAGGGCTGGGTAACTCCACAGACAGAACCGGGAACCTGCCAATGCTGGCTCGCAGGGCTCCTGGCTCTCTCTCGATCTGCCCACCTGCACTGCCAGGACTTGCTGAGTGTGAAGAGCCAAGCTCTTTGGTGTCACCTCACAGCCATATGGGGGCACAATAGCTCTCAAATTACAATGAGCACTCTCAACATTTTTAATTACCACCCAATTATGCATTAAGTGACTCCTCACTTTCGACACCATGTGCTTGCCTCAGTTTGCCAAACCTGCAATGTGCTCCTTCCTCTCTCCTGGCAGCTCCTCTCCTTGCCTCAACAGTAGGGGATTTTAACAGCCTTGAAATTCCAGTCCTTTGTCTGTGACATGCTTGGGACACATATCACAGGATGCCTTTGCACTGAAGTCACTCTGTCACTGTTTCTCCTTGAAGACTGCAACTTCCTAAGGACAGAGGCCTCCTCCAGGAGACCTCCAGGATCCCACAAAGTAGGCTGGCTCCTTTCTCCCAGTCCTATGATTCACAGTACCTTTCTGGGGTCCCTGTCATCTCCACTTCACACCGGAGTCATCTACAGATTTGTCTCAGCTCTCCCCTAAAGCGCCCAAGGCAGGGGCCAGGTCTTACTCAATCTCACCCCCCCCCCAAACACACACACATACAACACCTGGCAAAGTCCCTGGCTCACAGAACCCAGTTAAATATTTGCTCACTTACACATCTGTTACCCTCCCCCCACCCATAGCACCCTTCCATATAAACTGACTAATACTAATTGAGTGATTGTCCAAACAGGCCTTCAAGGAGCCTCCTTCCTCACCAAAATGAGAATAAACCATCAGGTGAGGTTATCAAGCCCACACTATGACAGTGAAGTCAGAAATTGTCACTGTGTTGCAACGCAGGAGAAGGAGCTAAGACTCTCTTCCCCTTCAAAAGTTACTCAACAGATACTTTGAAACCCTGTTAAACTCAGAAAAGGGCGCAGTGAACCGAAGAGTGGCCGCGGGCCTCTCAATTGCCCAGCGGAGGGAGCTGCCTGTGTCCAAAACCTGGGACTTCCCAGGAACCTTCTCCCAGCACCGCGGGGTGGGGCTGCAGGCACTCTCCCAGTCCCATCTTCGGGACAGCCCGCAAGCTCGTCCTGGAGGAGACCTACTCCGCTTCTGTTCTGAAACTGCGCCTCTGCCTTCCAGGGATGCGGATGACGGGCGCAGTCCTGCCCTGGGCGTGGTCAGTAATGGCTGTGGTGAGGACCCCTGCGGGGGGGGGGGGGGCACATCTGGCGCAAACTGGAAAGATGCATTAGTCCAGGTCGGGTCCTGAATGCAGGGTCACCTCCCACCCTCCGGTCCCTTGCCCGGGCGAGGCGGGGCGGCCATGGGCGCGGTGGGATCAGGTGCACGATCGGGCGGCCAGCACGCCAGGCAACAGAACTCAAAGGCCGAGGAGCTGGAGGCGGGTGGTCTTTCCAGCCTCGCAGCCGGGTTGCCGCTGTCAGGTCCCGCTCCCCGGCACCCACCGCACCTCTCCCCGCCCCCTCCTCGGCCGACCGAGGGCGGCGGGCGAATGAGGAAGTCGGCGGCGGAGGGCGGAAACCGAGCCGGGCGCAACGTCTGCAGCAGGATGGTCCGATTCTGACTCAGGAGGACGCCCTGACAGCTGCCAAACGGTCCCCGCCCGCCCGTTACCTCCGTCCCACAGCGCGTGCTAACTTCCGAAGGAGCCGCTGGCCCCAGGCCCCCACCGCATCCTCACCGGTTCGGCTGGGTCCAGCGGGCAGCGGCTCCCCAGAAGGGGTTAAAAAGTTTGCTCAACTCGGGCCCGGCGCGGCGAGGGCGGGCGCGGGCCCCGCGGAGGGGGTGGGGAGGCCCGGGTGCCCGGTCCCAGCATGCGCCCGGCGGGGGCGGGGACGGCGTCCGGGAAGCCCGGGCCGAGCCGCCTGCGCCCCCCGCGGTCTCGCCCCCCGCGAGCGCCGGCTCCCAGGCCCGGCGGGGAGGATGCGGTGCCCGGGATGCGGCCGCCGGCCTTGGCGCCCGCCCGTCCGTCCGCGCCGGGGCAGAGACCCACAAGCCGGTCGCCGGCCCCAGACGTCGCGCGTCTCGTCGCCGCCCCCCTCGTCGCCGCCCCCGCCCGGCCGCCCGACTGCCCAGGGCGGCACCCGCCGGTGGGGCTCGCTCACCTGAACCTGGGACTGCCCCGCGGAACAGGCGCTGCTTCTCCGGAGAGGGCTTTCTCGAGCGCTCGGGCGGCGGCAGGGTAGAGCGAGCACGCGAGGCAGGAGCTGGAGCAGGTCAGCCTCGCTCAGCCTTCCGTGCCCTGCCCAGGAACCGCGGTGATCTGCGCGCTTCACCGCACCCAGCTCCGGAGCTCACCGCCTTCCGCCCCGCCCCTTAGAGGAGGATCCATTTTGGAGACACGCCCAGCAAGGGGCGGGGAATGGAAACTCACGCCTCCTTCCCTGCCTCACCCACTCCAGAGCCCGTCTGGTCTAGATGGACAGATATCTTGACCTGTGGGAAGTGGTGGGTGGGTCTTCTGTGCCCAGTGGGATGGGGATTCATCCCGTCCCCCGATCTACCTTCCCCCGCGCTTCCTTGGCGGGAGCCCCGCCTCCTAGGGCGGATTCAATGGACAGAACAAGGATTGAGACACACAGCCTCCAATCAGAAGCAGGCGGCTCGAGAGCAAAGGGCTGGGGCGGGGTTGCTTTGCAGGTTCGGGAGGGAGGCTCGGCTCGACTAAGACTGGGAAGGTCCCAGGCTCTGACACTCCGCCCCGCGAGCAGTTTTCCCCCTACGTCCTGTCCTACCAGAACAGATATTAAGTACCATATATGGGAAAACTGGTATTTTACATAATTATGATGGCTGTGGGGGCGGGCATGGCCTCAGCCCTGGATTCCTTGTGGGCGTCCTGAGTTCGATCCTGGACCCTGTGTCTGGAGAGTCCTCACGCGGTCGTCTTGCAGCCTGCGAACCTTTGCCCCGGTGGTTCCCTCTGCCTGGAACGCTCCTCTAAGCTGTGTGCTCCGCGTGATTAACCTGCGTCCCTCAGACGCTTCTTATAAAATGTGCCTTGGTTTTGGGTTGTTTTTTGTTTTGTTTTTAGTACCGGGGGTTGAACTCGGGTCCTTCTGCTTGTGAGGCAGGCGGCAGAACCACTGAGCTAAATCCCCAGCCCAAAGAATTATAACACAGTTGACATGGAAACATGAAATCAGCAGTGCTGTATTTTTTTTTTTTTTTTTTTTTTTTGGTACCGGGGATCGAACTCGGTCCTTGCGCTTGCACGGCAGGCGGCGAAACCACTGAGCTAAATCCCCGGCCCTTTTGGGTTGTTTTTTTACTTTTAATCATTCTGGAATTTGTGTCTGTTTCGAAGCAAGCCAGAAATCTAACTTGCAATAGTCAGTTCTCCAAACGCTATTTTCTCCACCTATTGAACTCATGTATTTGAATCTGAGTTGTACCTGTTGATGTTGCTGTGCGTTTCTGGGCCAATCCCACAATGTTGGTAGCTTAATGACGGTAGCTTTATGATACATTTTATATCTATGAGCACAAATACCTTGTCATTACTCTTTCCTATTGGAACATCTCACCCACCCCCCACTCCCACCATACTGGGGATTGAATTTATGAAGCTCCAAGCTCCATAAGCTACATCCCAGTATTTTTCAGAGATCTCCCTAGATTGCTCAGGCTGGGCTCAAACTTGTGATCCTCCTGCCTCAGCCTCCTGAGTAGCTGTGGTTACCAGCATGGAACACTTCCAGGCTGGCTGGAATGTTCTTGCTATTGTGACCAAACTATCCTTCCAACCTCAGAGAGAATTTACATTCTAAAAGTAAAAGAAAACAGGAGAAAAGATTTTGCAACTCAGTTGACAAATACATAAATATCAGTCAACAATATACTGTATAGGGCTGGGGATTTAGCTTAGTGGTTCTGCTGCCTGCCTTGCAAGCACAAGGTCCCGAGTTCAATCCCCGGTACCAAAAAAATAAAATAAAATAAAAATAAATGGGAACTGACCATTTTGAAAGATGAAATGTAAGTAATTAATTATGTAAATATAGTCATCAGAAATTCAAACAAAACTATGGGATGCCATTTTTCACCTATCAATCAATAATAATATAATAATAATACTTAATCTTGGCCAGGTTTAGAAAGACACAGGTGGGAAAGTAAATCAATTCTAAGAATTCATCCTAAAAAAAAAGTTAGAAAAGTACCTAGACAAGATTTGAAAAGTTTTCTTTGTAACATTGTTTATAGTCACTACATATTAGAAATAACTTAGAGACTGAGTAAATGTTGATAGATTTCTGTGTTGAGAAATATCTCTCATTATATTTGTAAGTTCATACCTAGTGGTTTAAAATATATTAAGTGGGCTTGGGGTGTAGTTCAGTGGTGGAGTACAGACTTAACATGGCCAAGGCCCTGGGTTCCATCCCCAGCACTAAAAGGAAGAAAGAAAGGAAGAAAGAAAGAAAGAAAGAAAGAAAGAAAGAAAGAAAGAAAGAAAGAAAGAAAGAAAGAAAGAAAGAAAGAAAGAAGGAAGGAAGGAAGGAAGGAAGGAAGGAAGGAAGGAAGGAAAGAAAGAAAGAAAAATATATATATATATACATATATATTAGGACAATCTAAGTGAGGAAAAGCAAATTATAAAATGTTATTACAGTAGAATGGGTTTTCATTTTTGTGCAGGGTGTGTACGTATGTGTGTTTCAAAGAGAGAATGAGGTTTAATAGGCATTATATCAGAGTGTAAAGAGGGATTATGTCTTGGTAGAGGGATTGAGATTATTGATTCTTTTTCTCTCGCTTACCTGTACTTCTAACACATATATCACTTAAATGGTATTTTTCAAAACAGAAAAAAAAAAACTTTCAATGCCACCACTTGGGAGGGTTTAGCACCCCTCCCTTGCACTCCCACACCTCTTGCTTTATTTCTCTCCTGGAGCTGACACACTGGACTTCAATTGCCCATTTGTTTTCTGTTTCCCTTCCCCGGGCTGCAAGCTGCCTGAGGATGGAGGACTGTGCCATATTTGTCTCTCTGGGCGCAGAACTAGCACAAGGCCTGGCGTGCAATGGTTTTTAGTGACTGTATGAGCAGGACCAAGAGAGCAGGCTTCCATATCTATAAAATGGGCGCAGTCATGGCCTCGCTCAGCCCAGAGAACTATTGGCAGGAGCTCTGGATTCCATAGACCAGAACGTGTTTTATAAACTGCTAAGCAGTGTGCGCTTGCAGCATAGCATCACTGACAAGGACTGTTTCCGTTTTTCTCACACTATCGGCCTCTTAGTTCTGCCTTCCACGGGGAACTAAGACCTTTGCCGCCAGGGCCCTGAATTTTTCCTTCCCATCCATTAGCCTCTATTTTTCTTTTAACTAAGAAATTCTCTCACTTGTGATACAGCCTAACACCTCCATCCTCCAAGAACTCACCCTTAGTACTTTCTACTCCTTTAACATTTTAGAAAAGAAATTTCATCTATTTTGCCTCACTATTGAAATAATGTATTTGATGTAGGAAATACTAAAAAGAAAGAAAATTAAAATCCACTCCAACACAGCAACTATTAACAAACCATGTTATTTCCTCCAAACTTTTACACACGCACACATTTAAAATATATGGTCATCTGGTCAGGCACAGTGGCACACGTCTGTAATCCCAGCACTTGGGAGGCTGAGGCAGGAGGATTGCCTTGAAGTTCAAGGCCAGTCTGGCCTACATAGCAAGATCTTGCCTCAAAAATAAATAAATAAACATATCTTATCATCTGGCTTACTGCAAATAAGTGAGGAAAGGATGATCTTTTCAGTTGATGGTGTTAGGTCAACTGCTGATCCACATGGGGAAATACATGCCTTGACTCTTCTTTCATACCTTTCTTGAAGAGTCTAGGATGCATCAGAGACACAAACGTTAAAAGTAAACAAAACTTCTAGGAGAATATCTTTGTGATCTTGAAGCTGGCAAAAATTTCTTGAACAAGATGCAAAAAATATAACCCACAAAAGATTATTAAATTGAACTTCACTAAAAACTTTTTCTTCTTTTTTGAGACAGGGTCTTACTATGTAGTCCAGGCTGGGCTTGAACTCACTATGTAGCCCAGGCTAGCCTCAAACTCAAGGCAATCCTCCTGCCTCAGCTTCCCAAGTGCTAAGATTATAGGTGTATGCCACCACACTTGGCATTGAGCCTCACTAAAGTTGAGAATGTCTAGGGCTGGGGATTTAGCTCAGTGGTTCTGCCGCTTGTCTCGCAAGTGCGAGGACCTGAGTTTGATCTCCAATACAAAAAAAAAAAAAAAAAGGAATATCTGTTCATCAAAATATACATTTAAGAGGGTGAACAGTCAAATAACAAAATAGCAGAAAATATTTACAATACATATGTCTAAAAAGGATGCATACTCACAACTTATGAAGAATGTCTACATTAAGAAAAATAAGGGCTGGAGATTTAGGTCAGTGGTTCTGCCGCCTGCTTTGAAAGCACAAGGTCCCAAGTTTGATCCCCAGTACAAAAAAAAAGAGAGGGAGAAAAGAAAAATATGTATACATGTTGAAATAGCTCAGTGAGAGAGTACTTGCCTGGCATGTGCAAGGACTTGGGTTAGATCCCTCAGTACAACAAAAAATAAATACAATACAATCAATAATACAATCCAATTTTTCTTTTTTTGGTGGGGCAGTACTGGGGATTGAACCTAGTACTCGGGGTTGAGCTACACCCTCAGTGCCCCCCATTTTTGAAACAGAGTCTTGGGCCTGGGATTTAGCTCAGTGGCACGGCCCCTCCCTTGCAAGTACAAAGTCCTGAGTTTGAGCCCCAGTACTGGAAGAAAAAAAAAGAAATAAAGAAACAGAGTCTCACTAGGTTCCTAAATTGCCCCAGGCTGGACTGAAACTTTCAATCATACTGCCTTAGCCTCCCAGAGCCTTCGGATTGGAGGTGAATATAATTTTTTAATGGGCAAAAGATTTGAATGAGTACTACATAAGAGAGAAAAACAATTAGCACGTAGCCTAAGAAAAGGTGCTCAACATCCTTATCACAGGATGCAAATGGAAACTGTGGTGAGGTAGCAGTATCTCCCAGATGGCTAGTGAAAATTAAAATACCACGGTTAGCAAAGAGAAGGAGTAACTCGAGGTCTTGTAAATTACTTGTGGAAGGAGTATTATTTTCTATAACCACTTTGGGGAAGTCTTTGTATCTACTATAGTTTAATATACAAGTATAGACCAAGAACCAGCAATTCTACTCTTCGGTAATTAAGGAACCCAACAGAAATGAGTATTTAGGGCCACCAAAGTCTGTACAAAACTCTCAGCAAGGTGGCTATTCCTGTAATCCCAACTGCTCAGGGGGCCAAGATAGGAAAGTAGAGGATCTGAGGCCAGCCTGGGCAATTTAGGAGACCCTGTCTCAAAACAAAATTTTTTAAAGGGCTGGGGATGTATCTCAGTGGTAGAGTACACCAGGTTCAATCCTTAGTACCACCAAAAGCAAAACAAAGAAATGTTCATAGCAGCTTAAACAGCCAAAAATTAGAGCAGTCTTACCAACAGGAAAAGAGGTGAATGACTATGTTCACACAATGGACTATTACACAGACATAAAAATGAACAGGCTTTGATTTGGTTTTAAAAAACCAAACATGGCCCAAATGTCCACAAACCGATGGATAGATAAAGAAAATGTGGCGTAGGCATGAATGGAATATCATTAGGCAATGAAAAAGAATGAAGTTCTGGTATTTGCTACAAGACAGATAACCCTTAGGAACATTATGCTACGTGAAAGGAGCTAGTCACAAATGACCTCATAGTTTATGGTTCCATGTATCTGAAATGTCCAAAAGAGGCAAATCCAGAGAGATAGAAAGTGGATTAGTGATTACCAGAGGCTGGGGAGAGAGAAGAATAGGCAGTGGTTGGTAATGAGTGCGGGGTTTCTTTTCCAGTCAATGAAAATGTTCCAAAATCAGGTACTGGGGATAGTTGCATGAGTCTGTGAATATACTTTTAAAAAATTAAATTGATACTTTAAAAGAGTGAACTTTGGGCCAGGGATTTAGCTCAGTGGTTCCACCGCCTGCCTCGCAAGCTAAGGACCCGCGTTCAATCCCCCGGTACCAAAAAAAAAAAAAGAGTGAACTTTATGGTGTGTGACATATTTCAATAGAGCTATTATTTTTAATGGATCCTATGGACATACTTTTTTATTTTGTGAAAAAAAACACCACTTTTTTTACAAAATAATAAGAGAATAATAATAGCTAATATACTGTGTATCATCTTCAAAGTAGTTACTCAGAAACGAAAAGAATTCTTTCTTACAAAGAAGACACAAAGAGATATTGGCGCAAAACTTTCAAAGAACTAAGAGAAACTAGTAGCATAAATGAAACAAATTAGCATATATATTAAATTATTTTTGAAACAGCAGAATAGGTAATTTAGGAAATTATTTGAACTTCACCCTACTTCCTATTTATCTATCTTCTATTTTGCTCTTTATTTCCTCCTTATATTCCCTTCTTGTATAAGGGAAGCTCTGCAATATTTAAGCTTGTGTTTCTGAGTTATTTCACTGAACACTATGTTCTCAAGTTGTATCCATTTACCCATGAATAGTCTCAGGTTTATTTCTCTTTATTCCAGAGTAGTACTCTGTTGTGTATAAATACCATATTTTCCTCATCCATTCATCTGTTTATGGACATATATACTGTTTCCAAGATCTAGCTATTATGAATTGTTCTGCTATAAACATGGTTATGCATGTATCACTATATGATGTCTTTAACTCTTTCAGGAAGATACCCAGAAGGGGAATAGTCGGGTCAAATGGAATTTCTATTTTTAGTTTTTCAAGGAATCTCTACCCTGATTTCCATGGTTGTACTAGTTTATATTCCCACCAACAAAAAAAAAAAAAAAAGAAAAAAAGAAAGGAGATCATCTTAGATTTGGACCGGGGATTTAGCTCAGTGGTTCCACCGCCTGCCTTGTAAGCTCAAGGTCCCGATTTCAATCTCCAGTACCAAAAAAAAAAAAAAAAGGAGATCATCTATATTCCCACCAACAATGTAGAAGGGTTCCTTTTCCCCCACATCCCAATAGCCATTCTTTTGGTAGTAAGAGGGTATTTCAATGTGGTTTTAATTTGCATTTCTTAGCCAGAGAAGTTGAACATTTTGCATGTATTTATTGACCATTTGTACTTCTTCTAAGAAGTTTCTATTTGTTTGGGTTACCCATTTTTTGATTAGGTCTTTTTTTTTTCCTACACTGGGGATCAAACTCAGGACCTTGCCCTTGCGAGGAAGGTACAGCCCACTGAGCTAAATCCCCAGCCCTGATTAGGCCTTTAAATGTGGGGGTCTCTTTTTTTAGTTCTTTATATAATGTTGATGCTAGCCCATGTTGGACATACCGTTGTTGAGTGAAAGAGTTTAAACACAAAAAGTAGGTGTTGTATGATCCATTCATGTGAAGCTCTAGAACAAGCAAAATCAGCCTCTAGTACAGGAGTGAGAATGCAGGTCCTCTCTGAAGCAAGGGACTCTAGAGAGGCTTCTGGTGTGCTGGGATGTTATTGATCGAAGTCTGACTGGTGATTACACATGTAAAATTCATTGATTTACTGACTGTAAATTATGCTTCAATTAAAAAAAGGAAAATGATAAAGTAAAATTTGAGCAAAATGTAAATAATTGGAGAAGATGGTTAAAGCGTACCTGAGAATCTTTTACACTCCTCTTGCAAATCCCCATGTAGCTCTAATTCTATAAAGTTAAAAGTTACAAATACTAAAAAGAGCCAGGCATGGTGGTGCACATCTGTAATCCCAGCACTCAGAGGCTGAGGCAGGAGGATCACTGTGAGTTCAAGGCCAGCCATGGCTATATAGTGAGTTCAAGGCCAGCCTGAACTACATAGCAAGACTGTCTTAAAAAAAAAAAAAACAGAAAGAAGAAAAGAAAAAAAAAGACAAACAGCAAGAAAGAAAAAGAAAGTCCTACAGTAGGATGGTTTTCAGTCCTGCTAGTTATCTCTCTTTGATATCTTGGCATCTCATCTGTCTGCAAACATACTCTGAATTTCTCAGTTTTAAAAGCAGATCATAGCTGGACATGGTAGCACATGCCTGAAATCCCAGCACTCTGGAGGCTGAAGCAAGAGGATCACTCCAAGTTCGAGGCCAGCCTAGGCTACATAGTGAGATCAAGGCCAAGTCTAAACTGAACTACATAGTGAGGCTAGATCTCAAAAAAAAAGCACACCATGTGCGGGTGATGCCTGCCTGTAATCCCAGCTACCTGGCTGGCTGAAGCGGGTGATATACAAGTTCAAGCCCAGTTTGGGCAACTTAATGAGACCCTGTCTCAAAATAAAAAATACTAAGGGCTGGGGATAGAGCTCAGTGGTAGAGCACTTGCCCAGTTCAGTCTCCAGCACTGCAAGAGTAAATAAAATTAAATTAAAATGATTAGAATAAAATATTGTCTTTTGCTGCTGCTGCCCCAGCCCCAGCTCTGCTTGCTCTCTCTCCTCCCTCTCATCCCGTTTCTCAGTGACAGCCTGCACCTGAGCCACAGGTATCTCACTTCCCCTCTACCCCTGCCGCCCCTGAAACTGCCAGGCTGGCCTCAGAGGGCACCAAGCCAGGCCTCGCCCTCCTAGAGGGCATTTAAATGTTCCAGCCCCACAGACTCCTTAGGGACCCCAGAGATACCATCTCCTTTCTGATCCCTGCCTTGCTCGGCGGGCATCCAGCTGGAATGCATGGGTTTGGCTGCATCTGCTTCTTCTCATTGGTTGCTCCCTGCATCATGCCTGTTGTTAAATATTTTTGCCGTGCCCTCCCCGCAACCCTCTGAGTGCAGAGGATGGAGCCAGGGCCTGGTGCATGCTGCGCAAGTGTCTTACCACTGAGCTACGTTGCCAGCCTGTGTTGTTAAATATTTTAGATATACCTGTACCCGAGGCTCACATTTAGGAGTGTTTTTGTCATGTGGCAGGAACTGTACCAAGTGTTGTATTAAAGTATTATCTCATTAATCCTCACACTGATACTGTGAGGTGAGACACGAATAATACTGAGGAGGAGATGAAGGCTCAGGTAGGCTAAGTGACTTGCCAAGCTCATGCATCTATTGAGGAGCTGGAGGTCCATGGAACTCACACCTCATGGGCTCCCTGCCCACAGCTCCCCACACTCCTGTCTCCTCCCTTCAAAGCCTGCATTCTTTTTCCTGAACTTTTGATTCCCTCCCCCACTTTCAACTATCTTGTCCCTGGGAGACTTCCAATCCGTGCCTCCAAGCCCTGCCCATCCTGTCCTTCGGTATTTCTTTTTCAATTTTTAAAAATTGGGGTAAATGATACATACCGTGAATTATTATTTTAACCCTTCCTTTATTCCTTTCTTCCTTCCCTCCTTCCTTTTGACCCATGCTGGGGTTCAAGTTCAGGGCCTCTCACGTGCTAGGCAAGGGCTCTCACCATTTGGACTCACACAGTTCAGTAGCACTGAGTGCTTTCATATCGCACGACCACCACCACCGCTCAGGATTCATCTCCGAACTCTTCATCTTACAACACTGACCGGCATTCATTAAACAATTCCCCAGGGTCTCCTTCCCCCAGACCCTGGCAACTGCCATTCAGCTTTCTGTCTCATGCTTTTGATCATTCTAATTCCTTCATATGTGTGGAATCATACAGTATTTGTCTTTTTGTGACAGGCTTAGTGTACTTGGCATAATGTCCTCAAGGGTCATCTATGTTGTAGTATAGGTCAGAATTACCTTTTATTTATATTTACTTACTTACTTATTTGGGTTTTTTGAGACATGGTCTCACTGTGTAAGACCAGGCTGGCCTTTTGCTTGCAGCGATCCTCCTGCCTCAGCCTCCCAAGTGCTGGGACTACAGGTATGCACCACCACCTCCAGCTGTTGTGGAATTGTAGGAATTCTCTGTGCATTCTGGAAATCTATCCCTTATCAAATGTATGATTTCCAAATACTTTCTCCCATTCTGTGGGTGGCCTTTTTATTCTGTCCATGGTAGTTTCTTACTGTTGTTTTATTTCATTTTTTTTGTGGTGCTAGGGATTGAACCCAGGACCTCACCCATGCTAGAGAAGTACTCTTCCACTGAGATACATCCACAGCTCTTTTTATTTTATTTTGAGACAGTTTCACTAAGTTCTCCAGGCTGGCTTTGAACTTACAATCCTCCTGCCTCCACCTCCTGAGTAGCTGAGACATAGGCATGCACCATGACATCCACTGGCAGTGTGTTTCTTGCTCAAAAGTTTTTAATTTGCATTAAGTTCAATTTCTCTCTCTCTCATTATCTGCACTTTTTTTCAACCCACATTATTTTGTTTTGTTTTCTTTTCTTTTTTTGCTTGTGGTACTAAGGATTGAACCAAGGGCCTTTGCCCTGAGCTATATCCCCGGCCCTTTTTATTTTTTTATTTTGTTATAGGTTCTAAGTTGCTAAATTGCCCAGACTGGGCTCCAACTTGCAATCCTCTTGTCTCAGCCTCCCAAAGGGCTGAGATCACAAGTGTGTGTCACCATGCCCATCTTAGCCCACGTAATTTTATTACCAAGATAATACATCCTAGACTAGACACAGAGTATCCTTTTTTTTTGGTACTAGGGATCAAACTCAGGTCCTTGCGCTTGCGCAGCTGGCAGCGAAACCACTGAGCTAAATCCCCAGCCCTGACACAAAGTATCTTTAGAAGGATATATAAGAAGTAAGTAAAGGGCAGACTTGGTGGAACGTGCCAGTAATCCCAGCACTCTGGGAGGCCGAGGCAGGAGGACCTCTAGTTGGAGCCCAGCTTGAGCAATTTAGTGACTTAGTGAGACCCTGACTCAAAATAAAAAAGGGCCTCTGTTGAAGGCCCTGCTTCAATCCCCTGTAACAAAAAAACAGCAAAGAAATTGTTGTTAGACCTTGGCAGCTAGGGGAGTTTGGGCTGAAAAAACCTTTTTTGTACTGGGAATTGAATTTGGGACCTTGCGCTTGTGAGGCAGGCAGCAGAACTACGGAACTAAATCCCCAGCCCAAAAAACCTTTTATATCTCTTAAAATTGGACTCATGTAAACATATTATGTATTTAAATAAATCAAATTTAGGCGGACATGGTGGTACACACCTGTAATCCCAGCACTCAGGAGGCTGAGGCAGGAAGATTGCCATGAGTTTGAGACCTGCCAAGGATACACAGTGAGTTTAAGGCCATCCTGGACTACACGGTGAGACCCTGTCTCAAGTCCCTCCACCCCAAAAAACTAAAAATAAAAAAATTTTAAAAATTAAAAACAAGTCAATAAATCAAATTTAAATAAGGTAGCATGCTACAAATTAAAATACAGATATATAACAATACACACTATTTCCACTGTTAGGAGTGGAGCCCAGGACCTTGTACATGTAGGCAAGCACTCACCACTGAGCTACACCCCCGGCCCTCGTGTTTTTTGTTAGAAAATATAAAAAAGGGGCCGGGGATTTAGCTCAGTGGTTTCGTCGCCTGCTGCGCAAGCACAAGGACCAGAGTTCGATCCCTGGTACAAAAAAAAAAAAAAGACACTACAAAAAAGTTCAAAGGAAGATATCTGAATTCCCCACAGCTCTGTAGACCCCAGGTCCCAGACTGCGGGCGGTGAGTCTCTGTTCTGCCGCCTTCTCAAATCCAGAATCCAGCAGGCGAGCGCAGCCCCCACCGTGTGGTTCCCGCCAAACCAGTCCGCACACCTGAATTCCTGCTGGGTTCACATTTTTTTTTTTTTTTTTTTTTTTTTTGCAGGTCTCTCTCAGGGTCGGCCAGACTCAAAAACAGAGGCCTCCAGCCGGGGAATTTAGCTCAGTGGTTTCGCCGCCTGCTGCGCAAGTGCAAGGACCCGAATTCGATACCTGGTACCAAAAAAAAAAACAAAAACAAAAAACAGAGGCCTCCACCTCTCTCACCCCTGGCTCCCTGGAGACGCTGAATCCTGCATCACCCGCCCCAGCCCAGACGCCCTCCCCCTCCCCCTCCCCTCCCCCTCCCCTCCCCCTCCCCCTCCCCTCCCCCTCCCCCTCCCCCCTCCCCCCTTCCCGCCTTTGTCTCCTCCCCTGCACACCTCAACCTCAGCCCGGCAGCGGCCCACCCGCTGTACGCCTCCCGCCTCCCCCTTGTGCTCTGCACCGCCTCGCCCACCCGAAGGCCGCTGGAGCATCAGCTCTGCAGACGCTGAGCCCCTCCGATGTACAGACTTAAGGACGTTACTGCATTCACCTTCTCCAGGCCGTGTAGCAAAGGCACCTATTTCACAGAGAGGAAAACTGAGGCGCAGAGGAGTCAGGTAATTTGCCCAAGACCACCCTGGGTCTGAGTCTCCGAAGAACAACTCTGAGTTTGTTATTGGTTCATGACTCTCCGTAGCCCAATCATTAGCAATCATGGCATTTCGTGTCCTCACTTTTCAGAGAGGACTGAGGTGTACGGTGTTGCATAACTTGGCCTTGGCTGCTCTGATGACAGTTGCTGAGGCTGGATTCGAACCCAGGAGTCTGGCTCCACTAACTCCAAAACCTCCCACTTTGTTCCACTGTCTTCAGTAGACCGGACCCTAACCCTCGAAGAGTCTCTTTCCCACCCAGAAACCTTTCTAGCACCTTCGATGTTAAACTCAAACTCCTAGCCTGTTGTCTCCACCTTGGGCAGTTCTCCGTGGCCTCCTGGTAAGCCCTGCCTCTCCCTGGTCCTCTGCAGGACCTTCTGCCCCCAGTAGTGGTTGCTCCCTGTGCTCTGAACCCACCTACTCTACAAGCTGGCCACTGCTGCACCACTGCTTTCATAACTTCTCTGATGTTTCTGCCCACTGGACTCCTACTCACCCTTCAAAGCCCCAATCCTCCACAAAATAACCTCTCCTTCTGCTAGACCTACAGTACCCTCACTTCTCTCTAGAAGGACTTCTCCTTTTATGTCGGGTGTCTCGCTTGTGTTGCCAGCGTCAGAATCCAGGCCCTGCCACTTACCAAGCCTTCCTGTGCCTCAGTTTCTCGTTTGTAAAATGGGAATGATAGCATTTTCTGCAAGGCTGGGTTGTACTGAGGATTAAATGACTTCATAGGTAAAGCATTGACAACCAGACCAGCACATAAGTGCTGAAGAGTGACTGCTAGGATGATGATCGCGATGGTGATGGTGATGGTGTGTCCTTTAGCAGGTTTGTCTGTGTTTCTTCTTTTTTTGGTACCGGGGATCGAACTCGGGACCTTGCGCTTTCAAGGCAGGCGCCAGAACCACTGAGCTAAATCCCTGGCCCCTTTAGCAGGTTTGTTATCCTCTCCACGAGTATGGCTCCAGAGCTTATGATCTGGGAGACCCTGTGCCAGGGGCTGTGAGTGGGTGACCGAGTCTGCTGCAGGATCCTCCCGGGCACGGCCAGGACAGCCTGGAGGGTCTGCAGAGACCTGAGCCCAGAGCTATGGGGCCAAGGGGCTGCAGGGAGTGCACACTCCTTGCAGGTGGAAAACTTGTGTGAGGCTGGGGGTGGGCAACGGGCAGCTCCTTGCGAGGAGGGGATGGGCATGGGGGATCAGGAAGGCCGCAGAGGTCACAGGGGGCAAGGGCCTGCACAGATAATGTGGCCCTGGGACCAGCAGCATTGCTCACATCATCAGCCTCCCTGGTGGCTTCTGAGAAACAGCGTCTGGGGCGGACTAGCCAGGCAGCTCAGGGGTGGCTCAAGTGCTTAACATGAAGGAGGCCCTGGGTCTGATCCCCAGCACCGAGGGGAAAAAAGCAGAGTTTCAGAACCCGGGCCAGCCCAGACTGACTTACTCCAAATCTGCCTGTTGACAAGGCTGGCAGCGGTCTGCTGTGTGTGTGTGTATTGAACTTGGGGCCTTGCACATGCTGTATGACTGAGCTACATCCTCAGCACTTTGAACTATATTAAAGTGTGAAAGCCAGGCGTGGTGGCACACATCTGTAATCCCAGCACTCGGGAGGCTGAGGCAGGAGGATTCCCATGAGTTCAAGGCCAGCCTGGGCTACATAGCAAGATCAATCAACCAATCGATAAAGTATAAAAAACACTGGGCTCCATCAGAAAGTGTCCTGTGGTCTTACTGAGACGCTTCCACTCCACATGGCATTAGAATCCCTAGGGAGCTGGGTAGAGTTTAGCTCAGTGGTACAGCATTTGCCTTCAGTGTGCAAGGCCCTGCCTTCAGTCCTGGTGCAGGAAATAAAATGCCCTCCCTCCTCTAGAATCCCTAGGGAAAGTGTAATTGAAGGAATATCTTAGGCAGGAAGTCCTGAGCGCTCTTACTTCATACAGTTATTCATTCCGCAAATGATTGCTGAGCTCCACACCCCCTTGGTCCCCAGGACACTCAGGCCCTTCCTTCTCTCTAGCAAACACTCACCAAACTTCAGCGCAGTGACTCCCATGCCTGAGTTTCCACATTGGCCCTGCAGGCTCCTTCCCTGCCTCTTGAGGCTTCCAGCAGCCTCTCTGGGTCCTCCCAGCTGGCAGGATGCCCCCGTCTGTGCTCCCATAGCAGCCTGGGCTCCCTTCTGTCATAGGACCCTCATGCCACCCCCTCACCTCCTCCAGACAAGCGGTGTGGGCTTCCCGAGGACATACCAGTGCCTTGTGCCTGGACCTCTGGGGCCTGGCGTGGGTTCCAATACCTGGCAAGACCCTCAATAAGTGTTTGTGGAGTGAATGGATAAACAAATAAGCTAATAAAATGAAAATAAGAATACATGCACAAGCTCTGCACCCATGCTAGCTGACACAGTCGTTCATCTGTATGTGCCCGTGGAGTCATGCCAGAGATAGGCACTGGAAAACCAGGTAATGAACCTGCCTGTTTTCTTAAGGACTTTATTGGGATATAATTCACATACCAAACATTTCACCCATTAAAGTGTACGATTCAGTAGTTTCTGGTATATTCAGAGTTGGGCAATCATTACCACTGTGTGATTCCAGAACATTTTTGTCACCTCCAAAGAAACCCCGCATCCGTTAGCAGCCCCTCCCCAGCCCTCTCCACCACCAGCTGGAGACCACAGTCAAGGTTCTTTCTCTACAGATTAGCCTATTCTGGACATTCCATATCAGTGCGATCATTCTCTGTGTGGTCTTCGTGTCTAGCTTTTTGCAGCTTTGATCCGTATCTCATTTGTTTCCATCGCTGAACAATACTTCTTGTATGGCTGTACCATGTCTGATGGATCCAGGAATAAACAGCCTTCACGATTTTTGCAATACTGTTTTGTGCCATCTCACTGCTCTTGATGCTTACTGTTGGAGGAGGGCTGTGTTTGTACCCATCTTGCAGATGAATAAACTGAGGTCAGGGAGAGCTGTTGGGACTTGCAACTTGTTGGGAGATCACAGGATATTAAATGGCAGAGTCAGAACTTGAAGCCCTTTTCTCTGCCTCCCTCCTCATTCTAATTTATGTTTCTTGTCTCTTTTTTTCCTCCTAAACCCATTCTTGGAGATATTCACATGCCCTTTGCCACCTGGTCCTAGATATGCACTAGGTGTGCACTAGGCAGCAAGGGTGTCAAGCCTTTGTCTGATCTGATTTTTTTTTTTTTTTGCAGGACAGGGTCTTGCTATGTAGTTCATGCTAGCCTTAGACTCACTATGCAGCCCAAGCTGGCCTCAAACTCATGGTGATCCTCCTGCCTCCGCCTCCCAAGTGCTAGGATTACAGGCATGTGCCACCGTGCCAGGCATCTGATCTGATTTATAAGCCAAAGGCCCGGCCTGCAGGGTGTAGCTGAGAGGGACCCACACTCCAGGAGTCCTTGGCCCTACCATCTACCTGCAGAAAAGGGACCCCGCCCCCACCCAGGCACACCCAGCCTTCCCACCAGCACTTCCTTCTTCGGGCCCTGTCTCTCGCCTCACCCTTCCTCTTCAACCACAGAGCACTTTCAACACCCCTCTTTCATAGCATTTGTCACACAGGAGCACAAAAAGTGGCTCTGCATCTGCTCCCACAAGCCCATGAGCTGCAGATGTGAGCATCCTAATCATCTTTGGCCCACGAAGCTTATGCTTCATGGGCGCTCAGTGAGCAGTGCTGGGATGAATGGGTCAGCCTGTGTTGAAATAATAGTGCCTGCCGTTTATTGCCCGATAACCAGCCCCACTTAATCCTAACAACAGCCCTGTGATGTGTATCCAACCTCCTTTGTACGGAAGGAGAATTGTCTCAGAAAGACAAAGTTCACAGGCCCACAGCTGGAATTTCCTGGCTACATCTATTTGCCTCCCAACACGCTGCTTTTCCCTTTGAAGGGTAGTTGAGTGTCCCCTCTAAGTGAAGTGTCCAGTTTAGAACCAGCCCTTTGGGAATGGATGACTTTTAAAAAATGGACAGCCAGGCATGGTGGTGCACACCTGTAATCCCAGCACTCAGAAGGCTGAAGCAGGAGGATCACTGTGAGTTCAAGTTCAGCCTGGGCTACAAAGCAAAACCGTGTCTCAAACAAAATAGACAAAGGAGCTCACAGCATCTGTGATGTCATTACTAGATCCCACTTCAGGTCTCGAGAAAGAAAACTGGGCTGGGGTTGAAGCTCAGTGGTTGGTAGAACAAAGCTCAGCACCCATGAGGCCCTGATTTCAGTCCCAGGAGAGAGGACACCAGGTCACCAGGACACACAGCTAAGTGGGAAGAGCAGTGCCCAAGGCCAGGCCTGCTGTTTCCAAGGCATTCCTGCTTCCGCATGAGCAATTAAGTATGCACTGCTGAAGCTTTAAAAGGAAATGAGTACAAACAAAAACAGAAAGCCAAAAGCAACAACACTGAGAGAGAGACAGTGGTGCTATCAGAAACTTCATTGTCACCAGCAGGCCTGTAAAACAGGGCAGCCACTTCGGGAAACAGCAAGGTGCTTCCTCTGGGGAACAAACAGAGTCCCTGCATGGTATAGTCTGGGTGTCCCCTCCAGATGCACGTTAAAATTTAGTTCCCATAGAATGTAATCATTATGCACTAATCAAAAATAAAAATTAATTGCCATGATGCCATTGGGAGCTGGACCTTTAACAGTTGATTAGGTCAGCAGGGCTCCACCTTCATGATGGATTAAGGACATTTTCTGGGGAGTAGGTAGCTCAGCTATCTCAAGAGTGGCTTGTTCTAAGCCAGATGTGGTGGCACACCCCTGTAATTTCAGCACTCAGGAGGCTGAGTCAGGAGGATTGCCATGAGTTCGAGGCCAGCCTGGGCTACACAGAGAGACCCTATCTCAAAACAAACAAACAAACAAACAAACAAAGTGGGTGTTCTGAAAGGGAGTTTGGCTTTCTTAGTGCTCTCCTGTTCTACCCTCTCGCCCTCTCATTGTGTGATGTCCTCCGCTATATGATACAGAAAGCAGACCCTCACAAGAACCTTGATGTTAAACTTCCTTCCCAGCTTCCAGAACTGTAAGAAAGTAATCTGTTTTTATAAATGACCTAGTTTGCAATATTCTGTTACAGTAGCAGCAAATGAACTAAGACCAGCAACTTCTCCACAACATGGATGTTTATAGCAGCATCCTTTTAATAGCCCAAAGGAAACAACCCAAATATCCACGAACTGATGAATGGGTAAACAAAACATGGGAGACCCATACAATGAGTACCATTTGATGACAAAACAGGGACAAAGTCACAATAGATGGGTCAACATGGATGACCTTGAAAACATCATACTAAGTAAAAGAAGTCAGCCACAGCCAAGCAGGTGCACGCCTGTAATCTCAGCACTTGGGAGGCTGAGGGAGGAGGATTCTCTTTGAGTTTGAGGCCAGCCTGGACTACAATAGTGAGTTCAAGGCCAACCTGGACTCCATAGCAAGACTCTATCAAAAAAAAAAAAAAGAAAAGAAAAAGAAAAGAGAGAGAGATCAGCCACAAAAGACCATACAGTGCCCAAATACCCATCAACTGGAGACTGCATAAAGAAAATGTGGGTTTTTTATAAAATGGAGTACTACTCAGCCATAAAAAATGAGAAATTAGAGACATTTATAGCTAAATGGATGCACATTGAAGCTATACTCTTAAGTGAAATAAATAAGACACACATGTATAAATACCGAATAGTTTCTCTAGTGTGAGAAACTGAAAGTGTAAATAAGGACTAAAATGTATAATAGGTCATGTGAAATAGGAAGAAAAGGGGCAAAGGGGAAGGGGAAGTGGGAGGAGTAGGGGAAAGGAAAGAAGGGAATGGAATTAATATGAGAAAATGGAAAAATAGGAACAAAATCTTTGAAAATAGGGAGGAATGGAGGGGTTGAAGGGAGGGCAAGGGAAGGGGGAAAATAAGAACCAAGAGAGATTATGTAAAGGTGCAAATTTTCAACGATGAATGTCATTATACTGTATACCTAAAACGTACCAATGATTAGAATGAATAATTGATAATTTGAAATAGGAAGAAAAGGTCCAAAGGGGTAGGGGTAATGGGAGGGGCAGGGGAAAGGAAAGAAGGGAAAGGAAAAATGATGAGAAATGGAAAAAATGGAAATAAAGTCTTTGTAAATAAGGAATGGTGGAGGGGGTGAAGGGAGGGCTAGGAATGGGGAAAAATAAGAACCAAGATGCATCATGTAAAGGTACAAGTTCCCAATGAGAAATGTAATTGTGTTGTATACCTACAATGTACCAATAAAAGAATTAAAAAAAAAAAAAGACCATACAGTGGTATGAAATGGCTAGAAAAGGAAAATCTACAGAGATAGAACGTAGATTATTGATTGCCAGGAGCAGGGAAGGAGAGAATGGGGAGTGACAGCTAATGGGTATGAAGATTCTCTTTCGTTCTTTCTTTTTTGTTTTTGTTTTTTGGATAGGGTTTTACTATGTAGTTCAGACTGGCCTTAAACTCACTATGTAGCACAGGTTGCTCTCAGAAATCCTCCCGGCTCAGCTTCCCAGTGCTGGGATTATAGGTATCCCTCCACACTCAGCTGAAATTTCTTTTGTGAGTGGTGAAAATGTTTTGGAATTAGATAGTGGTGACCGTTGCCAAACTCTGTGAGTCTACTAAAAGCCACTGAATCGAAGACTTTTAAAGGGTGAATTTTATAGCATGTGAATTATATCTCAATAAAGGTGCTATAAAAAGAATAAAAACAAATAAAAATGGTGTGAACTTTGCCTTGCCTGGCTCCATGGAAACAGGTATTTAAAGGTGAGAACCACCCAGTGGTCCGCTTCTCCCACTCACACGCTGGGACAGGGAGGGCGACCTCTTTCCAGTATGACCGGGTGTGTCGCCCTTGGCACACCAGGCTGTTTAGCTTGGTGTGGGAGCGACTCTCCACTCTTCCCTGTGAGATTCCAGTTTGAACATTTGGCATCATGTTACCTCTGTGTGGCAGAGGACTGTATGGTCTCAATGTCCCCTTGCTGGGAGGGCAGCCGGTTGGGGAGATGGGGAAGGCAACACCCAAAGCCTCCTTTACAGCCAACCAGCTGGGTGGGGAAGGACCCAGGCTGACACCACGGGATTTAAGCAACATGAGCAAATAAAAACCTTGACCCCTGGTTCGCAGCAGCTAGGACAGAAAAGTAGGCAGCTTGGATCTGGTACTCAGACCTGTGGGTTCGAATAGGCTCTACCACATACTGAGCTGGGTGAAAATTAAATAAAATTACATTGGTTTGAAAAAATCTGGCAAAATGCCTGGCACACGATAGATGTTATAATGCCTTATCATTAGGTAGAAGAGAGGCCTTTGGGACCCAACTGCACCACGTCAGCTGATCCCGTGACTGCTCTGAGCTCGGTGTCTCTGCACTGTAGGCAGACAGCAGTGTGCGATGCCCCACCTAACACTCCTGCTTCGATGGGGCCCCACTGGTAAAAGGCACTTTACAAATCCGAGGCCTGTGTGTGTGCAGGGAGTAAGCTTAGGTGGAGGGTGGCCCTCCAGATTGGGAGATAAGACCAGGCCTCAAGCAATACCGAAGCCCCAGAAAGAGGACAGAGGCCTGGGCAGCCACAGGAGAGGGGCAGAAAAATCCCTGGTCTTGCCCAAGGCAAGCCTCTTCACCCTGCAGTCACTCAACCAACAGAAGTGGAGCCAAAGCCACCGAGCGTCTTGGGTAAGAGAAGGAGGCGCCAGCTGGGGAGGCTGCGTCCTCTTGTGAGCAGGGCAAACTGCAGAGGCAAGAGCCTGGGACAGAGGCAGCCTGCCTGCAAATCCCAGGGTCTGGATCTAAAGTGCCCGGGGGCTGGGATGCCATGCCAGCCTCCAATCCCTCTACCATGGCTTCTGGGACTTTAGAAAGACAATAGCAGCTCATATTTACAGGGTACGGAAGACATGCCAGGCATTTTTCTAAAAACATTTCCATATACAGTCGCCCCTCCAGAGCCTCCATTCTGCATCCATGGATTCAATGGAGGATCAAAATAATCTGCAAAAAACTATCATACTAAACATGTATGGACTTCCTATTCCCTAAACACTGTACAGCAACTATTTACATGGCATTTATTGTGTCAGATATTATAAGTAATCTAGAAGTCATTGAAAGTATATGGGAGCTGAGCGTGGTGGTGCACACCTGTAATCCCAGTACTCTGGGAGGCTGAGGCAGGAGGGTTACAGGGTTGAGCCCAGTCTGGCAACTTAGCAACTTACTGAGACCCTGTTTCAAAATTCTCAAAAATTTGAAGACTTTACCCCTCGAGAGGGTAGTAATCTTCACAACAGCCCTGAGTTGGGTCCCCAAATGACTGAACAGAGCGGTTTCAAGACTTAGCCAGGGTCACACAGCTAGTAAGCAGCACGGCCAGGCATCCAGCACTCTGGCTCCAGGGCCCACCTTCCTAGCAATTCTTCTACTGCTTTTTAGCCCAGAGGTGGGCATGGTTGGTCAGAGCCTGGCCTAAGAGCCAAGGGGCAGAATGGTCAGGGATGGGATTGATTTTCTAGGACTATGATAATCATAATAACAATAATAATAATAATAGTTACAATAAGGAGAACTACCTAGCTAGCCACTCATCTAGTTGATGGTATCTGTCTGCCATGGATATCTGTCCTGAGGGTCCAGCACCATTGGCGATTCCATGCATGCTACCTGACAGGTCACATTCCAGAGGCAACCTCTGTGCAAACCACAATGTGAAGGGCTTTGCAGGGAGTGGCACCCATAGGGGTACTCCAAATAGTACTTTCTGAGGGTTTTGCTTTGTTTTGTTTTAAGACAGGGTCTTGCTTGGGTCAGGCTGGGCTTGAACTCGAAGCAATCCTCCTGCCTCAGCCTCCTGAGTCCTGGGATTACATGCATGAGCCACGACACCCAGCTGAGTTTTTATTTTTAACTCCTTATTTATTGTAAGAAATATATTTTACAGGGGCCAGGATTTAGCTCAGTGGTTCCGCCACCTGCCTCACTCACAAGTGCAAGGTCCCAAGTTCGATCCCCGGTACCAAAAAACAAAGAAAACAAAGAAGTATATTTTACAGTCAAAACACATACATGAACCAAGTTTTTCCAAAGTCCTCTTCTATTTTGTTTTTTAAAATATGAGTCCAGACACTGCCTTTGCGGCACACTAATGGAAATCTATTGGCTGCAGCTTTCGGTGTGTTACCCAACTTCTGTAAGTACCTCGAAATTTTGTTGTTGCTGTTAATGTTGTTGTTCTCCTCCCAGGACCCCCCAGAAATGTTTTAGGAAGTGACATAGATACCTGTCTCCTTTAAGAAGCTCAAGAAAGGGAGGCTCTTTACAGGCCCCAAAGCTCGCCCATTACCTGCAAGGCAGAGACAAGGCTGGGAGCCCATGGCTCCTAAGGCCGCACCAACAATGGCCCAAAGCAGGACCTAAACCCAGAATCAAGTTCTTCTTCTGCCTGCAGCCCTGCGCCACCGCCCTCCCCGAACCCAGCTCACCAGGTGTGGCCACGGTCAGTCACCTGGCCTAAGGCCAGGGTGGCCACCCACTCTCTCCTGGACCCGAGTCCACCTCTGCAGTCCCCTGCCACCACCCCATGGAATTCAGTGCTCATTTTCTGGGACTGTGAGTGGCTATTCCTCCTGTTCTCCCTCAGCCGGGAGCACTCCTGTCCCAAATCCCTCATGGAACCCTCCCTTACTTCATTTCCAAACACTGCTAAGGGCCACCTCCCCCCAGAAGCCATCTCTAACACCCCAATCCAAAGACAGCAGCTCTCCCTGGGGCAGACCCTTCCCTGCTTTAGTTTTCTCCCTGCTCAGGTCACTGCTCGGTAAATCCTTTACTGCCTCCTTGCACTCTTTGTCTTCACTAAAATTTCAACTCAAGGAGGCACAAACTTTCCGGGCCGGCTCCCTGACCCAACACCAGTCCCTAGAGGTGCGCTGACAAAGATACAGTACACACGCATATGTGTGCACTTGCACACACACACACACACACACACTTTTTTTCATACTAGGGCTTGAACCCAGGGCCTTTACACTAAGCTACATCTCCAATCCTTTTTTATTTTTCATTTTGAGACAGGTCTCAAAAATGTCTCTAAATTGTCCAGGCCTCGAACTTGCGATCCTCCTGCCTCAGCCTCCGAGAATGCTGGAATTACAGGCGCACCTCTCCGCTCAACTTTTTGTTTCAATAGGGCCTCATGACTCACAGTCTGGGCATAAAAGGTTTTACAATGAAAATCTCCCTACCACTCCTATCTTCCCTGCCCAGGGGAATTTGCCCTTTCCCAGAAATAACCAAGTCGATGTGCAATGTGCCCTGCTCTAGCCAGTCACAATTACCAGGCGGCTGCAAAGGCGCAGCGGCTGGGGCTTGGGTGTAGGCGACTCACGCCTCTGCCTGGAGACTCGAAGATCCGGCCTCACTCACAGCCGCCTAGTAGCAAGGCCACCTTTGCCCAAGGCCGGAAGTCTTAGGCGCTCCACCCTCCAACAGGTAAATTTGGTTGAGCCGGCCCACTTCTTTCCCTTGAGCCAATCGAGCACGTGTATGCAAATTGACCCGATTCCCCGCCCCCTACAACAACCAATGGTTGCGGCGGCTCAGCAGGTCCGCCAGGTTCCCATTCTAAGTAAACCAGCCGAGGTCTGCAATGTTTTTGCCTTGGAAAAAGAACTTTGAAATTGCCGGAGCGGTAGAAACAGAGATGACCGTCAACAGATTTTGAAATGAGCCTCCGGACACCGAAATCACAGAGACTGAGGCTTGGCAGATAGCCGGAGGCCATTTCTCCTGACTTCTAGCCCGACCTCCTCCCTCTGAATTATTTCCACCAGGCGCCAGGCGCTGGAGGGGCCTTTTGGTGAAAACTGAAAAATCGCTACACCTGCAGACTCCAGCTGACCAGAGCAAAGGGCGCGACTTCATCAGGAGGAGGGCCGAGGTCTGGCTAGTGGGTGTGGGCAAAGCTCCTTGGAGGAGAGCCAGGCAGGTTCCAGTTCTGCTTCTACCAAGTTTCTGCACCTGGAAAATGGGAATATTAACTACCCTACCAGCTCTGATTTGAAGACCGCGGAGCTAGTCAAATGGAAACCGCCAGGGGAGCCCACCCTTGCAGACTATCTGTGCTGGGGGTGTGTCTCAGTGCTTGCCTGGCACATGCAGAGTTCTAGGTTAAATCTCCAGCACCAAAAACACACACACCCCTCTTAGAGATTAGGCAAACCAGGATTCAAATGCTGGTTTTTCCAGTTGCTCATGGTATGATCTCAAGTAAATCATTTCATCCTCTGACTCTTACTTTCTTTAATGCTAAAGAATTACACGCACTATTAGGATTAAATGAGAGTTAGGGTTTATAATGCCCTCGGCACAGGGCCAGGCCACATGTGATAGCTGGGACCTAGGGGACTCTTGGAACCTTGTCTCATCATCTGTCTTCTAGGTACAATAATGCTTAGCAAGTTGTCATGAGTCTTAGATGAGTTGTGATATGTATTTGTAAACAGAAAAACATTATACCAATGTTAATTAGTTATACAGTGACGCAGCCGGCACACTGGAAAAAGCATGACATTGGTCTTGGCTCTACCTTTTATTTGCTGTGTGACCTTGGACAAGTTATTTCACTCGTTAAAGGGTAACTCTCCTCTCCTGTAATACACCATCTATACAGGGCCAATGTAGGAATTGGTAAGATGGTACACGGAAAGTGTGTATGTCCGGTACACAATAGACTTTAATGAACTATTATTATTAGAAAAATGTCTTTAAATTGCCCTGGATTCTGTTTCCTTGTAATTCCTACCCATTAATGTTAAGATTTTATTTCCATTCACATTTTGAAGATGGTATAATGAAGGTAAACCTCCATCCAGTGTTCATTAACTAGAAATTATTATTATTATTATTATTATTGGTACCAGGGATCAAACTCGGGACCTTGCACTTGCAAGGCAGGCACCGGAACCACTGAGCTAAATCCCTGGCCCCATTAACTAGAAATTATTGAGCACCTACTGTGTGGCAAACACTATGCCCAACAGGCTAGGAGGATACTTTTTTTTGAAAAGAAAAAGAGAAAAAAGGTTTTAATCATTGTAGCTTTATAATATATTTTAATATTAGAGATGAAATGTCCCTTCTCTATTAATTTTTTTTCTCTCAGAATTTTCTTTCTGGCAAATAAACTTCAGAATCATTTTGTCAATCATTTTGGAATGTAAGGGAAAATACATGCCAGAAATTAACCATAAAGATTGGTATTAGTTGGCCGGGGATTTAGCTCAGTGGTTCCGCTGCCTGCCTTGCAAACACAAGGACCCAAGTTCCATCCCTGGTACCAAAAAAAAACAACAAAAAAAAGATTGGTATTAGTAAAATATACAGAGTTTTGCCAAATTGATGAGAAAAAAAAAAGTCCCAATTTTTAAAACAGGTTACAGAGGGGCTGGAGGAGTAGCTCAGTGGTAAAATGTTTGTTTCACATATGCAAGGCCCTGGGTTCGAACTCCAGTGTCAAAGGTGGTGTTTAAGAAAAAGAACAAACAATTCACATTTTAATCAAAGTGAATTACAATTATTATTTTCATAACTTGGGTAACCTGGGGAATTTGCAAGTCCTCAGAATCTTGTGCAAACTAAAATGTGGATTTTTGTGGCTATTGTTCATGTCCTGCCCAAAGGAATATCCTGATATCCTGAGTACTGAGACTCACAGCAAAACTTTATGGACATTGTATAAAATTTCCAAATATAAATGTGTGTATATGCAGGGGTAAGGAGATATATATATATCCCTATATATATATCGGGGATCAACAAACTTGTCAAATCCAACCCATTATCGGTTTTTTGTGTGGCCCATGAGCCCAGAATGGTTTTCACAGTTTTGTTTTGTTTTGTTTTGTTTTTCACAGTTTTTTTAAGACATGGTTTCGCTCTGTTGCCCAGACTGATCTCAAACTCCCGGGCTTATGTGATTTTCCTGTCTCAGCTTCCCAAGTAGCTGAAACTATAGGCACAAAGTATCATAGTCACCTTTTACATTTTTAAGCAGCTGGAAAAAATCAAAAGGAGATAAAGGAGATAGATATGATATAGAAGTCAGATGTCAGTGTCTGTGTGTCAGGTTTCACTGGGTCACAGCCAGGCTTCTGAGTTTACACATTGCCTTTGAAGCTACAAAGGCAAAAATAAGCAGTTGTAACAAAGACATGGACCCAAAAGTCTAAAATGCTGACTTGCTGGCCCTTCTAGAAAAGCTTACCAGCCCCTGGCATAGAGATCTCTGGTGAGACAGAAGAAACTTGCAAGGAAATGTTGACTCTGGGAGGGGAAACAAGGCACAGGGGGCCCAGGAGAGGGGAGGGAGGATGACTCGCTTCTCACGTCCTTCTGTACCTTCTGGATTTTTGTTTTGAGAATGTATCATTTTTCAGGTACATAATTTAAATTTAAAATGTAAATACAAATTATATAAATTATAGTAAACTAATATATGATGGCATTTTACATTTTAAAATGGGTTGGAGCTTTGCCTGGGGGAAGGGAGGGCACATATAGCATATAATCTGTTGTCTACCCTGGCCGGAATTTACCATGGAAAGCTGGAGTCCTTTTTTTTCTCTAAGATCAACAGGGAAGAATTCCAAACCCCAACAAAGGTCACCACTGAATGGAGGTGTAAACATCCACTGGGATAAACATTCTCAGAGCTACTCTGCAGTCACGGTCTATGGAAGGAAATGACCTCGGTTTGGAAATGGTGGGGATGGATTTCCCTTAGCATCAGCGCTATTCAGGGACTCAGGGTGAGTCACCCCTCCACATTGGGCTTGCCATGCCACCCAACTGGGACGAACACCTCACCAGGGAGCCATAGCGCTCCGCTTATCCTGATGCCTCACATGGGAATCCACCACCCCAGCCAGCCAGCCAAGGCTTCTCCAGCCACCCTGGGATGCCCCTGGCCTTGGACAACCCTCTGTTGCTCCTGTCAGGGCCAAGCGGAGCCTGACAACCTCCACTCCACACTGTTCGCTGGACGAGGGTTGAGGGGAATGCTGAGGCCAAGGTCAAGACCACTTTCTGTCCTGTAGCTGTCACACCTGTCCTGTGTGTGTCAGTGCGACCGGGCTGTGTGTGACCAGGCTGTGCACTGAGTACTCATCAAGGCAGGGGAGAGAGACTGGGGTGTGGGGTCCTGGGAGTGACACATGTCACTTTCACCCACATCTCATTGGCTGGGACTCATCTGACCCCCGCCCAAGGGAAAGGGTAGGGGCAGAATATTGGGGGAACACGTTGTGCCTGCCGTAATCTCTCTGCCCAGCCTGCTGGCCAGCATTAACTAACTCTAAAATCAGAGGACATGAGAACGGAGGAACCTCGGAGTCATCTCGTCCAGTGAATGCCAAAAGTAAAACAGATTGGAAATCCTCTGAGAGGGAGAACGCTGAAAGTACAGAGCCCTTGGTCCTACCCCACTCCTACTGAAGAATATCTAGTATGAGAGCAGGGAATCTACATTTTTGAAAGCTCACCAGGGAATTCTAGAAGCTGTCAAGTTTGGGACCTATTTTTTTTTTTTTTTTTTTGGTACCAGGGATTGAACTTGGGTCCTTGAGCTTGCGCAGCAGGCGGCAAAACCACTAAGCTAAATCCCCAGCCCTGGGACCTATTTTTTATAGATGAGGAAACTGAGGCTCAGAAAGGGAGAGTAACTTTGTCAGGGCCACAGGGAATGAATAATAGAGCTTGGAGCAAACTCCCGTGTGTGTGTGTGTGTGTGTGTGTGTGTGTGTGTGTGTGTATGTGTGTGGTGCTGGGGATTGAACCTAGAACCTTCGCACTGAGCTACATCCTCAGCCCTTTTTATTCTTTGAGACAGGGTCTTACTAATTTGCTGGGCTCAAACATTTGATCATCCTGCTGCAGCCTCCTGGAATGCTAGGATTACAGATGTGTGTGTGCCACCACACCCAGCTAACCAGGGCTCTTAACACCTGTCATTATCAACTGTGTCTATGCCTGCCCAGGCTCATCCTGTCTCCATATAACTGCACAGCAGTGTCCTGTGGGGAGCTGTTGTAAAGCAGCATTGTCTTAGTTACTTTTCTCTCATTACTGAGACAAAATACCCAATACCCAAAGTTAAAGGGAGAAAGCTTTATTTAGCACACAGTTTGTAGAGGTTTCAGTCCACAGTTTGCTGGCTCCAGAGCAGAGTGGCACATGGCAGAGGGGCATCAAGGAGGAGAAACAGTTCGTTGCACACAAAAGCAACAAAAGACCCTAACAGCGTCTTTCAGTGCTGCCCCTTTTAGCTTAGCCAGACTACTTGGAGCGGTAGCACTATATCTTTAATCCTAGTGCCCTTGAGCCTAGCCTTGCACCATGAATCAATCCCAGCATCACTCACTGTAGATCCAGCCACCTCTGAAAAAGCCCCAGCTATGACCATGTCAGGCTCTGGGGGACATCTAAAGACAAGCCATAACAAGCATCTTAGACATTCGGGGTCTCACTGGATCGCCTCCTTGGGAAGAAATCCATAATCATCCTGGAGTAATGAGGAAACTGAGGCTCAGGGAGGTGAGCACATTTGCTGAGAGCACCAAGGAGGCAACAGAGCTAAGGCCTAGCCAGGCACTCCAACCCTCAGCAGGGTGCTGGGTGTTCTGCTGGCCACTTTCACAGGGCTCTGCTCAGCACATGTTGAGTGCCTGCCATGTGTGGGGCATAGCTATAAGCACTGTGAGTGTTTGGGTGAATCATCCTACCTAAGGTCCTGGGTGTGTGTGATGACCAGGGCTTAGGGTTGAGCAAATAAAGCACAGAGGCAATGGAGGATTGCCTAATGTGCAGGGCCAGGCACCATCAAGGCCAGGTTCTGGCCTCCAAGCCTCCGTGGCAGAACATCTAAATATGCACATTCCTAGCTGCATCCGGTCAAGGCAGAGGGGAGTCCTGTGCTTCGGCTCATCTGGACTAGTGCGGCTGATTAGAAACCAATTTCTGTGAGTGTGTGTGTAGGGTGGAGGGTGGACAGGAGCTCCTTTTCTGATCACACCCTCTGTCCGCAGATCGCTCCCGCTGAATGGCCCACATTGCCTGAACTTCGGGCTTCTGCTCCGAGGCAAGAAGTATGGCATTAGGGTGGCTTCAGAATTTCTGAGTATGTATCCCAAAACATTGGAAGTAGAAACTCAAGAGAGATGTGTACACCTGTGTTCACGTTCACAACAGCCAAAAATGTGGAGGGAAGCCCATTGTTCATGGATGGATGAATGGATAAACAAAATGTGGTCCTGCTATACAATGGGTGTTATTCAAGCCTGTTTTAACACATGTTACAACATGGATGAACCTTGAGGACATTTCGCCAAGTGAAATAAGCCAGTCACAAAAGTACAAATATATTATGATGTCACTTTTACGAAGCACTTCGAGTTGCCAAATTCATAGGGACAGAAAATAAAATGCCGGTTTGCTGGGGCTGGGAGGAAGAAAGGTGATTTATTGTCCAGTGGATACAGAGTTTCTACTTTTCTGGAGCGGGATGATAGGGAGGGAGGGTTGCTCAACAGTGTGAATGTACCAATGTCACAGCACGGGTATAAATGTCCCGGAGATGTTCAAGAGATGGGCGTGGTGGTGCGTGTCTTGGCCTCAGCACTGTGGAGTTGAGAAAGGAGGACTGCAAGTGAAAGGCCAGCCTGGGCTCGACCCTGTCTCAAAATAAAAAGGGGTGGGGATGTAGCTGTGTGGAGCAGCAATCTTGGTTCAATCCCTAGCACCACACAAAAAAGATTAAAATAAAAAATTTGATGTATATTTTACCATAATTACTTAAAAAAAAAAAAAGAATGGTGCTTGGAGACTAACTATTCTCAAGTCCCAGCTCCACCACTCATGGGCTTTATGGACTTGATTAAGTTGCTTTCCCTTTCCCTGCTTCATATCCTCACTTAAACAATGAGGTTAATAACAGCACCTACCTCAACAGAACTGCGAGGTTGAAACAACTTCATACAGACAAGGGCTCAGCACGCAGTAAGCTCTTCCCAGGACAGCTAGCACTGAGTACCTCCACGCCAGTCCCTGTGGAGCAAGACTAGGTGGGGGGAGGGTGACAATGATTCTCGCTTCTCCAGGTTCTCAGTCTCTCTCCTCAAGTTCCACCAAGCTGAAGGCCCTGGGTGTTCTGTGCTTCAAGACTCAGAGTAGGGTAGGAGAAAGGACAGAAACCCAGCCAGCCAAGGTTTTTAATCCAGCACCCCCACATGCTGCTGTGCAACTTGGAGCCAGTTCGTTTACCCCTCTGCAGGTAATTTCTGCCTATTTCCCAGATAGAAATGAAAATTAAGAGAGAGAGCATAGAAAGGCACTCGGTGCATCTCTGTCCCTCTCCTCCCACTAACCTATGGCTGGCTTAGTGCCCCAGGCTGCTGCTGGCTGGTGATGGACCAGAGAATGCTGTCTCCAATGACTGCTGTTTCTATGCATGTGACCAGGATGAATCTCCTTAACAAGAAGCTGCCAGACTCCCGTGTTTGCAGAAGAGCCTTTGCCCTCCTTCCAGGGCTGCACTGGGGGTCAGGGAGATGTCTGGAGGGATAAAGAGGAAGCAAAAATAAAACCCAAAGGGTGTTTACTCAGAGATGAAAGTCATTGCTACACACCAACCGCAGGCTTGTACAGAAACCACATGTATGTGGATGTTCGGCACCAGCAGGAAAAGGCTCCTGAGGCAGAGGGGAGGCAGGACCAGGACCCTGCCAGGGGAGCCCCCATGGGTCCCTCCCTGGTGCCGTGGTTGTTCGAGGCCGTGAGTCAGTGATCTCTCCCACCCAACCTCGGACAGCCTGAGCCTCAGCCCACTGGCTCTTCCTGCCCTGCTCCTCTGCCCAAGCACAATACCTTCATCAACTCCGGCTCATCCTCTCCATTGCTGTGGCACTGTCTGGACTGGGGACACTACTGACTCCATCCACCTCCCCTCCCTCCACCTCCCTCACTACTGCTCTACTGTCTCTTGCAGTGATCTGTGTGGCTGCTTATCTCCACTGAGCCACAAGGACTTAAGCTCAGTAGGTGTCATAGTGAAGGACATGGACTTTGGGACCATGCTGTCATGCTTGAATCCCAGCCTCCAGTGGTGTGGCTATGAGTAAAGTCGAGAATCTTCTATGCCTCCAGTTCGTGCTCTCCCACTCTGTGACATGGGACAGTAATAGCTGCATCTGCCCCGCAGGGGCTGTGCCTGTGGCTGGGTGCATCTGCTCCAGGTATGCGTTCTGAGGCTGGGGACATGACCTCAGGATGGTCTGGGACCCATTTGGTCACCCGACCTCCATTAGCCCCTACTCTAACTGCCCTGTGTATCACAGTGGTATTTTGGGTCCCCTGGAAATAATGTCAGTTTGGAGCCAGAAGAGTCTAGAGATCCCTTAGGGAAAGGGTGGGAGAAAGGTGAACAGCAGACTTTTTTTAGGGCAATGAGGATCCCTCAAGAGAAAGCAGCACCCTTGCATCCAAGACATCTGGTCTGGGGCTGAGGATGTAGCTCGTAGTAGAACGCTTGCCTAGCATGCATAAGTGCCTGTTCTAGCCCCAGAACCACTAAAAAAGGAGAAAAGGAGAGAAAAGAAAAGAATAACAATTTTCTGGTGTATAAACTACATCAAGTTTAGGCATTGACTGAGGGGCTGTGTCTGTTTTGGTGATTCAAGTTAGACTGTTCATTCAACCTAGGCTTCTAGTTAAATAGACCAAGTCAGAATTTAGCAGAGTGCTCATCTACTTCTTTTCTAGGGACACCGTGACCACCTAGCCAATGTTATATGTCTCTGCAAGATTAAATGGATTTAAGTGGGCTGAGATGTGTAATAGGACCACACTTTAAGCTCCTCAGATGTCCTTTATCATGATCAGTCCCCTGGTGCCTGAGTGCAAGTGGGTTACAAAATAGATGTGTGAATGGGCTCCTGGTCTGGCTGCAGCTGGGGTCTCCTCTGGAGACATCATCTGTCTGTGATTCAGACAAGTCTGCATGCTGCGGCATCCAACATGGGCCCATCTACATGGGGAAAAGGCACTTCTGGGAAATGTCTCAGCAGAAGATAAAAGAGAGTCCAAACATAGAAGGTTGGTTTGGAGCCATTGGGCAAAGGCCAGAGGGAGATCTGGGATTTAAGAACACAGAGCCTGGAGTAACCCTTGGACTGTCTCAACAAGGCTTAGTTACTTGTTTGTGAGTACTGTACAGTTACTTGCTTTTACTTAACTTCCGAGGACCTTCAGATGCGTGGAGTTGAGTCAACGTAACTTTCGTGGTGTAGCACATCTGATGATCTTGGCAGTTTATGCAGGAGCCCTTTCCTGTTTATTCCATCTTCCTTCTTCTCTGATCCCCACTCCAGTCACCTTCTCCTCCCCGAAAAAGTGTGGATCGTCAACATTTTCTTTTATGGATTTCTTGCATGTGCTTTGTTTTCCAAACACTAACTCTTGTCCGACCATTATATTCCCCTCAACCTACTCTCATGGCTGTGAGTTTACCTGGTTGCTTGTTTGTTGCTGCAACCCCAAGTCCCCTGACATAAGTCCTCTCCACTGACATGCCCTGGCTGCTGTCCCTGCCCATCTCTCAGGATTTCCGCATACTCCTCTGGGTTGGTCGCCAGAAGAGGGATTTGGGGGCCACAAGTCATGCCCATGCTCAGTTCTATGACATACCAGCCAGTTACTTTCCAGAATGGCTGGGCCAATTCCCATGTCCACAGTAGTGCTTGAGGTCACTCATTTCCCTACATTGTCACCAGCACTTGAGAGTACTATTCATCTAATTTGTGATGGGTGTGAAGTTGTATCCTGCAGTGGCTGGTTTATCTCTGTCTTCCCTCCAGGATTGTAAGTCTTTGGGGTCAACAGGCCCATGCAGAAGGCACAGCTGTGTCCCATGTCCTGCTCAGTCCCTCTGTGTGGACTCTGTGCTTTGACTCAACCTTGGAATGCATGGATTGCTCACCTCATAGTCCTTCCGAGCTTGGGCTGGACTCTGGGGCGGGGGGCGGGGGACAGAGATGCAATCAGGAGTTAGCAAACATAGGAAAAGCAGCTCTACTAATGTCTCAGAAAGCCACAGGCCAAGTGGAAATTCCCTAGCAATTCCCAGGAGTCACCAGAGGGAATGTGAAAGGGTGAACATTCCCACAGAGCAGAAGAAAAGCCATTTGGTTGCCAAGATTGGTGCCTGTCTTCGTTGCTTTTCGCTCATTGCTGAGACAAAACTACCCAACACCCAAAGTTAAAGGGGGAAAGGGTTATTTGGCTTACAGTTCATAGAGGTTTCAGTCCGTAATCAGCTGGCTCCAAGGCAGGGTGGCAGAGGGGCAACAGTTCTTTCTGCCCCTTTCATTTTATTCAGACCACTTAGGGTGGGTGGTACTCACACCCTCAACCCTAGTGCCCTCAAGCCTAGCCCCACTATGAATCAGTCCTATGATCTAGATTCAGTCACCTTTGAAAAAGCATGAAGCTTTGGGGAGACATCCAAACACAGGCCATAATAGGGTCTGTGTTCATTTAGAAAGCATGGGCTCTGCTTAGGGAGGCTCTGGCAGGAGCCACCAGGCAGAGTCCCCCAGGCAGGCTTGACTCTCAAGGGGGACCAGCGTAGCCAGCCCTGGGTGGTTGGCCTGACCAGATCTTTCTTGTGTATTGTTAATATGACTTAAAATGTGGGCCAAGACAGAAGCCACACACCTCTGAACTATTCCAACCAAGTCTCCCCATGGGCTTCAACAGAACCACTGATTCTCAAGGGCCTGGGAGATGCTTTTCTGTTCAAAGCCTGTTTCCTCATCTGTAAAGTGGAAACAATAATAGCACCTCTCTCATGAGACCTGAACTAATGTATGGAAAATTCTTAGGATGTCACCCAGCATGTAGGAAGCCCTCAGTGTATCCTGGCTTTGAAAGACCCAGGCTTAGTTCGGAGGAGAGCCAGGAGTCTGGTACAGGCAGACAGCCTGGCTTTCCTTGGCCAGGAAAGCCTGTCACTCTTTCTGTGGTCTCATGTCTCTGGCTCCCATAGAATCCTCTGGGGACTTAGTTACCTGCATACATTCATTCAGTCAGTCAACAAACTGAACACGGAGGGCCCAGTGACAAACTAGACCCATTCCCTGCCCCTCAAGGGGCCTGAGGCTCATGAGAGACACAGACCCTGAGCAGAGCGATGGGGCTGTGATGTGGAAAAACACCAATAACCCAGGAAATAGAGGAGGCCACCAACTCCATACACTGTCTCCTCTACTTACCTGTCATCTTGGTTTCAGCCTCACCTTCCTCATCTGGAAAATGAGACTCACAGAGTCGTTTTCAGATTCAATGAACAAATGGATTGGTGGGCGAGTTTTGTAGACCTCTGAGTACATCTAGGCAGATGATTAAGAAAAACAGAGACTTGGCCCAGGGATTTAGCTCAGTGGTTTTGCCGCCTGCTGCTCGATCCCTAGTACCAAAAAAAGGAAAAAGAAAAAAAAAGAAAAACAGAGACTTTCCTACAGGGCAATGCTAATGGTTAAAGGGCTCTGCCTCCCTGGGCAATTTCAAGTTCTACGGTTTTAGGAAGCTTTAAAGTAAAGGAATGATGCTCTTAATGGCACCTGTGCTGGGCAGGTGCAGGGGTGGGGCCCTTTGGGAGGTGAAGATGGAGTTGACTGTGGTTGCTCATCCTGTTCTCTGGACTATTAGAGAGAGGAGGGTTGAGAGCAGGAGCTAATGGCTGAGCCAGGCCCTAAGTTCATCTCCTAGCAACCCCCCCCACCAAGAAGCCAATGGAACCCAACACCACCTTCTCCCCAGCTGACCTCATAGGGATCCAGAGGTCAAGGAGCTGGGGCATGGGGGACACAATGCTCAATGTATCAGCCGAAGGACTCTGTCAAGGACAGACAAGGCTGCTTTACCAGGGCAGATGTGTGTACCTTCCCCATGTCACACCCTGGGTGGGTGCTTCAGGGCTGCGTGCAGACCCACAGTGCTGGGCTCCCAGGATCCTTTTGTTTTGTTGCTCAGCCAGGCCAAGAGGATTGCCTTACTCATGTGCTTATAAGCCATAGAGTGGCAATCCACTTGCATTCCAGGCAAAGGGAAGAGCCAAAAAGAGAGAGGGCTGGCACACTGCTTTTCTATCAAGGGCATTTGGTAGCCAGCCTCCAAGATTGCTCCTACTGGTCCTTGACTCTTGGTCTTCCTACCTGTATTAGTCAGCTTTCCCATTGTTGGACACAATATGAGATGCTCACAACTTAAAGGAGAAAACGTTTAATTTGTTCATGGCTTCAGTCTGTGATCAGCTGGCTCCAATCCAGAGGCATCATGGCAGAGCAAAGCTGTTTAGTTCATGGTGGCCAGGAAGCAGAGGGAGGGAAAAGTGCCAGAGTAGAAGTGGTGAGGGACCAGATATGCACCCCAAGGCCATTCCTGCATGACTCGCCAGACACACCTAGAAATGTGCTCCGCCAATCTCTGGGGCAGATCTCAAAGCCAATCAAGTTGAAACTCCACCCTGACCACCCCAAGCTGCTCTGTGGGGCTTTCCACATAGCAAGGAGCTGAGGCCTCTGACCAACAGCCACATCAAGTTATGGCCATGTGAATGAGTCACCTTGGAAGGAGATCCTCCAGCCCTAGTTAGCCTGTAGGTAGTTGCAAACCCAGCCAACATCCCAACAGCACCTTTAATAGACACTGAGCTGAGCTGCTCCTAAATTCCTAGCCCATTGTGAGGTAATAAATGTCTCTTGTTGTTTCAAGCTAAGTTGGGGGGAATTTGCTAGGCAGTAGCAGATAACGAATCCAGGTCACCACTCAGAAGTAGCACTCATCATTTTCACTCACATGTGTCATCCTAGCCACACAACCATGTATAGCTGCAAGGGAGTCTGGGAAATGTAGTCTTTATTTGGACAGTAATGTGCCCAGCTAAAACTTCTATGATTTAGCTCCTTTGCTTAATCACCTCTGCAAAGTCCCTTTTGTTATATAAGTTAACTTATTTACAGGTTCCAGAGATTAGGCCCTGGACACTTTTGGGAGTCAATACGCTATCTACCATAATAAAGAAGCTTGCATATGAATGTTCATAGGAGCTTTATTTGTAATAGCTACAAACTGGTTAAATTTCCTTCAATGAATGAGTGGTTAAACAAAGAGTGGTACATCCATATCACAGACTACTACTCACCAATAAAAGGAAATGAACTATGCATGCACACAGCTTGGATGAACTAAAAAAAAAAGTATACTGAGTAAAACAAGCCAATCTTAAGAGGACACATACTACATGACTCCATTCACATAACACTCAAGAAATAACATTATTATAGAGATGGAGAATAGAGAAGTGGAGGTGTTAGGAATGGGGGTTAGGAGGTGGCTATGAACAAGAGCCTTGGGAGATGGTGCAGTTGGTTATCTTGGTTGTGACTATGCATACATAAAGTGGCATAAGTGATAAAATTGCTTAGAACTACACACACACACATGCACACACAGACAAGTGGATGTTTGGTAAAATCTAGAGAAGCTCTGTGGATTGTACTGTAAGTTTCCCAGTTTGGCATCTCACTATGGTTGCACAAGACGTTAACACTAGGGGAGGCTGTGTGAAGGATGCCTAGGTCGCCCCATACGTTTTTCTTTGCTGCTTCCTGTGTCTATGATTAAATCAAAATTTTTAAATTTTGCTTTTTCTTTTAAGTTGCTGGACTGACAGTCTGGAGATGTAGATTCTGGATTCCCATCCTGATTCTTTTCTTAATTTTCAGGTTAAACTGAGGCAAACCCCTTCTCATCTCTAAGACTATCAGCCCATCTGTGAAATGGGGCTTTGGCTTATGTCATAAGTTTTCAAGTGTTTAACAGTGCAACCCTTTAGGATGCTAATGATGAGACCCAGTTGGGCTTCCTACTGCCAGCACCTGGGACATTTCCTGGGTAGACACTGCTGCCAGGACTGAGCTATCTGATGGGAGTCGGTCCTTCAGTGCCCTCCTCCCTTGCCTGTGGGTAGACAACTGAGACCCGCTGCTCTCCACTGGCTTTTAGGACTCCCCAGCAAGGCCAAACTCCAGTTGCCAGCAGCAGGAATTTGCTGGATGGCACGTGCTTCCCTTCCCTGTGTCCCCAGCTCACTCCTTTACCTAAGCTGCCTGGGATTGCAATCCAAATAAACCCATCATCCAGGTCTGCCGCCCTTGAAACCAAGTGAGACTCCCCATATGCAAAACAAGTACCAGCTGCAGCCTCAGGAGCAGGTGGTGGGTGCGGCTATGCTAAGCCAGGGCCTCTGAATCAGGAGGAGGCTGCACCAGAGCAAAGCATGGCTGGAGAGGGAGCCTCACAGACCCAGGCACCTGATGGTGGGACTCCCCCCTCCCCCACAGTGACCAAGTCCCTCAGTGGTGTTCTCTCCATATCGTCCCCTTTCACCCAAGACCACATTCCTTTTTTGACCAAGAAAGTGGCCCAAAAAGGATTGTGGTCACTCTTTTATCGGCCCTGTGGTGGAGGCAGTGGACACAGTTCAGGCACCTCCAGCTCCCAGGGCCCCAAGTGACAGTGACAAGGAGGACATCCCAGTGGCACTGGGGCCACAGCAGGACCTCCCAAACTCTGAGCCAGACAGAAGAAGGAGCCCCATGTGGTGTTCTGAGGTCAGCACCCAGTGCATGCTGGGTAGTGTGGCCCTTGGGAAGGAGCACTGGGAAGGAGTCCAGATACTGATGCCCATGGGCCTCACCCAGGGGTCTTCATCCTCCTGGATGTCCTCAGAGTCTGTTTCTGAGTGTCTCGTCTCGGCCACGTCCGACACCAGGATCACGGGACAGGATATGGAAAAGGGCCTCACAGACCACAAACCATAAACAATTGTGCTGCTCAGCTGCAAGTTATTGTTCCAGGGATTTCTTGAAGCCAAAGTCTCGTCCTTGCTCCAGCTGTAGCCCAGAGCCTGGCTCGGGGTCTGAGGCAGGGAAAAAGCAGAGTCATTGCTTGCTGAATTAATGAACAGGTGAATGAGTGAATGAGTTTGGATAGATCATCTTATGTAACCATTCAATCCAATAAAGTATTGCTAAGGGCCTGCTACATGTCAGGGACAAGACTGGCTTGGGAAAATCACAAATACCAAGACGGGATTTTAACCCTCAAGAGCCAACAGCATAAGGCTTGGCATGGTGGTACATACTGGTAATCCTAACATTCTGGGAGGCTGAGGCAGGAGGATTGCAAGTTCAAGCCCAGCAACTTAGCAATTTAGTGAGACCTTGTTTCAAAATAGAAAATAAAGAAGGGGCTAAGGATATAGTTTAGTGTGAAGGCCCGGGTTTAATCCCCAGTACTACCAAAGAGAGGGCACTAAAGGCTCTCTTCTCAGACTCCACTGAGCTGTTCCCATAAAACTCTCCCAACCCACAGAAACGGTGAGAGAGTAAAGCAAGCTGTTTTCAGCTGCTGAGTGTGGCGATTTGCCCTGCAGCACTGTGTAGGAAGCATTGGGCCTTTCTCCTCAGGGGTCCTCTTCTCTGTTCATCACTGCCAGGCTGTCTTTGGTGCAGTGGGCACGGGCTGGTCTCTGCCTTTCCAGCACCTCTTCTTCCTCTCTATCCAGTTTCCATATGGGGAGCTACTCCCCACTGCTGCTCCCGACGCTACCCTGGGGCTCCAGGGCTTGACACATAACCCTGGATCCAGCCAATCAGAACTCTTCATTCATTTGGCTATTGGTCCTGGGTTCTAGGGTGAGGATGTGGCCCAAACTGGTGCATAGACATAACTCGGGACTGTCTGAGTCTGTTAAAATGATGGGGTATAATTTCTTAACTCTGGGCCCCTGGGCAGAGCAGACTTAAGTGTGTGGCCAATAGGAGGAAAGCTGAGTGGAGGTATGGATGGAGACCAAGGCCCCCTGACATTGCTTGCATTAGCACCTTGATCCAGCCCTGCATGAAACTAGATACCTATCCTGGATATTATGCCGATGTGAGTCAATAAAGTCCATTGTTTCTTTAAGCCTATTGAGTCAAGTTTCTGTCCATTGCAAAAAAGAAAGCCCTGATTAATGCACTCATCTCCACAGATACAGTTCAGTAACACCCTTCCCAGGACACCTTCCCCTAAAGCCACAGTGGTTCCTTCCTGCTCCAGCACTCTCCCCATTCAGCAATTCGCTGTTTATCCTTTCCTTTTGTTTTCAGCACCTTGCCCGAGCCACTCCAAAAGGACTTGAAGCACTTTTCTGAAAGCTTTCCTTTGTGTCAGGCACACAGCATGGACACAAACCAAACCAAACCAAAAAACATACTTTTTGACAAATGCAAATGTTATCAAGGGATGGCTGGCCAGGGATTTAGCTCAGTGGTTCTGGCACCTGCCTCACAAGCGCAAGGTCCGGAGCTGGATCCCTGGTACCAAAAAAAAAGAGAGATGGCTAAAAGGGAAGAAATTCACCAAGCAGCACTGTCTTACTTTACTCATCACTGGGACAAAATACTTTGACACCCACAAGTTAAGGGAGGAGAGGTTTATGTTGGCTCACAGTTTGCAGCGGTTTCAGTTCAAGGCGGGGTGGTGGGGTGGAGGGGAATGGCAGAGGGTTGCTTACAGCATAAGAGGCAGGAAGCAGAGAAAGGGATCAAGGGAGGAGGAGGGAGATCGACCCTTCTGGGCCACACCCCCAGGACCCACCTCCTCTAACCAGGTTCCACCTCCTAGCATTACATTTAGCCATAAACTCTTCAGTGGACTAATCCATTCATGAGTATCACACCCCCATGATCCATTCACCTCCCAAATCCCCACCTATGAGTGCATAAAGGTTTAGGGGACATCTATATAAATCATAACAGGCACTGAGCACCAGGGCATGTTGGGGTCTGTCATATATGCTGTCCTAATTCCTCCCAGCTGCAGAGGCAGCATTTCAGTTAAAAGACTCAGGGGAGAGAGAAGTGGTTCTCAACATTGAGGGAGCATCTACATCTCCTGGAGATTTGGAAACACAGACAGTGCCCCCACCTCATACACACTAGACTGACTTTTTCTTTCTTCCTTTCTTAGTACTGGGTGTTGAACTCAGGACTTTTGGACTGAACTACACCCCTATCTTTTATTTTGAGACAGGGTGTCACTAACTTGCTAAGTTGCCTAGGCTGGGCTTGAACTTGTGATCCTCCTGCCTCTGCCTCCCAGAGTGCTGGGATTTCAGGTGTGCACCACCACATCTGGCTAGAGTTCCTGAGTCAGTAGGTGCTCTGGTTCGAGCAGATCCTCCAAAAGTTCATGTGTTGTAAGCTCAATTCCTCCATGTGACAGCATCAGGAGGTGGACCCATCTGAGTCCTGGGGGAGGCTGATGAATGATTACCTTTCCTGGTGGGTTGGTATAAGATAAGCCCCACCTCTTGTGTTCTACCCCCCTCACATGCTCCTGCTGGCCCTTCCTCTTTCTACCATGAGCAGAAGCAGCATAAGGCCCTCACTAGATGCCAGCATCATGCCCTTGGACCTCCCGCACTCCAGAACCATGAGCCTAAATAAACTTCTGGTATTTGTAAATAACCCAGGTAATATTCAGGTATTCTGTGATAGCAACAACAAACAGACTAAGACAGCAGCTCTCAGATGCACCCAAGAACTTGCATTTTTAACAAGTTCCTAGTATTGTTAAACACTTCCTTACTGCTGGTTGTGGGATCCCAGTTTTAGAACCACTTGGTAAATGCTATAAAAGAAATTACAAATCAGGTGTGGCAGTGCACACCTAATCCCAGCACTTGGGAAGCTGAGGGAGGGTCACTGTGAGTTCCAGGCCATCCTGGGTTACATAGTGAGTTCAGGATCAGCTTGAACTACATAGTGAGAATTTGTCTTAAAAAAAGAGAGAAGAAAATTACAGAACCAAGCTGGGTGTGGTTTTGTATGCCTGTAATCCTAGCAATCTGGGAGGCTGAGGCAGGAGGATTGCAAGTTTAAACCTAGCCTGGGCAATTTAGCAATTTTTTTTTTTTTTTTTTAATAATTGCGGTTCACTTATTTTTTTGTCTTTTTTCATGCAGGGGATCGAACTCGGGACCTTGCGCTTGCGAGGCTGGCGCCGGCACCACTGAGCTAAATCCCTGGCCCTCAAAGTGTTTCTTAAAAGGAGGTGAGGAGGGCCAGGGATTTAGCTCAGTGGTTCTGTCACTTTCCTCCCAAGCGCAAGGTCCCAAGTTCGATCCCCAGTACCCCGGTACCAAAAAAAAAAGGGGTGAGGATATAGCTCAGTGTGAAGACCCTGGGTTCACCCCTAGTAACACAGAAATAACAATAAAAAATATGACAGAACCAGTAAGGGAAATGGAGAATCAGGCCTGGGAGGGTGGCTACATGGCCACGGTCCAGGACAGCTGTAGAGAATGGGAATCCCAGATGCCTGATAGCGCACCACGGTGGCCCTGAAGGCGAAGGCCGCCACCATCTCCCCACCAAGCAAAGGGGTCCAGCAAGGCCCCTGCACTGCAGCCTGTGGTCTGAGTGCTGTCACTGCTCAATGGCAGAGCCCAGGCTTGGGGCTGCTTCCTGGAGAGGACAGGAAGGGAGGTGGGAATCGTCAAGTGGGACATTCCCGAGTGTTGGAAGGGATTCCAGGAATGTCAGGCAGCCGCAGAGCATAAGGAAAGGATGCATCTTAGACACATGAGAGGAAAAAGTTACTTGTGGTGGGGAGAAAATGTTATGTACAACCCCTCTCTTCCATCACTGCAAACTGTGCAATGTACTCTCCTAAGAGGTCAGGTCCTCAGGAGGGTCACTGATGACTTAGAGGGATTTAGGGTTACCTTTATTTAGTGTACATCTTCTGCCCAGCACTGTTGTTAAATGCTTTACCCATAGCAGCATGTTTAGTCCTCATGATGACCTTTTCCAGTAGGCATTATCATCAACCTTTCTTATTTTTCAATACTAGGGATTGAACCCAGGGCCTTTACACTGAGCTACGCCCCCAGCCTTCTTTCTTTCTTTATTTTTAGACATAGTTTTGCTATGTGTCTACATTGCCCAGGCTGGGCTCGAACTTTCAGTCCTCCTGCCTGAGTCGCCCAGAGTGCTGGAGTTACAGGCCTGCACCAGCACACCCGGTAATGAACCCATTTGAGAGATGAAGAAATCAAGGCACGTGGAGCTGAAGCCACTTACTGAAGGCCACACAGCCCATACGAAGTGGAGCTGAAGTGTGAGCCCAGCACGGAAAGTTTGGAAATTTTGTGCTGGGCAAGGATGCCAAACAGCTTCCTGGGTGAGGCTGGAAGATCCAAGCTGCAGACACCTGAAGTGTTCTGCATAAGAGAGAGGGAGACCACACGGAGGCTGAATGTCAGCACCTGGGGAAAGGGTGGTGAGGGCTATGCCTCTGGGAGGGAGCATGTAGGGGGACAGAGTGGTGGGGACTCTATGCAAACCATGCATCCTCTTCCGTAGATTCCCATCTCTCACCACACTTGTGGAGTGCTTTGTGCCTACGGAAGGATGCGTAGGACCCTGCCGTTCTTTTTGGGTGAATACAGCAATGAGCATGAAAGCTATCTCACTCACATTTTGACTATGCAAGGCTCAGAGAGAGGAGGTCACTTGCCCAAGGTCACACAGGAAGTAGATTCTATATCCTGATTTGCACTCTGGTCGTTAGCTGGCCAAGCCTAGCTCTTTCCACGATAAAGCCTGAATGTTTGGTCTGTCACTTCCTTCTCCCCTTGAGAAGTTCCGTTCCAGAAACACCAATCCAGGCCCGTGAGAAGTTCTGGATGGGTTTGGGGGAGGGTGGGCCAGGGGCTTTCCCAAGACTCTGTCCAAAGTCCTCAGAGCCCCAGGGCATCTGATCCCTGGCTTGGGAGAGCATATCACGCTGGCTCCCTGGGCTCTGCCAGCTCCCTGGGGCTCAGTGGCCAGGCTGATAGGGGGCCTGAAAGTGAGCTGACCTGGCCACCTGGCTGTGCCACCGACTCCAGGCCTGTGGGCTCACAACAGCCACAGGAGACTGAGGTGGAGGAGGGAGGCTGGGGTCTCTCCTGTCTCTGACCTTCTCCATTCTTCTGACCCCTCGTATCTCTGGGTCTCTCCTGTCTCTCCTCTCTGTATCTCAGCGTTTGTCTCTCTGTCTCTGGCTCCTCCAGCTCCTCCTGCTCCCTTCCTCCCGCCTGCAGCTCCACACAGTCACCCAGCTGGCCTCTCCAACAAGGCTCCCCAGGGGCCTGGCCGGAAGTGCTCTTTCCCCTCTGACCATCAGCTGGCCTTGGGGACCTGGCTTCCCTCCTGTTCCTGTCCACCCAGCCTGCACAGGGGCCTGCCTGGCCCTCAGGGGAAAGTGGGTTGTCTCACTTTTGAGGGGCTTTACGAGGAAGAGGGCAGAAGGAGAGGGCATGAGGAGAGGAGGAGAGCCCCACTTCCGCAGGGCACGGGGTCCTGGGAACAGAGTGTCAAAGACCACAGTTCCTGTCTGGGAAGACAAAAGGACGCATAAAGGCAAAGGGCTGGGGGTTGAGGGCAACAAGAACTGGAGCTGGTGGGAGAGAGGGGTTCTGCAGAGGCGGGGGAGGGGTGAGAACCACACCCACACCGGCACACAGGACTTCTGCATATTTGTGCCCGGCTCGGCTGACCACTAGAGGCAGCCTGGCTGGGCAGCGTCCATCCGGAGTCAGAGGTCTGGGCTGCGATCCACAGCCACCATGTGTGCCGGCCTTGGGCGTGCAGCAGGCTCCACCCAGCCTGTTTCTTCGCACACGCAGTAGAGGTAAGAGGGCCAGGGGAAGTAGCTCAGTGGTAGAGGGAGTGCTTAGCACTCATGAAACCCTGGGTTCCATCTTGAGCACCAGAAATTAGGAAGTAAAGGAAAAGACCCGTGTAATACAGTGGTTGGCAGTGGGGCTGTAAAGGAGCCAGAGATGGGAGAGGGAACCAACACTACAGATCAATGGCAGCTACAACTGACTCACAAATGTGGTGCCTTAAAACGCACAAATATCATTTAACAGTTATGGATGTCAGGAGTCCAAAGTCTGCCTCACCAGGCTGAAGTCCAGGTGCTGGTGGGGCTGACTCTTTCTAGAGGCTCTGTCAGGTCTCCTATCAGCTCCTGCTTCCTTTAAGGCCAGCTGCTAGCGGCCCTTTGTCCACCACGAAAACAGCAACGTCCATTGCTCTGACACATCGACCCAGTCACATCTCCCTCTGCCTCCCCCCTGAATCCCCCTGCCCAGCCAGGGACCCGTGTGATTACACTGGGCCCACACAGGTCAGCCAGGAAAATTTCCCTACTTTAAGGTCGGCTAAGTAACAACCTTAATTCCAGCTGCCACCTGAAAGCCCCGAGCTGTTCACAAAGTTCCAGGATTAGAACTCAAACATCTTTTGGGGAGGGGGCTGCTGCCTAACATCCTTAAATATCTGCCGCCTGGCTTGTTTTAATCTTCCCAGCAACCCTGGCAGGGGGAAAGCAGGTATTCAGGGTTGTTAATCCATTTCACAAATGTGGAGATGAAGGTTAAGGTCACCACCACTTTTAGGAGGAGAAGCTGCAATGCAAACCCAGGTCTGACCATGTAGCCCCATTCTTCCTACAGGGCCACAACTCTTTGAAGCCCCCAGGACACTGCAGGAAGATAAGACAGAGCTTAATTCATTTAGGGAACCTGGGGCCCTCATTGTGCATGCAGAAAGTGCTGAGAACACAGGATTAGAGTGAGGGTTTGGCCTCTAGAAGAGTGGATAGGGCAGCAGGCACCAGGAGGGCTGCTGATCAGGTATACATGGGCTGGTTTCAAGTTCGAAGCCCAGCTCTGCCCATTCCCAGGTGTGGGTCTGGGGCACAGTGAGCCTCTGCTTTCTCATCTGTAAAACGGGAACAACAGCATTGCCTGCTTCTTGTATAGAGTGATCATGAGGACTAAATTAGATAATGTGGGAAAAGCATGAAGCAGGTACCGCCACAGAGTAGGAACTAGAGCAGTTCTTTACTGATTATCTGTTATTATTATTAGTAGTAGTAGCAGCAGTAGTAGTAATAGTAGGATTCTAACCAGGGTTCTGGAGTAAGCCACCAAGATTAGTGGAGCTAGCATTTGCAAACATATTCTTTTGAGAGAGAAGTAAAAACAGCTTGTACACACCTGTAATCCCAGCACTCAGGAGGCTGAGTCAGGAAGGTTGCAAATTCCAGTCCAGTCTGGGCTACAAATCAAGACTCTGTCCAATAAACAAATAAGTAAACAAATACCTTTATGCATATTTAAATTGTACCAATAAAATTAATTTTTAAAAACCAAAAAATAAATAAATAAGCACCTGACTGAACAGAGGGTCAAAAGCTGCCAGTGGATATCTTAGTTGGCCCAAAGATGAATAAATCCCGAGCAAGCCACTTCTATACTTGGTGCTTCCACTTCTTCATCTTTAAATGGGAAGACAAATTGTGTCTGCCTGGCTTCTGGGTTTGTGTGCATATCAGATCAAATGAGGCCTTTAATCACACTTTGCAGATTGTAAAGAGCCACCTGGATAGGGAGGCTCGGCTGTCGGGCATTTTCTCAGGATCCTTTGGCAGCAGGGTGTGGCTAGCATCTCAGCGCTGAGTCACCAAAGTAATCCACCAGTGAGCGCTGAGAAAGCAGCTATTGTCACGTTGAGCCACTGTCACTCCAGGTGGACAAGGACAGCGAGGTGAGGCTCAGAGTGCTAAAGTGACTTCCTGGGCTCCCCCCTTTTGCAGAGTGGAGCTTAGGATCTGGGGTGGGACTAGGACTCCCTGGTCCTGGCCCTGTGTCCCTGCTGCCCCTGCACCCCACCCATCCCACTTCTGGGGCAGTCTGAGCAAGCAGTCTCTGTCCCAGAGCAGGCTGAGCGCCTTGGAGCCCAGGAGGCCTGAGGGCTGTCCTGGGATCTTACTGCGGGGGGAGGCCTTTGCTAGCTGGTTCCAGCGAATCTTCTAGCAGCAAACCATTTCTCCAAAGGCCACCGTCCTGGAGTCCGACAGACAGGACCCAGAAAAGTGCCAGCTCCTCACCACAGCCTCTGGCCCTCATCTGGCCCAGCGCCTGCCCCCCACCCCCACCCCGTCTGGCCTGTCTCCTGGTGTCTTGCCCCTTCCCTGCCAGGCAGCCCCACAGCTTTGAGCCTTCCGGTTTCCCTCAAGCATCTCACCTCACTGCCCCCCACCCTGGCCTTTACTCCCACCTCCCATCCCTGGAGGCAGTGGACTCTGGCTCCCACACGTACAGACCCCTGCATTTACCTGCTGTGTGCCCTTGAGGGAGTTACTTAGCCTCTCTGGCTTTGTCCCTTCATCTGTGATACGCACAGTCACAGGCCTGTAAGCGAAGTCAATGGGAGTCTCTGGCTGGCCTGCAGCAGTGCCTGGCCCCTGTGCTCTGTCTCTAGCTCACTCTTTTTTTTTGGTACCGGAGATCGAACTTGGGTCCTTGCACTTGTGCAGCGGGCGGTGGAACCACTGAGCTAAATCCCCGGCCCTCTAGCTCACTCTTTGTGTCCCAGGTCATGGGCTCTGCCATGAAGATGCAGCCCTCCCAGAGGTCAAACCTGCTACCCCATGTCCATCTACCCCTCACCCTCTCACCCATCCCCTCCATAAACCGGGATGTAGCGTCTCCTGGGTGCCAGGCCAGGCTGGGCATTATGGGGACACTAAGGAGAATCTCCCTGGAGGAGAGAAGCCCTGGGAAGGTGCTCTTTACCATCCTAGGGCTCCCAGGACCTGATGGGGTCCAGCCTCTCTTGCCAGCCCCAGGTGGCCCTGTGCATTCCTGAGGTGCTGTTGGGCAGTGCAGCGCCCTGAGCCCAGGCCTGTGGGAGCTGGGAAGGTGCAAGGGCGTCAGTTCTGACTTTGCATTGCTCCTCTGGGTCGCCCCTGTTGCTGCAAAGTAAGGCCCCAGCCTCTTAACTCAGGAATGTGAAGCATTTCTTACCACCACTGAGAGGGCCAGAGCAGGGCCCAGGCCTCCTCTCCCAAGCTCTGGAAGGGTCCAAATTGTTTTCAAAAACCACAGGGCTGGAAAGGTCCAAGGGGAAAAGGGAAGAGCTGGGCAGAGATCCCAACTCTGATGACTGGGGGTGGGGGAAGGGGGACTTTTAAAAAGTTATCCCTGGGGCTGCTGGACAGAGTGGAGGCAGGAAGAGCACTGAGCACTGCGCCTCCCACGGCTGAGGGCTGTCCCGGACTGTGGGCGGCTGCTCCTCCTGCCCGTGCCCTTTCCCCGCCAGCTTCTGACTCCCCGGTCCCCAGTAGGGATCCTGTGTTCTCTCCTTGTGACTTGCTTGTCAAGTGCCTCACTCTAGGGCTTCCCATGGCCGGCCAGGCCACTCTCAGATCATTCAGTCAGTAGTACCGAGAGCTGCACTTAAAGGTACAGAGGAGGCCAGGACAGTGGCTGTGTCATGTTCTCTGCAAGATCCCCAGGGATGGTCATATGATTCGGCTTTTCCAGTACTTCTGGGATCACTTTCCCTGGGACCTCACCCTGTGTCCCTGCCTCCAGGCCCTACAATGTCCTTCTCTCTGGGTCGCTTCCCCCTACCCCCTGCTGCTCCCTTTCCCACCCACATTTGCTCAGCTGCCTGGCTCAGGGAGCAGGGGGCCTGCACTCCATTGCAACTGCCGCTTGGCCCAAGTCAGCAGGGCCAATCTCCTGTCACTGGGGACCTGGGTGCAACACAGGTCCCAGGCAATGGCCCCCGGGCCTGCTAGACTTCCTGGGGTGGTTTTCCTCTACTCACCATGACCACATTCCCAGTAGTCTCAAATACACACGGGGGAGGCCAATTTCCCTTGGCCCCTGACTCAGTGGGTAGAACCAATAGGTTAGGGGGAGAGGGGAGAGAATGGAGTTTATAGCAAGGAACTGACATATTCAAATGTGGGAGCTGGCTAAGGATAGCTGGAATGTGTGTGCAGCCTGGAACTGTCATGCGTGGATTGATACTGCTGTCCACAGCTGGAGTCTCCCATCTCCAGGCCGTTAGCTTAATCGCATCTGCAAAGTACCTTTGGCCATGTAACCATGTACAGTGACTGTTTTGAAGGTTTTCCATATTCGGATGTGGATTTTTTTTCTATACTGGGAATTGAAACTAGGGCCTTTGCACTGAGCTACATCCCCAGTCCTGGAGGTACAAACCCAGCACTGACCCCAAACCCTGGCACCCCACATCCACTTAGGAATAATTCTGGGGTGGCTCAGTGGTAGAGTGTGTGCTTTGCATGCTTGAGGCCCTAGGTTCAACCACAGGTGCACATGGAAAAAAATAGGTGCAGGGAGGGGACCCCCGGTCTAGCACCTGATCCCCAAAGCCCCAGAGGCTGATTCATATAATGCAAGAAGCTAGGAAAAATACAGGACGCCTGGCTAAGTTTGAATTTCACATAAAGAAGAAATTTTTTTAGCCTAAGAATGTCCAAAATCTCATATGGGATAAATATATATTAAAAATGAACTTGTTGCTCATTGAAAATACAAATAATTCATATGTAACTGGGAAGCTTATATTTTATCCGGCAACCCTTTAAATGCAGTCAAAGAAAAATTGAGAATGCTATCTATGGGCTACAACGACAAGCTCTCTGTCAGTTCTGCCTGATGTAACAAAATACTTTACACTCGGTAATTTATAAGGAACAGAAAATGGTGGCTTATTTTTCTGGAATCTGGCAAGTGTGAGATCAAAGGAGCAACAGACTGTATGTCTGGTGAGGGCTCATTCCCTGCAGACGGTGCCTTTTCTGTGCCCCTCATAGTTAGCAGAAGGGACAAGGGCAACCAGCTCCCTGATCTAATTGCCTGCCAAAGGCTCCACCTCCTACCATCACACTGAGGGTTGTTTCAACATATAAATTTGGGAGGGAGGGGACACAAGCATTCAGACAATAGCACTGTAAAGATATGTTAAGAAGGAAAACCAAGGTGAGCAACAGTGTGAATAATATGCTTCCATGTGTTAAAAATGTAGAGAAACAACAAGCAAGAGTCAGGTGTGGCGGTGCATACCTATTATCCCAGCTACTCAGGAGGCTGAGGCAGGAGGAGCTCAAGTTCAAGGTCAGCCTGGACAATGTAGCAAGACCCTCTCGGCTCATTAAATAAATAATACAAAAAGAATGTTAGGATAAGCAAGTGGAGGCACAGGCTACTTCTGGGGAGAGGACAAAGGTGGCGGGAACAGGGGTGTGGAGGAAGTCTCGCCTTGCCCCCTTTGCACAATTTGAATTTTGAACCATGTGAATATTTCATCCAGGAGAAAAAATAAATAAATAAGTAACATGATCAGGCAGTTTTGTTCTGACCCGACTCCTGCACCCTTAACCTCCTGCATTCTAGAAATACTCCAGCGCTTGCCTTATCCTTATCAAAATTCCTGTAGGCCCCTGCCTCCCGACTCAGCCTGTCTGCAGCATCCCCTGGCCTGCAGGGGTGGGGTGAGTCACAGCCACCACCAGCTACCAGCTGTTTGCTATCTGCAGGCCTTCCTGGGAAGGGCTCTCTCCAGCTGTGAGCCTGGCACCATGGTCTCTCCCCTTAGACTGTAACTTGCCCTCCAGCTACAGTGTGCCAGGCACTGTGCTGGGAACAATAACATCCTGGCAGGTCTGAAAGAGGGGGTACACAAGGCCAAGGGGAGAAGCAGCCATGTGTGTCTGTGTTTCCCAAGAGGCAGCACCTGGGATGGCTTCCCAGGGGAGATGGCACAGGGGCAGAGGAGGAAACAGGGCTCCAGGCAGAGGGAGCAGCATGAGCAAAGGCCCAGCATCAGGAAGGGAAGTGATACTGGAGAGATGCCTGAGGCTTGCAGTATGGACCTGGTTTGGGGGTGGGGGTTGAACAAGAGCACAGTTCTAGAAAGCTTGTTCTGTGGTCTCCTCAAATTGTCCCTTGCTGGGTTCCTGGAGCCCGGGGCTCACACAACAGTGTCAGCCCAGCCTGGAGTTGAAAGGAAAGCACTCTCCAGAGGAACACCAGGGTCTGCAGACCCCAGTCAGTGGGTCTGATGGGCACAGTGACGCACAGAGCTGGAGGCTGAGAGCCAGGCAGAAGAGGTCAAAACGAGAAGGCTCAGATGCAGGGGCCCGAGCTTCAAGAGCCCCATTCACCTGGGGGAGAAAAGGAGCTCAGCTCCTAGAAGGCCCCACAGCAAGACACACCCCGTACATGCGCTTTGGGACCGTGTCAGCCCCTAGCAGGGCGGCTACAGGTCTAGGTGGGTGGGCCTTTGCACATCCTTACGTCTCATCCAGGTTTTCCAGGTGAGGTGGACAGGCCCAGAGAGGGCCAGAGAATCGTCCAGGCCACACAGCCGGTGAGTGGCATAGGCAAGGCCAGATCCCAGCCCCTGTCTGCCAGCCCCACTCTCACAGAGCCCCCCCAGTCCTCTGCAGGGCTGAAAGCTCAGGCCACCATCCGGGAGCACTCCTGGAAGTGGGGTCTTGCCCAGGGCTCTGATCCTGGGCTGTCCTTGACAGTATAAGATGGGTGCTGTCCCCAGAAGGAGAAAGATTCTCCTGTGGACCTCTGTGATCTGTCACCCGGCTGACTGCCCTAGCTGGACCACCTGATAAAGGCCAGCTGGTGGCTCCTCCCCCAGAACCCGGAGGGATGGATTATGCAGGAGGCAAATGAAGCTCGGGCAGTCCCTGGACAGCAATGGCTCAGCCATGGCAGCTCTGTGCTGCTTCCACGACACCGTTTTCCTGCACTTGGAACAGCGACCCGCCCTGCCGCTCAACACACACATTCCCTCTGGACAGTCTTGACAAGGTGCTGAAATCCTGCCTTTAACTTTCTTCCTTCCTAGTTACCAGAAACACTCCCTTAGGAAGAACAGGCAGCCCCTGGAGGCATTTCAGACATTTATTCTTGAGTGTAAATTAGTTGTCAGACCCCCAGATTGCCAGCTGAATGCAGGGCCCTTTCCTGAATGACACAGGACAGGACGGGACAGGACAGGACAAGACGGAGAGGTCCTGGGCAGGGCTGGGGCTGAGCCCTGGGCGTGGCTAGGTGGGGCTTCCTCTGCAGCACCTGGCCCTGGGCCTGTGTCTAGGTGGCACCTAGGAGGGAGGTCCCCAGGTGGTGGCCTACGGTGATGTGGAAAAAACACTGATTGTGCTGGGGTTCCAGCCCAACCCACCACCTGCCTTAGGCAAACTACTCCCCTGCAAGCCTCAGCAACCTCTCCTGTGAAATGGGGATGATGCCACTGCAGCTCCCTTGCAGCTTCGAGGACTTCACAAGGTGTTCTCACACCCAAAGGAGGCTAAAACCCGCTGTGAGCTCCATCCAACCTGGATCACTGCAGGGGGCTGGGTAAGGGGCAGAGCTCCGCCCACATCTAGCTGGGGGAGGAGCCTAGAGTTTGCATCTCCAGGAAGCCCCCCAAGCTCCCAGATGACTGGGCCCTGCATGTATTCTCACAGAGGATCTCTATAAAATCCTTGAGGTGGGGCACACAGAATGAGGAAAAACATACAACACAAATGGCACTTTCGTAGCAACTTCCCTCTTACACCTACCCCTCAGCTGGACAGAGGGGGCCAGGCAGGAAGAGAAGTGAAGGATGACAGGCCCGGGAGCCAGTGGTCAGGGCTCCTGATGCTCTCCAATTCCTGCCCTAGCAGAGCTGAATCTCCCTCACGATGACAAGCACACTGCCGGATGTGTCATGTGAGCCACCTTACATAATCGTTCCTGCGAGTCTGTGAATTAGGTTATCAATACACCCATTTTATGGTTAAGGAGCCCATGACAGACAGAATAATGGGTCCCAAGATGGCCTCAGTCCAATCCCTGAAACTGTGACTAGAACCTTACGTGACAGCAGGACCTTTGAGAGACACGATTTCGTCAGGCATCTAGAGATGGAGAAATGATCCTGGGTCATCTAAGTGGACCCACCTAGGTCACAAAGACCTTGGTAAGAGGGAGGCAAAGGCCCAGAGAGCCAGAGAGCCAGAGATGTGACAATGAATCAGAGGCTGCAGAGGAGGAGGAGTGGGCTGCCAGCTAAGAAAGGTGGGCCCCTCTAGAAGCTGGAAAAGACAGGGAGAGATTCTTACCTAGAGCTTCCAGAAAGAACAGTCCTGCCTTCACCTGGATTTTAGCCCTGTAGGCGTCATTTTGGACTTGAAATGATGAATGATGAATTGCCTTCTTTTAAGCTACAAAGTTGGTAGTAAATTATCACAGTGGCCATAGAGATTTCATCTAAAACCTAAGGTGGGGTGGTGGGGTGAGACGCAAATACAGTCTTCCTGCCTGCAGAAACTGTGCGGACTCCCACCCAGGAGTTGATTCAACAACAGACCAGGATCAGAGGCTGCAGGTACCAAAACCAAGGAGCGCTTTCCTTTGGGGTGAGTAGAGGGAAAGTTAGCTGTTTTAAATGTCAGAACGGTTATGGGATAATAGGAATATTGTTGGCTAGGTACAACAAAGAGTTTCCATATTTGGACCAACTCCAGTTGATGAGAACTGGCTGCCTGAAGCTCTGGGAAGAGATGAATCTTTGTTTTATTTTATTTTATTTTTGGTACTGGGAATCGAACTCGGGTCCTTGCGCTTGCGCAGCAGGCGGTGAAACCACTGAGCTAAATCCCCTGGCTGGAGACGAATTTTGAGGCTGAGTCCGGGGTCTGAGGGAAAGGGTGCTGGGATCGACTGGCAGTGCCTGCCCTGGGCTGCCCTGGAAGAGGAGCCATGGCTGCTGCTGTTGATTCATTGAGTTGCTCCAGGCTAGCTGGGTCTGACTCTTCTTGTTCCCAGGGTATAGCAGTATGCCTGGAAGGGAGGAAAGAAGGAAGGGAAACAGGAAAAGAGAAATCAGTTTCCATGGGGTCCAGGACTGGGGAAGATGGTTGGACTCCCAGAGTGCAGAGCT